>NW_022111373.1:61880222-61882954 GCF_000313985.2 Echinops telfairi
CACGAGCATGGGATATTCTTCCATTTGTTGAGGTCACTCTTGATTTCTTGAAGTAGTGTTTTATAATTTTCCTCATACAGATCTTTCGTTTTTTAGTCAGGTTTATCCCTAGGTATTTCAATTTGTGCTTGGCTATTGTAAAAGGTACTACCTTTTTAATTGTCTCTTCTGTGATCTTGTCTGATGTGTAGAGCAGTCCAATAGACTTCTGTTTGTTGATTTTGTATCCTGCCACTCTGCCATATTCCTCTATTGCTTCTAACACTCCACTTGTGGAGTTTAAGGAATCTTCGATATATAGAATCATATCATCTGCAGATAATGATAATTTTGCCTCTGCCTTCCCCAGCTAAATACCTTTAATATCTTTCCTTTGTCTTATGTTGTTAGCAGGACCTCCAATACGATGTTTAATAGGAGTGGGGACAAGGGGTATCCTTGTCTGGTTCCCTTCTTCAGTGCTATTGTTTTCATCTTTTCTCGGTTAACTACTACATTAACTATTGGTTTTTCATATATGGCTTGTATAATATTGAGGAATTTTCCTTCTATTCTTATCTTCTTGATTGTCTTAAACAGGAATGTGTGTTGGATATTGTCGAATGCTTTTTACACATCTATCGATATTATCATGTGGTTCTTATCATTTTTCCTGCCAATGTGGCGAATAATGCTGATGGTCTTTCGTATGTTGAACCATCCCTGCACCCCTGGTATGAATCCCACTTGGTCATGGTGAATTATTTTTTTAATGTGCTTTTGTGTTCTATTGGCCAGGATTTTGTTTAGGATTTTTGCATCAATGTTCATTAGGGATATTGGTCTGTAGTTCTCAATTCTTGTAGCACCTTTGCCCGCTTTAGGTATCAGAGTTATACTAGCTTCATAGAAAGAGTTTGGGAGTTTTCCATCTTTTTCTATGTTCTGGAAGAGTTTGTATAGAATTGGTGTCAGTTCTTCCCTGAATGCTTGGTAGAATTCTCCTGTGAATCCATCTGGCCCAGACAATTTTTTTTGTTGGTAATCCCTTGATTACCTTGTCTAGTTCTTCCATTGCTATGGGTCTGTTGAGGTTCTTGACATCCATCTGGGATAGTCTAGGGAGGGATTGTGTTTCCAAATATTTGTCCATGTCTTCCAAATGGTTGAATTCATTAGAGTATAGTACTGTGTAATTCATAGTACTGTGTAATTACCCTTTTGATTTCATTAGGGTCCGTTGTAATGTCCCGTTTCATCCCTCAGTCTTGCGAATGTCGTTGTCCTTCCTTTCTTTGGTTAAGTTTGTCATTCTCTTAATTCCTTCAAAGAACCAACTTTTGGCGGCATTAATTCCCATGGTTTCTTGTTTTCCCTCTCCTGTGTCTCGGCTCTGATTTTTATTATATCTATCCTCTTGCTAGTAGTAGGGTTGCTCTATTGACTCTGCTCTAATTGGTGTAATTTTTGTGTCAGCATATCAGCCATGAGTCTCTCTTCTTTCTTAATGTGTGCATTTATTGCTATCAGCCTTCCTCTGATAAATGCCTTTGCTGTATCCCACGGGTTTTGGTACGTCGTATTTTCATTCTCATTGGTTTCTAGAAACTTTCTGATTTCAACTCTGATCTGGGTCAATACCCACTCCTTTTGCAATAGGAAATTGTTCATCCTCCCATTGTTTGCCCTAGTTTTCTTCACCATCCTTCTGTTAATTTCCAGCTTTATGGCACAGTGATCAGAGAGAGGTGTCTGTATAACCTCTATGTGCATGAATTTACTCGTTTGACTTGTGTCCCAGCATGTGGTCTATTTTTGAATATGTGCCATATGGACTTGAAAAGAATGTGGATTTTTTACATGGGGGTGGAATGCTCTGAAGATATCTATCAAGTCAAGTCGTCCAAGTGTGCTATTTAGATCTCTAACCTCCTTGTTGAGTTTCTTTCCTAATGATCTGTCTTTTTCAGAGTGGTGTATTAAAGTCACCAACTCTAATGGTTGATCCTGTGATCTCTTTTTTCATCTTTTGGAGTGTTTGATTCACGAATTTCACTGGTCTCTTGTTAGGTGTGTACATGTTTATTATGCTCACTGGTTCTTGGTTTATTGTTCCCTTGAGCATTATATAGTGCCCCTCCTTGTCTCTTGTTATGGCCTGTATCTTGAGGTCAATTTGGTCAGATATTAAGATCGCTACCTCTGCTTTTTTTGCATTACCATTTGTTTGGTATATTTTTCTCCATTCTTTAATTCTCAACCTGTTTTTGTCTGCAAGCTTGAGATGAGTCTCCTGGAGGCAGCGGATCAATGGGTTATGTTTCCAGAGCCAGTCTGTTAGCCTCTGCCTTTTAATTCCTGAGCTCAGGCCATTGATATTCAGTGTTTTTATATCCATCTGTGGACTCTGTGATGTCATCTTGTACCTTTTGTGTTGGTTATTTTCCTATCTACCTATCTTATCCGCTTTTGTCGTGTGTGTGGTTTATGTCTGCCTTCTTTCCACTATTGAGCTGATGGGGGTCTTTTCCTCTTTGTCATCCTATGGGTGGAGTTGTTCTATGTGAAGGTCTCTTATTTGCCCTCGGTGAGTGTTTATCTTCTGCCCATACTAGATCTTCGGATCTTATGTAGAGCTGGGTTTCTTTTTATGTATTCTTTGAGATTGTCCTTGTCTGGGAAGACTCTTACTTCACCATCTATCTTAATAGATAATTTGGCTGGGTAAAGTATTCTTGGGTTTGTATTGTTTT
>NW_022111373.1:61884391-61923177 GCF_000313985.2 Echinops telfairi
AAGCGTGTACAGTATGAGCCAATCAGTGGCAGTAATGACAGAGCATGCGCTGTTACACAAAAACCGCGATAGAGTGAAGCGCGGAAGTCAAAGCGCGAAGTGGCGAGGGTTCACTGTATGTTACTCCATTCCCTCCTCTTCTTCATCGTTTCTGCTGATATGTCTGAACATACTCTTATTGGGGTACCTTTATATGTGATTGTTTGCTTTTCCCTAGCTGCTTTTATGATCTTCTCCTATTCCTCAAAGTTGGATAATTTGACAATTATGTGTCTTGGTGACTTCTTCTTGGGATTCAGTCTGTGGTGTTCTTTCAGCCTCTTGAATGGTTGCCTGATTTTCATTTATTAAGCTGGAGAAGTTTTCCTCTAAGAATTCCCTTGCTATTTTCTCTGTTGATATCTTTGTTCTGTCTTGTTCAAGTAGTCCAATTATTCTAATATTGTTTCTTTTCATAGCATCAGACATGGCTCTCAAGTTTTCTCCAGCTAATTTGATTGTCTAATTTTGTAGAGCTGGGTTTTCCCGTTTGCTGAGGTCTGCTTGTTATCTTCTAGGTCACTGGTGAGATTCTCTGCCTCCTCAAGCCTATTGGCAAGATCTGTCCATTTGTCACTGGATTTTGTTATTTCATCCCTTAAAGCTTATATTTCCCTTTGGTGCATTGCCTTTATCTCCTCTATCATCTCTACTTTTTTCTGCATTTCTTCCCTCATATCCTTTATGACTTCAAGCAGCATTTTGAAAATTTCTTTTTGTGGCAGCTCAATATCTGCTTCTTCTATGCCCATCGTTAGGTTCATGACTTCTTCCGCCATTGTCTTCTGTTTCTCCTGCTTTTTCAATGAAGTTGTTAGGACTAGTTACTGTTTATGTGTTGTTTTAGAGGAGCCTGGAGCCATCTTCCTGAGACAAAGAGCCCTGGGCTCTCTCGATGGATTTGTATGCGTCCTTCTATGAACTACCTGCCGGTAGCTGAACTGAGGGGTCAGGCTATCACTATATCTTCCTGTAGTTTCACTCTATTCCTGGCCGTCCAGTATTCCGTTACTTGGAATGTGTGTTGGATATTCCTCTCATGTGACACTGGTTGAGTTGTTGTGGGCCCATGAGGGCCTTGTTTCCCTGGCCGATCTCTAAGTAGGCTTCACAGTTCTTGGAGCACTTCGGCTGGCCTGTGATGTTTTCCTCTGCAACTGGAGTGCTGAGGAGGGTGTGTGGGTATACCAACCTTGGTGTAGAGCTCTGTAGTTGGTAGGGGGATTACTCCCAATTTTCTGGTCTGGCAGCAGGAGTTCCGGATGGGTGCATCCTATCGGGTCGCCATTTTCCCTGGGTCTCAGCATAGTTCTTACACATTAGGTTGCAAACTTCAAAATCAGCAATTCAAAATTACCAGCTTCAATAATGAAACCCACAACCTTCCTCTAGTTCTTAAACGCTTCCTCCCCCCAACTACCCGGACCCCAATTCTGCCTTGCAGTCCTGGTTAGACCAGATGATGCACAACGGTACAGATGGGAATTGGAAACGCAAGGAATCTAGGATAGATGAACCTCTCAGGACCAGGGGTGACAGTGGAGATACCAAGAGGGAAGTGGGGTGTAGAAAGGGGGAACTGATCACAGGGAGCTACATATAACCTTCTCTCTGGGGGACGGGCAGCAGAGGGGTGGGTGAAGGGAGACGCCTGGCAGTGTAATATAAGATACAATAATAATTTATAAATTATCAAGGGTACATGGGGGAGAGGGGAGGAGGAAGGGAGGGGGAGGGGAAAAAAGGAAAATGAGCTGATTCCGGGAACCCAAGAGGAAAGCGAATTTTGGGAATAATGAGGGCAACAAATGTATAGATATGCTTTACACAATTGATCTATGTATTGTGATGAATTGTATGAGCCCCAATAAATTGATTTTTAAAAGATTGCCAGCTTCTCTGTTTGAAAAAGATGAGGTTTTATATTCTAACAAAGTTATAGTCTCAGAAACCAACAGGGTCAGTTCTACCTTGGCAGTTTGGGTCACTAAGAGCTGGAATCTACTCAATGCTAGTGAAATCAGCTCTACCCAATATTTTGCAGAATTCCTAAATTCTAACAATCCAGTGTTCTTGATCCAGCATATATAGTTTATCAGTCTACATGCTAAATAGTTTTCCATTGATGTATTATTGTATACTATGAAAAATAAATCAGTATTTCAATAAGATTTCCTGCTGTTCAAGGGAACTCACACATGTAGGAGATGATGTCATCATACTCCTGGTGCTCTAGGAGTGAAGGAGCCCATGTTTAGAAAGTCTTCATTCTTTTCCTCCTGGGAATTTTCCTCCTCGTTCAGTAGTCCTATTTATCTTGCGATTGTCACTAGAATCTGAACACAATTAGATCCAAATAGCAACTATTTATAACTGTATACATCAAATGAAATCTTCAATCACAAAGGAATGGGTGGTTAAACTCTCAATCTAGCAAGATAAGATCATTTAATCTCAAAAGCTCGTGAATTGTAAAACCAACAATTAGCTAGTTCTTTTCAGGCCCTGCTGCCTTCCTTCCTAAAGAAAATGAGAAACAATTTAACACGCTAAAAATAAAAAACTAAAGCAGTTTATAAACCAGAAAATGTTCATTTTAAGTTTGATCCTAAAGTATAAAAATTTTATTAAGTATATAGAAAGGATTGTATGACTTGAAATTGGATTACAGAAGATGAAATATAATGTAACAAGAATATTTGCCACTAACACATCATCTAAGAATCTATTAGTCTTTTATTTCCTCTGCTTCCTAATTTTCTCCTTGGCTCCACTTTAACTCTTTCTTTCTACTAATTTCCTTCTCTATTGTTTACTGCTCTCCTATTGTGTGTCTCTTTTCTGAATGTCTTACTCAACCTCTGTCCATGTTTTTCAATGTTTGTTCTTTTGCTCTATAGCTGTAACCTTTTTCCTTTTTATTCTGATTATAAGACAATACTAAAAATATTCTGGTCTTTATTTGTTTTCACAATGCTTAAGTGTGTAGACAAAATATTTTCTGTTTATGCATTTTAATTTAATTTGTTGTTAAAATGATAGAATTAATTTAATATCTCAGTATTCGATAATGTTTTCTTAGCAGACAAAGGTTAAATTGAGAGTTGATGTGAGCTTTTCCAATGCTCATAGTCTCAGGGGCGATTTTATCTGGACAGAATTTTTTTAAATTTCTTTAAAAATTATATCTATGATTTACAGAACTCTTTTCATGGAACATAAATATTGATTCTAGTTTACAAATCATATTACTCTTCTCTTAAAATATACTGCTAGTCTTTCATTACTTAGAGAGCAAATATCTTTACTTGGCTCTCAAACAGTCTCATTTCCTAATCTCTTTTCTCAAGACCTAGATAAATTTCTTGCATTTTATTTAAAAAATTCAAGATATTTTATTTCTCTTTAACTTTTCACTTGTCATTTAAAGCAACCAATTTATCATTAGAATTCTTCATCTGAAAAAAATGTTTTACTAAGGGTCAGAGCAAATATCACCTTTAATGAAGCTCTAATTTGATGCTCACAGAAGTTTGCATTTTCCTTAAGGGTAACATTAATGAAAATCCGCCAAAATTGCTTATTATATTATTATTAGTGCATTTTTATCAATCCTATTGACTATAAGACAAAGACTATTTGCTACTTTTCATTAATCTGTTCCACATTCAATGCAATGCTAGGCACATTCAATGTGCTCAATGTATTTTTGTTCAGTAATCAATGTGTCAATAAACACCAACTTAATGAAAGTGTATAAGAATGGCCTAAAGTTAGTATGTTAGTTATCTATTACTTGCATTAAATAACCTCAATTTCAGTGGTTACACCACAAGATACAAGAATTACCTAACAGTCTCTGTGGATCAGTAAATCAGGAACAGTTTCAATGTTTTTCACAAAACTGTAAGCAATGAATCAGACAGGACTTCGGTCTCAAAAGAAGGCTCAATTCGCCTACTTTCAGCATCACCCATGCCTTAGTTGTCTACTTAGAGCACCAGATTGAATTGTGTCCCACCAAATTTCTGGGTACCAGAAATACCAGAAACGGACGGCTGTCCCAAATCAAAAATGCATTCTCTAGTAGTTTAGAAAAGTAGATGCCAAAATCCAGACCAATAGCTGGAGGGAATGGCTTACACTTATGGAGAAAGATCCTTGTCTCCTTTAAATATCTGGGTACCCAGCAATTCTTGTAGACCTCTTGGCATCAATATTGCCCCAGGCCTATGAGGTTCTTAGTGGAGGAATTCAATATCCAAAGGTCGTGCTTCACTTTAGGCTCTTGTTCCTTAGTAGTAGTCAAATCTCAATGATCACTGTTCATTTGTTTAATCTCTTGCATCTCTCACAAGAGAATGACTCAAGATATAACTTAATCCTACAGATTGAATTCTGCCTCATTCAAGTAGCTATTTATAATACTATCTCTTTATCTCTTTCTGAAAGAACTAAAGGAAAAAAATTCAGGCCTTGGGTTGCAACAGTGAAAGATTCTATGAGAAAAATATTGAACATTAAACGGAGATGGAAAGAGTACACCAAGCTACTGTAGCAACAAGAACTAGTCAACTTTCATCCAGTTCAAAAGGCAACAAATGAGGCAGAACCAATGGTGCTGAAGGAAGAAGCTCAAGCTGCACCAAAAGCCTCAGCCAGAAATAAGTCTCCAGGAATTGATGGACTACCAATTCCAATATTTCAACAGGCTGATGAAGCACAGGCTCACTCATCTCTGCCAAGAATTTTCGGAGAGAGCTACTTGGGTCCAAGCAAGAGAAAATCCTTGACAAATTAAATCAGTTATCTGTTTATAATAATACTACATGTTGGTCCAGTTGAGAGAATTTTGGTTTTCTTTACATTAAGTTAGGGTTTTCTACTCTCATAAAGAATTAGTCTCAGAAACTCACAGACTCAGTTCTGCTCTGTCCTATAGAGTTGCCAGGAGATGGCATTGACTTGATGGCAGTGAATTTGGTTTTCTTACATTGAGTTGTAATCCACAGGGCTATCCTTGATCTTCATCAGCAAGTGCTTCAAGTCATCCTCACTTTCAGCAAGCAAAGTTCCATAATTTGCATATTGCAAGTTGTTAATAAGCCTTCCTCCAATCTTAATGCTGCATTCTTCTTCACATAATCTAACTTTTCTGCTTATTTGCTCTGCACACAGATTGAATAGGTATGGTGAGAGTATACAGCCCTGAAGCACAATTTTTCCTGATTTAAACCATGCAGTATAAACAGGAGTTCTGTTTAAACAACTGTCCCTTGATCCATGTATAGATTACACATGAGAACAATAAAGAAATCTGGAATTACCATTCTTCTCCAGGCTAACCATAGTTGTGATTCACACAGTCAAATGTCTTATCAAAGTCAAGGAAGCACAAGTAGATATCTTTCTGTTATTGTCTGCTTTCAGCCAATATCCATCTGACACCAACCAGGATATCCCGTGTTCCAAACTCGCCATCCATTCAATGGAGGCAAGTGAGATCTACCCTGATAATATGTTCAAAGTACATGAGATGGAGTCTTGCTCTCCTTACTTTCAGGAATCATGCTGTTTGTACTTCTCCCAAGCTAGATTTGTTTGTTCTTCTGGAAGTCCAGGGTACTTCCAACAGTCCAGTATGATGTTCTTCACCAGCACCATAATTCGGATGCATTGACCTTTTACTGTCAACTAAAACTTTTAACTAGAGTCTTCTTCCCAACTTGCTAATGTCTACAAAGTAAATAAAGCTGTGTCCTGTCTCTCTTGGGAGACATTTCAGCCGCAAACTTTCCCTGAGCTTCAGGCTTATATACTCAGCTTCTTATGTGGCATCTCCTTTTGGGTGTTTAAAAGCAATACAAGATAGATTCTGGTCTCTACCTTGCACTCCTTGGCTAAACTTCTCTGCCACTCCAACCACTTCTTCTCTCCCTGTTCTCCATCCCCCTACTGCAACCCCCATTAAAATATCCCTTCTACAAACACGATTTTTGCCACTCTCGGCATACAGACAAACGATGTTGTCTTAGAGACAGAAACTAAGCATGAGGGCCTTAGCAAGGGTGATCTAACTGTGACACTTTCTTAAATTTTTTTTTCTCAGAGGTTAGAATCTGATGTCGAGTCTCAATATGCTTTCCACTCTGGAGGACAAAAATCAGCTCTTCGGTGGCAATTTTTCCCTTGGAGGGATATATGGGATTGACGGAAGCATGACGAAGGCTTCGGAGTTGGCTTTGGAACAGGCTGAATTTTCAATTCATGGATCTTTACCTAAAACTCATATCCTGGTTAGTTTTAACCCCATCCCTGCCTTGAATTCGCCACTCTTTTATTGGACTCCTCTGGAAAGTATGTTCTTAATAAATTACTTGCACTTTAATCCTCTCATGATGGACACTGCTTCTCGGGAACCCAACTCGAGACACTCTTATTAACCTTGGTAAAATCATTACTTTTCTCCTGGTCTCAGCTCCTCAGGGCTACCTGCAGCCTTCTACAGTAAGCCAGTGCACTAGCAGTGCTTCTAAGTCCTGGGTAAGGAATTGTAATCATCTCTACCCGACACTATAATTCATGTACATTGAGAGCTGCAAATGTCCCTGTGAAGGCATTTTGTTCGCATTATTTATTTGGTGTCTGTAATAAGACACCTTTGTGTCTTGATGTATTCCATCAAATCCAGAGGTAGTGACTTAGAGAAGGCTTCATTTTCAAAGGTCACATTCATGTATCCTGACATACTAGGTGCAAGACAGCTGAAGAACTCAGACGTGGAGCCCTTACTACCATGCAAGCCGCCTAAAACAGATACATAGTTTTAAGTTAATTAAAGTACAATTCAAAATACAATGAACATCAGATGCTGGTGGTAGCTTACCAGCAATCTAAATAGAGGTAGCAGGAATTTAAACTTCTAAAAATAAATGCCAGTGCTGAGTAATTGCTCCGGTGTTTCAGATTGTTTTTAAATCATTACCACAAGTCACTCTGAGTGGTCCCTTATTTGCTAAAGGATCAGTCACATTTCATTCTCCCTAATTCAAACCTTGGTTTTTAAAAAAAAAAAAAAAAGCATAATTGGGAATGAAACTGAAATAACTCTGGATTCACTTTTCCAGCTCAACTGATTTTTTTAAAGTTTAATTGCTCCTTAATTTCTCTATTATTGCCACGTGCCCTAAAATAAATTTTCCATCTGCTCTTTCCATGTTTGATTGTCATGTTGGTTCCCTTTGAAACTGCTAAACAAGCAGCTTCTCTAATCGCAATTGGTGGCTGTGGTGCATTTCAATGCTCCGTCTGCAGAGAGAAGAACCACTTGCTGTTAAAAAAAATACAAGCTAGATTGAATATAACTAGATAATTCCATTTGCAAGTATGGATTGTTCTCCACAGCAATTTTAGTCCCACATTTAGTAAATGCTGGTGAAATAAACAATTCCGGGAGAAAGTGATTAAAAGGGAACGGAAAAACAGCTGTGCATCTTTTCCCAAAATCTTTCTCCAAGTCTTACCGAACTCAAAGAAGCTAATTTTTTTTTAATTAGAAAAGGACTAATGCATATTTTTCACAAAAAGAAAGGGAAAAAAAACCCACACAAAACAACAACAAAAAGCAGACAGGAATAATGACATATTCTCTGACTGAAAAAGAAAAGGAAATATCTCTTAATGTGAATATTTTCATACTCCTGAGTAAAAAAACTTACATCAACCTGATTGGAATAACAATGAGCTATTTCAGAGACTTAACAAAATACAAGAGTAAAGGAAGGTTAAAAGTATAAAAGGAGTGCTGCCGGCCTCCTTGTGTGAGTGTGGTTCTTTATACTGTAAACCATAAGCCCACAGCCAGTCTAGGAAGAAAGGTGAGGCTCCTTTCTTCCATAAAGTTTCATAGCATCAGACATTCTATATAAGCTCACTATGAGCTTATCAACTTGATGGCAGTAGGTTTGGAGTTTAAAATACATCATTCAGATTTTTCTTTCTAATATTATAGCAAAGAAGCACGGTGTACTAATAAAATATAATAACAAGGGAAAAAACATGCGCAGGGAGGAATTAATAGGATATTGCTATTGATTTCATTTCTTGAAATGGGCTATATAAATACAGAAGTATGTTTCTTTAAAAAAAAGTTCCTCCAGATTTCTTAGCCATCACAACTAAACAGTGCGCTGAATGGATTAAGAAAATAAGAGGAAGAAAAGTAAAATTTAATTGAATTTGGTGTCTTCAGTGACAAACAAGTTCATCTCAAACAAAAAAATAAAAACAAAGGAACACACATAACTTGTCTCTATGACTCCTAGGATACCTCTGTGTCTCAATTTCATGGTCTTTGATGATTAATCTATTATTTTCACCATTCAAAAAATGTATATGTTTATAAGGTTAAAGCATGCCCCACTTTTAGTCTAGAAGATTAGCAAATCAGGGGAAAGTGCTTTGGCCATATACTTACTGTATATTGTAAACTGGAAGTCCACGACAAGAAAGGTTGTTTTAAGGAGACAATCAGACATGCCTATATACACTTGTGTGATTCATCTCATTGTTATTTGTAAAGACCACTCATTTAAATAACTTCAGTATAATAAGAGATTGTCTTAATGAATTGAGATGTGTTCAATTGTGGACAATAATTTAGCAACTGAAATTCATTTTAGAAAGAATATTTGATAACCTTTTGAAACTCTTAAACAATATTCTAAAACTAAGCTGCGAGATAACATATTCATATAATTATAATTGGTTAGCTATGGATGTAGCGAGCACCTTGAAAAATCGTGGCAAGATACATACAAAAATGTTATTGTTTTGGGGTGGTGGAATTTTTGATGATTTTCATTTTCTTCCTTTATATATCCATATATTTCAAATTTATGCAAGTCATATGACTTGTGAGAAGAAAAAGATAAAATGACTGCTTATGCTATTTGGCTTCATGCAAAATCACTATTGTATATACATATCAAAGAGAGAATTAACAACCAGTTAAATTAATCAATAAGGTTGATTTGGAAAGAAGCGTATAGGCTTGTGACTTTTGATTTAGAGTGAAATCTGCTGGAAGGGAGTAAGGAGTTTGTAGTAGTGAGTCCTTTTTAGTGCAGTTTTCAACACGAAGAGACTGAGAAGCTGTTACCTTTTCACCTCTAACTTAAACAGAAATGTGTGCGTGCAACCTGAATCTATGCGAGGATATTTCTGTACTCCGGGCCTGTCAATCCCTCACCTTTCAAGTACACTAAACCAATAAAGTGAATTATTTTCAAGAATAATGAAACAGAGAAAATGTGATCCATAAATTGACTTCTTTGTTCTGCCAATTGACTAAGTGACACTTAGTCATCTCTAAGTGCCTGAAGAAAATAAAAGGCATTTCTTTTGTGAAGCTGCGGAACAATTAGGCAATTGTAAAGAATGGAACAACAAAGTGGAGAACGCCGTGTAATATTGTTTTATGAGTCTCCCCTCCTTTCCCTTTTTATTTTTGGAGGGAAAAAATGCTTGAGGCAGATGTTTTACTCTCCCTCCTACTCTCTGGCTTTTACAATCACGATGAACATTTGCTATGGCTAACATAGAAGGATGTGAGACTTGGTCCACATAGAAAAGCTGTTTCTAAGTCATCTAGCAGATTGGCTAGGAAAAAGAAGGAGAAAAAAGCCAACCCCTTTAACTTTTTTCAAAGTTCAGAAGATCTGATAAGTACTTCCAAATCCCATTGCCTGTAATTGCTGTAAGTTTGTCATGTTGAGGAATATAAATCAGTGCTGTTTCCAGTGTTCATTCTTTCAAATTTGGCCGATTGTTTGAGGGAGTTCTTTTGAAAACACAAAGAGTGACAAAAAGTCAATTATAAAGGACTGTCTTTGATTATTACAAAAGAAGGTAATATAAACTATGTTATCTGAAATCAAATATAATGATATATTTGATTAATTTCATTAACTCAATTAATAAACATATATGAATATATGTGCATATATGTATATATGTAGACAGATACTTATTTATATTTGATAATATTTGGTAAGGATAGATTACTTTGGATGTTAAAATACGGACTAGGCTCTTCAGTGTAACTTTTCCCATTGGAAGCAAAGAAATGCTAGATAAAACATTAGATTGCTTATTTGATCAATACATTTATTTAATTAATTAATTAAAATTGATATTAGAAAACAATAGCTAGCCTGCAGTGTTAAATACTTTTTGTATGTTAAAGCGAATAGTGTTAGAATTCTAACATCCACAAGGACCCACAAGATAAAGGCCTTAAGGTTAAATCATAGTGAAGGATAAAAAGTAGGTATAAATTTCAAACCAAGGAAAAGGATAAAAGATAATATAGAAGATTCTAACAACCCATTATAAATCTAAAATGAGGACAGCTAACACAAAGATGAAAGAGTTTATCCAAAATAACACAATCAAAAGTAAGTTCAACGACCAATAATCACAATGAATGCAGACTTTACAGAAGAAAGATTCTCCTTAAAAAAATAGAGATGGTAGAATAAGAAGAGATATAGAAATCCCCAACAAAGCAAAGAAAATAAGAAATTACTAATTCAAGTATAATTCCCCAAATGATCAAACTAAAAACATACCAAATATATTGATCAAAACTGTATATACACCAATACACTGATATGAATTTCAGATCACACAGTGGGGGGAAGAGGTGGCAATCTGCTCTGGAGAGATCACCGGCTTGGGAGCCCTGGAAGGCAACGCCAGTCTAGCCTAGAGAGCTGTTGAGTCCGAAGGGCCTTGATAACAATGGATTCGTTCATGTTGTTTTGTTTTGGGCCTGAGTGTCAAGGAGAAAAAGGATCACAAAAGCTTCCATAGGAGGGAAGATTTCATACTAAGTAATCAAGAAAGCAGGCCTCTCAGTTAATACCACGGGAAGCATAAAAAAATGGAATCTGTGTTCTGGTCAAAAGGAATAAACATATTCTATCCTGCCAGATGGGCCTTTCTACTTCCCTAAACATACACCCGGGAAGTTCGACTCTGCCCCAAAAGGTCATCATGAGTCAGAATTGACTCAAAGACAGTAAATTAGTTAGTTAACCCTGACAGAAGGCAAGGATGATGAGACGTCATCATCTTACCTACTTTGGAAATGTCAGGAGAGACCAATCCCTGAAGAAGGACATTATGCTTAGTAAACTAGAGGGACGGTGAAAATGAGGAAGACCTTTGGCAGAAGTGATTGGCACAGTGGCTGCAACAACGGGCTCATGCATAAGAACAATCACAAGGATGGCGTAGGGTCAAGCAATCTTTGGCTCTGTCATACAGAGGGTGGAGCTGAGTGGAAACCCGCTCAATGGCACCTAATGCCAACAACTGCCCTACTCTCCCACTGAATACACCTAACGTCCTCAGACTGACCACACAGGGCAACTGAACGCTGAAAAATAAGTGGCCATACTGATAAGTACCACAGAACGAGCAGTGGTTACCAAATTTATCTTCTAAATCTGGCAACTGGACTCAAATACAGTCTGAAACCCAACGCTGCATATTAGGTACGGACAGAAACAGGTCCCAAGGACATGGGGACTGGGAAGTCACGTCTTTGGGTGTCACAAAGTGACCAAATTTCCATCCACTCATTATTGTTTTGTTGTTTTTTCATATTCTAGTTCCCAGATATGGCCGTGGGGGAGGCAGCTGTGGCAGCTGAGCAGATACCTAAAACTTCTCTTGTCCGAGCACCGGTGCTGTACGTTGCCTTATTTCCCTACCCCTTTTCTTCCTTTGCACTGGAAACATCTGTCTTATCACAGAAATGAATGGCAGAACAACCAACACCCGTTTCTAGCCAGAGAATCAGAAAAAAGGGATCCTCGGAACTGACAAGTATGGGAGACGTTTCAGAGAGGAAAGTACTCAAGGAAGCAATCTCATAAGTTGCATGTGAGCGGCACATGCCTGAATGTTACCCTCAATGGCACACTGAAGGCGTTCAGAACAGAATTGCTGGTTACTAAACTAGGTCCCAGTGTGACCACTGGGTGGCAGACTTGCGGGAGTAATAGCACAAAGGCTTTGTCAGCTGAATGGACTTTGGAAGCACAGCGCAAGGGAGGTGGTCCCAACGCAATTTAAGTTTGAACCCGACAAGTAAATGAAGGCCAAAGACGACGTTAGTGTTGCGCTCAGGAACTGGCTTGTGAGAACGTCTTGGGGCCAGAGAACTAGAGTGTTTTAGATGAAATTATCTACCTCTGGTCAAAGCAAAAAAAAAAACGAGGCTGACATTTTAAGCAGAAATTAGCTCAGATCAAGCAATATCTTTGCCTGTGAAAGTTGCACACTGAGTAAGGTAGAACAAAGAAGAATCAATGCATTCAAGTTGTGGGGCTGGAGAAGACTATTGAAAGTATTATGGACTGCATCAGGATCAACCGATCTGTCTTAGAGGCAAGGACGGAAAGACTTCATCTGACATACGTTGGACCTGTTGTCAGGAGAGACCAGGCCCTGGAGAAGGACATCGCGCTTGGTAGAAGGGCAACGAAAATGAGGAAGGCCGTCAGTGGGATCGACTAACAAACACACGGGCCGCAACAATGGGCTCCGGCAGAGGAACGATTGTGACGATGGTGTGGGGCCGGACGGCACCGTTTCATTTTAGCTAGCATGGAGGTCCTGATGGGCCAGAACCTACCCCATGGCCCATGCCAACAACCTGCAGTCGATTTCAGGTCACATTGAGTTATTTCCCCATATTCTAAGAGCAATGAGACATCGGAAGAAGGAAGGGATCAAAGGAGCACTCTTCTTAAAGAAAGGATTACAGTGAATAGATTCTTTTTTTTTTTAAGTTAGACATTTAAATGGTAGGCGTTGGCCCAGAATAAGGAATGGAGAAAAGTTGGAGAGAAGAAAACAGTCAAGTGATATTTAGAAAGTAGGTGATCAGAACGTGATACTGAGTGGAGTGAAAAGCTGAAATTAAAGCCAATGCTAGAGCAAAAATATGTTAATTTTCTGTGTCTTTATGACTTTGTAGTACCTAATTATTGTTTAGAAAATTGTGATCTTGTCTCCATATGTGACAAAGTGGGTTTTTTCCTGAACAATGTTATTCTTCTTGGTAGCACAAAATTGGAGTTGTGGTTGATAGAAAATTGGGGTTGTTGTTGTTGTTGTTGGGGTTGTCTTAAAATGCCATCAAGTCATTTCCGACCCGCAGCAACCAACAGAATGAAACGCTCCTCACTCCCTACGTTTGAATCAACTACTGCAGCCACTGTGTCACTCCATCTTGCTGACGGCCTTCCTCTCCTTCTCTGCCTCTCTACTTTACCAAGCATGGCGTCCTCCTCCAGGGACTGGTCGCTCCTGACAACATGTCTGAAGTACATAAGACAGTCTCCCCATCCTTGCCTCTAAAAAGTACTCTGGCTACAGTTATTCAAAGAGATTTGTTTGTACTTTTGGCAATCCATGTTCTTTTCAATAGTCTTCTCCAGCACCACAATTCAAATGCAGCGATGCTTCTCAACAATGTGGGGGTACATTTTGGTAAAGAGAGGAAAAGTAAATGGGCATGTGGCACTATGGAGAGAAAAAAAAATAGAAAAGTATGAGCGGAAGATGAGATGAGTATCAAAAAATGCATGCCTTAGACAGAAAATCTCTGTAAGGTCAGTAAATAAGTAGATCAAAATTGACCTGGGCATATTATTGTTTTAAATCTCTAGTGTGTGGTCCGCTGAGTTTGGTCTGGTTGAAAGCAGGTGAGATATGCAATACAATTCATAGGGGAAGCCCCAGTGTTGAGTATATTTCAACAAATAGATGCAGTGATGAAAGCACTAAACTATAGATTATATCTTAATGTGAAGAAATAAAAATTCTAAACTAGTAGGTAACTCATGATACATTGTGGTAGTTGCATAATCTGTTGTCAATTTGGGACTTAAGAATGAAGGCGTGGAGTTTAGCCTGTCAATCAGGTCACAGCTTGATGACCTCATTTGGAAGCGCTAAGGAGATAAATAGCTTGCTGGAGGTGGGACGCACACACGCAACCTGTGACGCAATCCTGTTGAGAAGACACATGGAGCTATGCTAGTGCCATGGACCTGAAGGAGCCACGTGGAGACCCCTGCCAGTGCTGAGATACTTCCACTGTCACTGGATTCACAAGACTTTCCACCGACTGCCCTGTGGTCTCCCTGCATTGGGCATCGTTGCATGTGTTTTGTAAGTCTGAAGAGGAATTTATAGATTGGTATCAGACACATGGGTTAATATTGGACTTATGGACTTGATCTTATGGACTGGACTGGGATGTTTCCTCAAAATTAAACTGCTTTTGTATATAAAACTTTTTCTTATACACATATGAGTGTCAATGAATTTTTTCTCTAGTCTATCCATACTAACACATACACAGAGAAGAGTGAAGCTTTTAAGAGTTCACTTTAAATCAGTCCACAATCAACACTCAGAAGCAGCAGTAAAGGAATTTATATTAAACAAATATTCTGCACAAAAATTCTTTAAAATGTTCAAAAGGAAAGATGTCACTCTGAAGACCAGAGTGCACTTTGTATTTTCAATTGCTTCAGATTCACATGAAAGCAGAAGAATAAATAAGACTGTAAAAGAATCGATGCATTTGAATTATGGTGTTGTTGAAGAATATTGAAAGCTCACGGACTGCTAGAAAAGCAAACAAATCTGTCTTGGAGGAAATACAGTTAGATGTTCTTTAGAAGCTTGGTTGGAGACATTTCATCTCATATACTTTGGACATATTACCAGCTGAGATAAGTCCCTTGGCAATGTAGATGGTCAGTGAAAATAAGGAAGACTCTCAAAAGATGAATTGAATTCTGGGTCACTGTAAGTCAGTGCCTATTCAATGGTACCTAACAACAAAAGTGCTGAGTAAAGGAGTCCTATTGTTGCAATAGTTGAGGACATGGCTGTGTTAGCCCGGGTTGAGTAGAGAAACAAATTCATTGATACTTATATATTTGTAAGAGAGAATTTTATATCAAGAAGTAATTATGCATCAGTAAAACACCCCAGCCCAGTCCAGATCAAGTCCTTAAGTTCGATATTGACCCATGAATCCCTCTCCAGACTCACGTAAAACATGTAATAATGACAGATGTAGGAAGATCACAGGCTGGTGGGTGGAATGTCCTGTAGATCCAATGGCAGTAGCATCTCCAGGGCTCTGACTTCCATCAGTCTTGCTCCATGTGGCTTGTCAATAGCAATGTGAAACAGAGAGAGAGAGAGAGACCCACCTCTTCTGATGGCAGAGTCAAGAGAGAGAGAGAGTTCCAAAAATCTTCATGAGAAGGCCACACCCACAGGAGGGCTCATCAGAATTGACAGGCTAGACTCCACCCCTTCATTCTTTTATCAAGTTGATATGAACTTGTAGAACTACCACATTGGCAGATAACCAAAAGATTGACGGTCGTTTGTCACCAACAGCTGCTCCTTGGATTGGAGGTGAGGGGAGAATGAGCTGATGGTCTGTTCTCATAAAGATTACAATAGCCTTGGTTGTTATGAGTCATAGTCATAACCCGATGAGAACAATAATGCTAAATAACTGTTTTCCACAAGTAATTGTGGAAGCATCGCATCACAATGGGACTTTCCACATTTTACATTTGATTCAACCACTGCAAGAGTTTTTAGTAGAGATCAAAGAGAAAGGTGTTAGAAGAGTGGAAACTCCTCATTCAACTCCCCCTGTCCATTAGTGTCCTTACAATAGGCAACAATTGCAGAAACAAGGTGGTTTAGTAGTAATTCTGCATGGGAAGAAAGTATAATCATGGTGTTACCAGTTGCCAGGGGGTGGAAATCTGTTTTCAGTTTTCTTTTTGTTAGTTGTAACAGAGAAAGGCCTTCAATGAGATGGGCTGAAATGGTGACTGCAATTATGGACCCAGGTTTGGGAACAATTGTGAGGATAGTGCAGTGATGGGTAGGACTTTTGGAGTCCTAGAGTTTTGGGAATTACCAAAAAGGAGGTGAGATGGGGTGACAATAAAAGGAAAGATAACCTTAAGAAAGCCAAATGGGATTTAAAGCACTTAGTTTAAATAATCAATAGATGTTAATTTATAGGTATGCCTTATTTTGTTGTGCTTTGCTTTATTATGAAGGTATTTCACTTGTTCATTTTGTTTGTTGTATAAACAGGTCTGAACTCAAAGTTGACATGATTAAACCGTGTGTAGAACAAATCCATAGGTGCCATTTTTTCCAACGGCATAATTCATTTTGTGTCTCTGAATCATATTTTAGTACTTCTCACAATATTTTTAACTCTTAATGCTATTACACACTTAATAGATGATAGTATATTTTAAACAATGTTTAAATACACTGGAAAACCAAAAATATTGTGTGGTTTGCTTTAATGTGATCTCTGTTTTATTGAATAGACCTGGAACCAAACTCACAATATCTCTGAGCTATGCCTGCATTTTCTACTCACAGACGGGATGGAGTGGGAAGTCATTGTGTTGGGTTTCTGGGGTAGTTTACTTTCTGTTCTTGCTTCTCAGTGCTGAAAGAATTCACGTGACACAATCACTTCTGGAAATCCAAGTAACTTTTATGAAAGAAAGGGACATTTTAGGTATTATAGTCTCAAAAGTACATGCTATCTCTAGCAAGCGTGCAGGCTGGCACTGAGCCCGCACAAGAGTTCACAACTGAAGCTGGCCACTTCAGGGGAGTATGAAAACCACATGAGGAGAATACCAGAACAGGAGCACAAAATCAAGCTTGCTGGACCCAGAGCAGGAAATCCCTGGAGGCCAAGAGAATGCAGTCCAGAGAGGGCCCACAGGTGGTACAGTTGAAAGAGGGAACTGCTTGCCCTCAGTTGGTATTTGTTCCCTCCTATCCCCATGGGCTGGGGAGGCATGGTTGAGGGTATTGGCAGATTTTATTGGCTGAGTTTAGGAGTACCTGTGTGATGTCATTTTGCTGGTGCTTAATGTGGGTGTGTCCAGGCTGGCTTCCACCTGGGCCTAGGTGGCCTGAGTCTGTGCATGCTCAGTTGGGATTTTCCCATAGGTAGGTGTCGAATTAGTGTGCCCGATTTCCCTGTAACCCCTTTATTGTGACCTTGCCAGCCGATTTCTGCTAGCACAGACATTTGGGGGAGAAACCCCCTTTAGCCCTAATCTGGCTACCTTTTTTGTATAGCAGAAGACTATCCAAATCATAATATAAGTTTTTAAAAATGTTTTTCTCTTTTTGTAAAAAGTATCAAATAGAAAATAGGGTAGAAACATAGTATCTGTATACAAGAATGTGAAGCTTTTGTCAGGTAACTTCTCCCATTCTCTAAAAAGTCACACCACATTGTGATGGCATATTTTGTAAGGTAGGACCGATCCCATGCTAAAAGAAAAAGTACTTCCCAAGGCCTGTGTATTTAATAATTCCTTCTGAAATCTGGTTGCTTGTTGCATAAATAGGTCTGAACTCAGAGTTAAGATGATGGTATAATTGGTGAAAAAAGAAAGGATATTTATCTTGTCAGTTAAATAAATTAGCATTTTAGGCATATAGGAAGCCTTCGTTTTCTTTCATTTATAATTATTAGAACTTTTGTATGTCTGACATTTTCCATTAAATTATGGATCTGATCATCAAGTTAGTCGGGCTCAAAATAGATAAACTGCCATACTTTTAGCATTACCAAATTTAAGAAATACTGTATTCATTCACACTCACCCCTACCCCCCTGGCACATACAAGAATTATATTGTTGTTGATGTTGCCCTATAGGATTTCCTAGACTATAATCTTCATGGAAGCAGAACAAGTAAAAGAAAAGCCAGCCATTTTCTTCCAAAGGAAACTACTTGTTCAACACCTCAGCGGTGCACTGCCAGAACTCCACAGAGTTAAATACTGGAAAGAGAACAACAAACAAACAAAAACCCAACGCCATCTCTAATTACATCATGATTCTGGTTGCATCTGGGAAAAAAGAAAGAAAGAAAAACCACTGCTCTTAAAAAGCCTCATTTTCTTTTCTATTACTTTATTCTAAAAACCAGAAGCCCGGTAACATTAGGTATTGGGCTGCTCACTGCCAGGTGGGTGGTCAGACCCAAAGGATCATCAGGAGAATGCTAGGTGAGGCTGTCTCCTCAGAAACCTACCATAACAGAGGGTCTCTACGAGTTTGAATAGCTACCTCAAAGAACTGAGTAGAATTTCTCCTAGATTTTAAATCTTTACAGGAATAAACACCCTAGTTTTTTTTTTTTTCTCAAAGAACAGCTGGTAGATTCAAACATTTGGCCTTGTGGCTACCAGCTCAATGCATAACCCACTGCACCACCAGAGCTGCTTCCTTTGCAATGAGTCAGAATGGACTTGATGGGAACAAGTTTCAAGAAGAGTTGGCATCCATGCAATGACTGTGGGTTTGTTTGGGGAGTTTATTCATAAGGACGTGTGGTTTATTTGCCTGAGTAGGATGTGAAGAGCAATAAGGCCATGAAATGTTGATAAAATCAGTATTTTCTCTTTCCATCGAGCATCACATTGCATGTGCTTAAAAACAAAGACCAAAAAACAGCATTGCTAGGTTGTTGCTACTCGGTGCCTTTGAGTCAGCTCTGACTCAGAGCGACCCTATGTACAACAGGACAAAACTCTGCCCAGTCCCATGCCAACCTCACATGTGTTCTTATGTTTGCAACCAGTGTGTCAGTCCATCTTGTTGGAGGGTCTTCCTCTTTTTCATGAACGCTCTATTTACCAAGCATGATATCCATGTCCAAAGTACTTAACACAAAGTCTCACCAACCTCTCCTCTAAGGAGCATTCTGGCTGTACTTCTGCCAAGACAGTCCATGGAACTTTCTTCTCCAGCACCAATTCAAAGGCATCGATTATTTTACGGTATTTCAACTTTCACAAGCATATGAAGTGATTGAAAAAAACCATGGCTTGGGTCAGGCACCTTCATTCTCAAAGTGATATTCTTACTCTTCCACACTTTCAAGAGGTCTTGTGGAGCATATTTGCCCAAACTAGTATGTTGTTGTCACAATGGGTTCAAGCATTGGAACAATTGTGAAGATGGCACCAGACCGGGCAGTGTTTCTTTCTGTTGTGCATGGGGTCATGACTCGATGGCATTTAACCACAACAACATTTCTGTTCCGGGTGATTCTTGGATCAATTTTAATTTGTATAGCATATCACCTTCTAAACCAGTATTCTGGAAATCTTGATTCAATCTAATGACTCCAAGTTGAAAATATCAGTTGTTTTCAAAGGTTCAGTATAGTCCTTTGGGACTATTTTGGTCCAGGTTTTTAGTAAGTCAGCAAAGTTAAAGCTTATCTGTAACAATAGAAGCAAATATATTTATATACATAATCCTGCCTGAAGAGTGAAAGGAGAGTGGCAGTATTCCCACAAATATATGTAAGTTTTATGAAGAGTTTTGTCCATTGGTTTTGACTTCTGCTGCAAATATATCCATGAATGTGGACGACAATCTTGAGGATAAGTTTCTGGGGACACCAAAGTCTATTAGCATGACATCATTCACAAAGACAAGGTTTTGCATCCTAATTCAGTGAGTAGCGACTGGGGTCTTAAATGCTTATGAGCAGCCATATAGGATGTCTTTTTGTTTAGAGACTAAAAGAGTGAAGAAAATTGAAGATACATGGAAATACCTCATAATTATTCCAATGGAGCAATGAACAGTTCACAACTCGGTCTTGGTAATCCAGAGACCAGAAGAACCAATATACCAATAGTGGTACCAATATACCACAACCGACTGCTCTGAAAAGCATCACATTAGAAAGTCCTGGATAAAAACATAAAGCAAAACCAGGTATCTGTTCAGATAGAGAATGGTGGACCCCCTGAGATTATCACACTTAATCACCCTTCAGGTCTGGAAAGGAACCCACAGCCCTGGTTCAATTTTCAGCCAAACAAAGGTCTATACAGGGAACAACAGCACTAGTATCCTACACAAATTTTTTGACAGGAGATTAAAAAAAAAGTCTGTGTTAAAAGAGAGAGAGAGAGGCCACTGGAAACACACATTCTTCTATGCCAGGAAATATGGAATACAACTACTTGACCAACTGACTGGCAGAGATTCATCTTTGTACCCATTTCAAAGACAGGTGACCCAAGAGAATGCTCAAAATACAGAACAATATCATTAATATCTCATGCAAGTAAAATGTTGCTGAAGACGATCCAACAACAGTTGCAGCAGAACATTGGCAGGGAACTATCAGAAGTTCAGGCATGAAGCGCATGTGCAACAACGGATATATATCATTGCTGATGTCAGATGAATCTTGACTAAAAGCAGAAATATATTTATTTGTGTTTATTGACCCTGGCAAGGCTGTCAACTGTGTGGAAAATAATAAACTACGGATAGCCTTGAGAAGAATGGGAGTACATTGTGCTCCTGCAGAACCTGGCATGGATCAAGAGACAGTTGTGCCAACAGAACAAAGGAATACTGAATTGTTTAAAATCAGGAAAGGCGTGCGACAGGGTGGTATCATTTCACCATATTTTTTCAGTCAGTATGCTGAGCAAATCATCAGAAAAGCTGGATTATATGAAGAAGAATGTGGCATCAGGATTGGAGGAAGGCATACTACAACATCAGTTGTGTGAGCAGAACAAGGGAACTGCTGCATGGTTCAAAGAAAGATGTGGATTAATTTTAGTCTAAGAAAATTGCTAGGATTCTTCCATTTCTTCCTCACTAGCTTCAAGGGCTGGTGAGTAAATTTGAATGATGGTGTACTGAGTGGATTTCTTTTCCTTTCAATTAAGTAACTTTTATTACTTGATACCTGATCCCTTTGACACCACGTGATCACACAGGCAGGTGTGCTTCTTCCATGTGGGCTTTGTTACTTCTGGGCTAGATGGCCGCTTGTTTACCTTCAAGGCTTTAAGACCCCAAATGCTATATCTTTTGATAGCCTGGCTCCATCAGCTTTCTTCACCACACTTCCTTATGCACACATTTGTCTTCAGCAATCGTGTCAGGAAGGTGAGCATCTTTAAATGTCATTTTTTATGATGAACATGGCACCATTCTTCTTAAGTTTGCCATTCCAGAGATTCAGACATTAAAATCTGATTCAAATACTACTTGAAATTTCAGGAATCAAAAAAAATTAATTTGATAAATATTAAAATATTTTGCATATTGAACATTAACATGCATAGACATAACATTTGAATCCAATATAGGCAATCCCCAGATTACTGACAAGGTCTGTTCTTTAAGCAGAATTTTTAGGTAAATCAGAACAGTCAGGTTGAGTTCATGTCTCATGTCAACTAATCAAATGTGTTGGTAGCGGTGGATAGTGTGCATGTCGATGCTGATGTTAGGTGGCATAGAGTTGGTGATGACTCGTGGAAATGCTACGTAGGACAGAGAGGAACACTGCCTGCTCCGGCATCATCCTCACCACTGCTGCTGTGCCTGAGCCACTGCTGGAGCCAGTGTCAATCCATCTTTTTGAGGGTTTCCCTTTTGGTTCATTGACCTCCTACTTTCTCAAGCATGCTATCTTTTTTCTGTGCCTGGTCTCTCCTCGTCTCACTGGAAAGTAAGTGAAATGAAGCCTGACCACACTTGCTTCTAAGGGCTATTCTGGTTGTTTCTCTAGAAGACACATTAAAGAACCTCTTTTCAGTGCACAAAATAAAATCTTCCATCTAATATACTGTAATGCAAAGTATAATGTTTTACATGTCACACTGTAGTGTTCATTTCAAATTAAGAGCAATTGTATTCACTTTGAGTTTTTAATATAATAGGCTAAATGAGCATTACTTTGATAACTGTGGGATGTAGTCAAATGAGATATTCATAATCCAGAGATTATTTATATTCTGTATTCTGTCTTTTGTTTTTGTTTTCATTTCATCAATAACACTAAATAATTTTATTTATATTTAATTTCCCCATTTAACATTATTCTACGTGCTTTATGATTTTTTTCTTTTCTGAATGATTTCTTGTTTACTGATTTTAATACCTTGGTCTGTGGATACTTGAATTTCTATGCAGTCAATATTATTTGTGAGCAATGATAATTTTTCTTCTTTTTTGTCATTCCTTGTTTCTTTGGGGTTTTTTCCTTTCTTATTGCATTTGATATTGTCACCAAAATAATGTTTTATTGATGATGTCAGGGCATTCAACTGTGTAGAGCATAAATAACTATGGACAACCTTGAGAAGAGTGGGCATCCCAGAACACTGCACTGTGCCATTCGTAGATCCAGAGGCAGGTGTGTAAACAGAACAGAGGGATACGGCATGGTCTAAAATCAGGATGGTGGGTGTCAGGGTTGTATCTTCTTACCATTCTTGTTTAATCTGTATGCTGAGCAAATTATCAATGAAGCTGGCCTATATGAAGAAGAATATAGCACCCATATTGGAGGAAAGTTTATTAATAACTCTCCATATGCTGAACCTTGCTTGTTAAAATGAGGAGGACTAGAAGGACTTGCTGATGAAGATCAAGGATTGCAGCCTTCAGTATGGATGACAACTCAATGCAAAGAAGACAAAAATCCTCACAATTAGATCGTCATCAATGGAGAAATGGTTGAAGTTGTTGGTGATTTTTGTCTTGCTTGGATCTGCCAGCGATGCTTATGGAAGCAGCAGCGAAGAGCTCAAAAGAGAAATTGTGTTAGGTAAATCTGCTGACAAAACCTCTTAAAGTATGGTAAAGCAAGGAAGTTACTTTGAGGACTAAGATATACCTGACCCAAGCCATGGTATTTTCTATGGCCTCAAATGCATGAGAAAGTCAGACATTGAATTAGGAAGATTTGAGAAGGCTTGGTGCATTTGAATTGTGGTGCTGGAGAAGATTGCTGCAGGTACCAATGGACTGCCAAAAGGACAGGGAAAAAAACCTGTCTTGGAACAAGTACAGCCCGAGCTGTACATTCCTCTTAGAGACAAAGCTGGCAAAACTCCATCTTACATACTTTGGACACATTGTCGAGAGAGACCATTTCCCGGAGATGAACACCATGATTGATAACATAGAGGAGCAGTGAAAAAGAGGAAGTCTCCCAAGAACATAGGTTGACACTGTGGCTGCCAATTGTTTCAAGCATAGGAAGAATCGTGAGGATGGCACAGGACTGCACGTGTCTTGCTCTGCTGTGCTCTCACGGGGTGGCTATGGGTCAGAACAGACTTGATGGCAACTAGCAACAACAACCAAATGTTGAATAGAAAAAATAACAGTGGGCCTCACTGTTCCTGACGTTACAGAAATATTTGTTTCATCATTTACTGCAGTTTTCAAATTTACAGATTTAAAATTTTCCTTATATTCCAAGTTTGTCTAGAGTCTATATAGAAATACCAAATGTGATATAATTCATCTGCCATACATGCCTTTAAAAATCTGAAAGAATATTGCAAGAACATCCATGCTGTGTTATTATAGCAAAATTATTTTGCTATATTTTTTCAATAGTTGTTTTTCTTTCACTTCTATCGTTTTTATGGTACCTATCAAGATGACAAAAGCTCTTCTTTCCCATTGACTCACTGTTGAGTTAATCGATGGCCAATTGAATGATAGTAAATATGACGCAACTAGAGCCTTTAAAAAGCTCTCTCGTGTGTCTGTTTGTACTGTCACTTCTCTGCCTTTTTCATGGAGTCATAATTCATCAGTCTACTGAGACATGAGAAACAGCTGAGTGACCTATCATCCCGTCTCTGATCATCAAAGCTTAGTCAGCAGCCAGCTGATCCACCGGCCAAGCCATGGTCATCAGGTAGTCTCCTGCCTTACTAGCCCAGGTATGTAGCAATAAATGTGTAGTATAAGTTCTGTGGTTATTTGTTACACAGCAATACTGTGACAATAAAAACCATGAGAGGATAATCCATAACACTGGAATTCAATTTGACAATTATGTATTTTATTTAAAATAATTAAATATATATGTTAAATACTTTTACTGGGGGCTCTTACATCTCTTATCACAATCCATACATTCCTCCAGTGTGTCAAGCACATTTGCACATATGCTGCCATCACCATATGGCATTCTCTTCCCACTTGAGTCCCTGTTATCAGCTCCCCATTTCTTCTCCCTCCCTCCCCTGCCCACCTTCTCTTACAAACCCTTGATAAGTTATAGATTATTATTTTCATATCTTACATCATCTAGACTCAAAGCCTTTCAGACAGTGGACTAAGGTGAAAATTCAAATATTATATTTACAAGGAAATAAAATTCTGATGCGCTGATGGATGCTAAGTTTTGGAATGAGAATCCTCAATAATTTTGAGCATTCAATTAAAGTACTGATATGAACCATACATATATAAATCAACTCACAAAGAAAAGATGAGTATTATGATGTTCCAGGAGCCCTGGCAGCAAGTATAGTGTTTATGTGTTGGGCTGCTTAACAAAAGGTCAGCAATTAAAAATCACCCACTGTTCTTTGTGAGCAAGATGGGCTTTCTATTCTCTTGGAATATTTCTATTCCAAAGGTTAGTCTTGGGAACTCACAGAGCATTTCTGACCTGCCCCATAAGGTTGCTATGAGTCAGAATTGACTCAATGGAGTGAATGATTATGAAGTTCCAGGAGAGGAAAATTAATAATTTAGTCTGATTTCAGACAGTACCATATATTTTGAGCAATAGCATCATTATCACTGAGTTAAATGTTTACTTGATGCATTGTAAAACATGAACATTTCAAATAAACAGGGATAGCTAATTAATTTTGGGTAGGTATATTTCCAAATATTAACCTTTTCTAAGATTAATTTGCATGCAGAAAATCTTATGTCATGATCAAAGTTTTCAGTAAACAGCTATAATAGTAGAATTTAGATTGAATATCATATAGTGTAAGTGATGTATCCCAATAGTGTACATTCGGAACATTCCCAAACCTTGTTTAGAAGTCAGGTTCCCGTGTAGTTACTGGTCAACCCCATGATGAAGATCAAAATCAAACCATACCTGACTGACCAGGAGTCTCAACGCACATCTGCACAACTCTGAAGTACCTCAGAAAAATGGACTGTATCTGGATTTGACAGAGCAATTGTAAAAACTTTATGAAAAACTGAAGAATCCATTGCATCTATTATCTTTTAATTGTGCAGTCTTCCAAGTATCTCTTAAAGTCCATGGCAAATTTTACCAGATAAAATAAAGATAAATGATAAGTTTCATACTAAATTTCTGCCATTTTAGTATTTGTTTAAATGGATTGTTAAAAACAACTGCATTACATTATTATGAGCGATGCATTATTTTGTAGCTTCTCAGAGTAATGCAAAGCACTTTATACAAATTATAGTGATATTTATACTTAAATTACTTTGATAAAAATATGTAAGTAAAAAATAGTCCTCTTACTCTAATAGGGGGAAATGTATAGAGTAATACATAGAATTATAATTGGAAAAGAAATATACATTATATGTTATACCATGCTTTTGAAACTATCTAGATTTTCGCCAAAAATGCATATATGTGCTTCATCTCTAATTCTGTGCTACATACTCATACTTATTTAAAAAATTCTAAGTTTTATAAAAAATACATGACATTTCCATATACATGCAATTGTGAAAGTTGTAACAGCATGCATTATTCTCAGCTGACACTAGGCTTAACATAATCAGGAAGGTTAGAGATTATGAAATGCATAAACTCCTTAGGTAAATAGAGTATAAAATCTTGAATTTTTGCCTCCATCCTACAGCAGTATATTAGGAACAAATAAATTCTTAGCTCAATTATTTTAACTGCACTCTTTTAAATAACTATTTTAATGATGGTATCATTTTTTTCAATTTAATAATGTTAGTGAAGAGACAGCAGGGAAAAAATTGTTTCTTACTAGACTAGTGGGGAGTTTAGTAGCAGTCTAGGCTTCCCCATTGGTGGTAGGAAACATACAGACACATCTCGATTGTTTTCGTGAGGCCAAAATGGATGCACAAAAGAGTTAAATAGAAAAAGGCCACGAGATCATCATGTGTATATCGGAAAGATCATTGCAAGGTGTAATGTGTGGGTGTAATTTACATCCCCCCAAATGCTCTAACAATTAAACAAAGTAAAGCTGAGTCCAAATTCTTTAGATATCCAGAAGTCACTTTGAACGCCATGCTTAGGTAAGATAATATTTCCTTTTGTCTCAGTTTGTCTTCAGTCTCTGAAGCCCACAGGGTAGTTCTACCCTGACCTATACAGTCACTATGAATCTGAATGGATTCACTGGCAGTGAGTTTTGGTTTGGGGTTTGTTTTTTGCTTAAGTTCTATTTGACACACT
The DNA here is from genome assembly GCF_000313985.2 of Echinops telfairi. Taxonomy (NCBI): domain Eukaryota; kingdom Metazoa; phylum Chordata; class Mammalia; order Afrosoricida; family Tenrecidae; genus Echinops; species Echinops telfairi. Next base: position 61,910,845 of record NW_022111373.1, read on the forward strand.
AGCTAAAGGGCTGCAGTATATTATAGCAAAAATCAGAGAATGATTATGTACATGCTATTGTTTATTAGGCCTGATGAGCTGTGGGAGGACATCAAGAACAACATTTATGATGACAGCAAAAGGTCACTACAAGGCAGGAAAGAGAGTAAAGATCAAAATGAATGCCAGAAGACCCTCTGAAACTTGCTCTTAATCGTAGAGCAGCCAAGGCAAATGGAAGAAATGATGAAGTCGAAGAACTGACCGGGAAATTTCAAAAGGCAGCTTGAGAAAAAAGCTGAATATTATAATGAAATGTGCAAAGACCTAGAATTAGAAAATGAAAAGGAAAGAACATGCTCAGCATATCTTAAACTGAAAGAGCTGAAGGAAAATGCAAGCCTCGAGTTTCAATGTTGAACAATTTTATGGACAAAATACTGAATGATGCAGGAATCCTCCAAAAAATAGATGGTAAAAATACACAGAATTGCTTTACCAAGAAGAACTCATCTACATTCCACCATTTCAGGAGGTAGCATATAAGCAAGAACCAATGGTAATAAAGGAAAAAGCCTAACCTGCACTGCAAGCATTTGCTAAGAGCAAGGCTCCAGGAATTGATGGAATACCAAGTGAGGTGTTTCAACAAGCTGATGAAGCACTGGAAACACTCACTATTCTATGCCAGGAAAATTGGAAGACAGCTGTTTGACCAATTACAAGAAGAGATCCACATTTGTACTTGTTTCAAAGAAAGGTGACCCAACAGAACATTCAAAGTATGGAACAATGTTGTGACTATAAGATACATGTATACTTTTGCTGAAGATAATTCAACAATGATTGCAGCAGTGGGAGCCATGAGAGGTTCAGGCTGGATTCAGAAGTGGGAGTAGGAAAAGGGCTAGCACTGCGGATGTCAGATGGATCTTGGCTCAAAGCAGAAGATACTACAAAGATGTTCACTTGTGTTTCATTGACTAGGCCAAAGCTTTCAACTGGGTAGCTTTGAGAAGAAAGAATTTCAGCATACTTCATTGTACTCATTTGGAACTTGTCCAGGGATCAAGAGAAAGTTGTCTGAATGCAACAAGGGAACACTGCGTGGTTTAAAATCAGGAGAGATGTGCATCAGGGTTGTATCCTCTCACTATACTTGTTCAATCTGTAGGCTGACCAAATTATCAGGAAGCTGTGAATTATGTGAAGAAGAATGTAGCATCAGGATTGGAGGAAGGCTTATTAAGAACCTTTGGTATACAGATGACACAACATGTTTGCTGAAATCAAGGAAGACTTCAAGCACTTGTTGATGAAGATCAAGGATTGCAGCCTTAAGTATGGATTACAACTCAATTATTGTTTATATCTCCACAGGAAAGAGAGAGCAAGATTAGACCTCATTTCAGTGTGCCAATCCTTGAGGATGATGTTTCTGCTTCAAGCAGCTCATTCCCAGAGATCACTACAGGACTGGCCTCAGCTGGAGATATTACACCCTCTCCCTCAATGACAGCATTGCAGAGGATAGCCCTGAAGATACCATTCAGGGAGAGCAGATGGTCTAACCGAGGGGAGTGTGACAGATCAGTGATGGGAGCAAAGCCATGAAGTCCCCAAGGAATCCCGTTTATAGATTTCTGACTTGGGGGGCAGGACTTGGAACCCCACCTGTACTGGTTGGGGGTTATTCACTAGAGGGCCACACTGAAATTCTAAAGGCATAATGGGGGTGGGATGCACTAGACTGCTCGACCCCTGCCTGCAAGAACAGCAATGGGGATGTTTACGGTGCTCATCTTTTGGACACAAATGCTGAAGACTAAAAGTGTATATGAGTTGTTAGCTAAATGGGACCTGGGATATGACACCCTGGAAGAAAAGGGGACTGGACTGATGGATTGTAGCATGTCCTTCTCTCTACTTAACAGAGAGATATTCATCTGCTCTGTATCAGGATCCCAGATAGGCAATCTTATGGGGACAGTGGTTGGTTCCTGGGGGCCATGACAGGGGAGGGAGGTGCATGTGGAGCCAACAATGACAGGTACAGGGGAACAGTAAGTGTTCTAAAATTGATGGCGAGGAAGGTGTAGCTTTCCTGGTCAAATTTAATCAATTGAATTGTATCTGAGAGAAATTATTGAGAGGTGAATGATGAGTAAACATAATAGTGGGGTAGGAGGAAAGAAAAAAGAACAGAGGAAGAAAAATATATATATGTATGTGTGTGTGTGTTTGTTTATGTGTGCATACCTATGCAAATGCAACAAGGAAGCAGATGGACTCTGGGCCTCTACTTAAATGTTACCTCAGTTCAAGAACAGTTTGTTCTAATAATGTGGCATTGTATGACACTCACCTTCCTGATGTGATTGCTGAAGACAAAAATCGGTGCTCAAGCAAATGTGGTGAAGAAAGCTGATGGTGCCGGCTATTAAAAGATATAGCGTCTGGGGTCTTAACGTCTTTTAATTAAGCAAGCGACCATCTAGCAGGGAAACAACAAAGCCCACATGGAAGAAGCACACAAACGTGTGATCATGAGGTATCAACGGGAAGAGGTAGCAGAAGTTCAAAAACAGACAAGCAAATTTATGTGAAGGGGTGGGGATGTATTGGAGACCCAAAATCCACCTGTAAGATATTTGGACAGTCCCTCTCAGAAGGGCCACATGGAAGGGATGTAAAATCCAGGGTGTGGTAAAGCACTGATGAACTACATAATTATCCTCAAGTTCTTTAATATTTTCTCCCCTTACTATTATGGTTTTTATTTGTTTAACCTCAATCATGTTAGACTTGTTTATGTTCATTTGTGTATTTAAGATTCTTTGGTACATGAAAGCCAAGATAGATTACCCTTCAGAAACAGTAACAGGAGCAATGGTTCTGTGGAGGTATGCGCAGGTGGTGTGGTAGGGGGGTGGGATGAGGTGAGGTATAGGGAGCTGATAGGATTGATGAACTATCACTCTATGGGATAGAACAACAGAATTGTATGTGATGGGATATATTTGATCATGTAAGATAAGGCACCACAAGAAAAACTTTCATAGGAAAAAATAGTGTTCTTGGGAGAGTAGGGTTGAGGAAGGCGGGGCTAAAGGGGAGCTGATATCAAGGAATTCAAAAAGAAAGAAAATGTTCTGAAACTGATTGTGGTCACAATTGTACAATACTGCTTGGTGTGACTGCATTAAGGATTGTTAAAATATCTGTAAGAGCAACCAATAAAATTATGGGGGGGGGGGAAGACCAAAATCAAAATCTTCACAACTGGACCAATAGGTAACATCATGATAAATGGAGAAAAGGTTGAAGTTGTCAAGGATTTTGTCTTGCTGCTATCCGCAATCAATGTCCATGGAAACATCGGTCAAGAAATAGAAAGAGGGGTGGCATTAGGTAAATCTGCTGCACATGGAGTCTTTAGAGTATTGAAAAGCAAGGATATTACTTTGAGGACTAAGGTGTGCCTGACCTAGAAGCCATGGCATTTCTAATTGCCTCATATTCATGTGAAATTTGAACATTGACTAAGGAAGACTGAAGAAGAATCCATGCATTAGAATTGTGGTGCTGGAGAAGAACATTAAAGTATGGAATGCTATAAGGACAAATAAATATCTTAGAAGAAATATGGCCAGAGTGTTCCTTACAGGCAAGGACGGCAACACTTCATCTCACAATCTTTGAACATGTTGTCAGGAAAGACTAGTCTCTGGAGAAGGACATCATTCTTGGTGAAGTAGAGGGGTAGTGAAAAAGAAGGAGGTCCTCAAAGAGATGTATTGACACAGTGGCTGTAACAATGGGCTCATGTATAGGAGCAATTGTGAGGATGGTACAGTTCAGGCAGTGTTTCTTTCTGTTGTGTATATGGTTGCTATGAGTCTGAAACAACTCCATGGCAGCTAACAACAGCGGTGTTTCTTACAAATTAATGAGACTGCCTGTTTATTACATGTAGAGATAATCTGGCTATTTACACTTCCCCAGACAGCTTTGTTAACAGGAAATCCACATGGGCCATAGTAAAGAAAGCTAAAGGAAAAGTGTTAGAAAGGGTATATAACAAGATAAGAACAGTAGTTATGTTGAACTATTATAACACTATTAGAGGATCAAAAATAAGGCAATTCACACATATTCCTTAAGGATTTTACACTAATAATTGTAGTTAAAAACCATTTCTGCTTTGCCTGTTCTATCACCAAACCCATTGAATGGACAAGATTTTACCAAGCATCATCCACTGAAGCATGACACCAATACTCTCACAAGTGTGCCAACCTATCCTTGTCTACTTTGCAAGCAAGTAATACTGTAAAATGTTTTTTCTTTGATGAGTGTCTTAGCCCAGGTACACTAGAGAGTTTTATATAAAGGGTAATTGTACATTAAGAAAGCATCCCAACACAGTCCGGTCCAAACCCATAAGTCCGATATCAGCCCAAATGTCCGATACCAATCTATGAAATTCTCTTCAGACTCACGAAACACATGTAATGCAGGATGATCACAGGCCAGAGTAGAAAGTCTTTGGATCCAGTGGTGCTTTAAGCATCTCAGCGCTGGCAGGGGTCTCTACTTGGCTTCTCCAGTTCCCAGGGCTTCATCAGGGTAGGTCCATGTGGTTTCTCCTCAGAGATGTCTTGCAGGAAATGAGGAGAGAGAGAGAGAGAGAGAGAGAGATTGTCTTCCACCTCCAAGGAGGAAATTCAGGAATTCTCAGAAGAAGGCCATGCCCACACAGAGACTTCATTGGCTATGACCCAATTGACAGACTAGACTCCACCCCATTCACTATTAATCCTCTCAAATCCCAAATTGACACCAGATTATGTAACAACCACAGACCACCCATTGTCAATTTGACACATTCACATAACTCTGTAGCCATATATAATTTTCAAACAATAATAAAATCATATCTGTACCTAATAGGATAAAACTAAAATGCATACAATTAAAAATGTGCCACCCTCATTTAAACATAACATTCTATAAGTGATCAAAACAAAAATATCCTATGCCTAACAATTTCAGTTAAGTAACACCTACACCTTCATCCTATAAACATATGAGTGTATTCTAACACCTATGAAAGTTTGTAAGCCAACCACATCATGCCTTTATCCTCCCAATTGTGGGTATCCAATTTCTATACTGCCCACTTACATCAACCCAGTGCTCTGAGGAGACAATCATATTCTTTGACTTGAAGAATCGTCATTGCAGTTGGAACCTTGTGATGTCCGCATCCAGTGGCAAAGTCAAATCAGGAAAGGCCATACATAAAGTCTGCAGCAACATGCACCAGTTCACAAGTTCAAATATCTTCTCTTCATCTGGTTGGGTTCTGGTCAACTCAGTGCAGGCTGCCTCACTTAACGTCACCAGGCTGCCCATTGGTTACCTTGCCTTTAGACCATACCACACCACAAATTCTCAAAAAGCCTAGTCCCCTTGTGCTAGGTCATGAGCTCCACACCAGTCAACCTGCTCTCTTCTGCTGCTCTACTTCCTATAAAAAAATGGTCCACCGGTGTCAGTAGCCAGAGTCAACCTGTCTCTTTATTGCTGCATTTCTCCCACTTCCACTCAACAAGCAGATCCAGGTGCCCAGCAAGCATTTCAGCTTGTCCACAGGCTTCCTTTAATGTTCAGTCATACAGTTTTCTTCATGTTTCCAGATTTTCTCCAGCTTCTGACAAAAACTATTCATTCAAAATTCAAATATCCTAAGAGTTCTTTTTCCTTCAATCTGTCAATCTTGCCCCCAGGCCAGACTCTTGGAATGCAAATGTCCTGAGTATTCCAAAGACTGCGTGGGGCATATATTTTCAAAGGCTTCTTTCAGGCATGGCCTAAACCCTTCTAAAGATAAAATTAATGGCTCGAGGCAAGGGGGCTTACAAATTATTTTTATACTTCCCCAAATCATTTCTATAAATCCTTATATCCACAATAATAAGCAGAAGAAATCAGTATAAACAAAGTAGAATCAGATATTAAACTCAATTCTTAAAATAGTCAAATTCAATCCTTATTTAGCTTATCTTAGTCCTTATCTAAATTATTCTATTGATACAAAATATTGGATCAGCTCTCTGAGGGCATCAAACCAGATCCAGGCATTCTGTCAGCCATTTTAACCTCAGTCAGCCATTGTCTTTAAGCAGCATAGTTTCTGAGAAATTCAAATAGCGATTTCTACCCTGAACTCAAAATATACATTAATCACATTCATTTTCACCATTTTATTTATTTATTTATTAAAAGATCATTTTATTGGGGACTCTTACAACTCTTGTTACAATCCATACATCACTTGCACCAGGTGAATTTGTACATATGCTGTCTTCATTCTTTTCTAGACATTTACTTTCTATTCAGCCCTTGGTATCAGCTCCTCTTTTTTCCCTTCCTCCCTCCCCCCCCTAACCTTTTGATAGATTATAAATTGCTATTATTTTCATATTTCACACCAACTGATGTCTCCCATGTTTTCTGTTGTTCTTCCCCCTGGAGAGGGTTGTAATGTTATGTGTTGATCATTATGATTGGTTCCCCCTTCTTCCTTCCTCTCCCCCACTTCCCCTTACCCTTCTGGTATCGCTATTCCCTCCCCTGTTCCTGGATTCTGTGTGTCATGAGCTCCCATCTCTTATCTATACCTGTGTATATGTTCTGGTCTAGTCTAAACTGAGAAGCAGCACTGGGGTCATGGTGGTAGGGGGTGAGGAAGTCTCAAAGAACCAGAGGAATATAGTGTGTTTCATTGATGCTTTACTGTACCCTCTTTGACCCATCCCTTCCCTGTGACTCCTCTGTGGAGAGATTGTTCCATTGTCTACAGATGGGCTTGGATCTGTGCTCCAACCCTTCTCATTCTCAACAATATGTGTTTGTTTGTTATGTGTTTTCTGATGCCTATTACCTGGTCCTGATGACTCCTCATGATCGAACAAGCAGTGTGCTTCTTCCATGTGGGCTTTTTGCTTCTCTTCTGAATGTCAGCTTGTGTAACTCCAAGCCTTTAAGACCCAAGGAGCTATATATTTTAATAGCTGGGCACCATCCACCTTCTTCACCACCTGTTCTGTTTTCAGCGATTGTTTTGGGAGGGTGAACGTTTCAGACTGTCGATTTGTTAGAACAAAGTGTTCTTGTATTGAGGGAGGTTATGAGCAGAGGCCCGAAGTCCTTCCACTACCTCATCTGTATACATATATGTACATAGGCCAATACTTCTATTTTTGTGGATTAATGTATTTACATATGTACACCTCTATGTTTATACCTCTGTCCATTGCTTTGCTTACTATGTCCTTCGTCTGTTTCCTTTTATTTTCTTCCTGCCCCACGGTCACTTTCCCCTTATTTACTCTTGAAACCTCTTGATACCACCTCTTAGCTAGTTTGCTGTTGCTCTGACCACCCCCACCCCCAATCTCTATCTCTACCTTGCTATTAATTCTAATACCCTAGTTGTTCCTCTGCCTATGGTGCTGCCTGCTCACCACACCCTTCCCCCACTGCCCTCACCTCCCAGGTCTTCCTGGGACTGTTGGTCCCACTGCTTTCTCCTCAGGTACAACTCCCATGCCTATCTTATATAGGTAGGCACACCGACTATAACATAGCCCGAACTGATAAAAAAAAAAAAAGATTGAAAAGAGAAAAGGAGAAGAGACATGAGGAAAAAGAAAAGGGAGACAAGAAAAAAAAGAGAAGGAATATACAAAAATCCCACGTCTGTTCGCTGGCCTTCATCCAGGAGCTGCCACTCTCAGCCTGGAGTCCCTTATTGGAGGCTCCTAAGGGGCTTCGTAGCTTTGCTTTGCTCCATCTGCTGGTCTGGTATGTTCCCTTCTTGGTTTTCCCCACTGTGGAGGGATTCAGACCACACTACCTCCCCACCGTGTGACTCCAGAAATTTCCTCTGTTGCAGTCTGCTCCAGTAAGGGGCCAACATGACATGAGCTGTTGGCCGACAGTCCCCTCTGTGTCCCATTAGCTCTCTGCAGGGATGTAATCCTTCGGGTGTGGTGTGCCAGCATGGGGTCCAGTCAGGCTGTCTCTTTCCCTTCTTCCTTCCTGGTCTGCTTCCATGTGGGTGCTGTATGCGGGCCTATCTCCACAACCTATAGGTTTAGTGTTGTTCTCTGTCACACCTATTTTTAGTGAAGGGTTCAGTTTTGCTCTGGTTGGGGCCAGCCCTATAGCTCTCTCTTTTATGCATTCTTCCATGTGGCCACATTGTCCTCATGGTTTGGTGCACCGTGATATGATCTGCATGCCCACTCCCAATTCAGTGGAGACAAAGCCAGTACTCTCCCCCTGGGTGGGTTAGTGCCCTGCTTCCTCCATCATCATCTCACGTTCACACACCCTTTTCTCCCTCCACCCTAACCCCCTTCCCTCTTTTTATGTTAGACCAACATGTACCTCCTTGGGTTTGGTCTAACCTCCTCCCAACTCCCTGGACCTCAAGCTGAATGTTGTGATATAGGTGGCTTCTCTTCTATAACTAACTTGCTAATTACACTTACCTCATGGATCTCATGCTGTACTTCTCCTTTTATGATTGGCTGACTATGCTTAGCATAATTTTCTCCAACTCTTCCCATAAAAAGAAATGTTTGCGACTTCCGGGAAGATGGTGACAGAGTAACACAAAATACCAGAGGGACTCTTCAGAATTCAGCACGGGAGAGTTGCTTAGAGGTAAATTCAACGCTGCTGGAATACAGTAGGAGCATCATAAAGACAAGTAGGCACAGATCCACAAGGTTTTGAGGGGCTGGGGCTTTTGGCTTACCACAGTGGAGGCCGGCTAGGGCTTCACCTTAGCTCCGCCACTGTCTCTGCTGGAGCCGGGACCATTTCCACAGCTTGCTGCAGCCATCTCGGGGCAGGGACTAAACCATTGCAGCTCCATGGGCAGGGATTGGGGCTCAGCTACCATACATTGTTACTTTTGTTTCCCTCTCTTCTCTATATCCCTGCAAAATCTCAGTGGACTTACTTTTTAATTTTTTCCCTCCTCTTCATCTCTTTCCTGTTCTCTAAAACTCCACTGCTTACCTCCAGACCACTCCCATTAGCCAAGGGCATTTAAGCCTGGGCCACTACCAGGTAGGTGAGCTCGACCCTGCACAGCTATTCCGAGGGTGGGGGAAGGTCCTGCCAACCTCCACCAGGGGATTTTCTGCCCAACATCTTACTGAGGAATTCCTGTGTGCCTGGGCACTTAAGGCAGCTCAGCCAACATTTGTCAACATTCCAAGCTGCTGCAAGAACCTCTGCCCAACCTCCACAGCACCAAATCAGGCAACCCACCAGCTTTCTGTGGCACTCCCCTGACAGGGAAGCCACAGGAGGATAAAGTGGTAGATTAATTCCATAGAGAATTTAGCTGTAGAAAGTTCAAAGAAGGCTTCCTATAAGTTTACCAGAGAGAGCCAGTGCTATTTGACGCCCTGGAAAATGGCACCTGGCTCCTCTAAAACAATGCAACACAAACAGCCATCAGCCCCAAAGACCTCAACGAAAAGACAGGAGAAAAAAAAGGCAATGGCAGAAGATGTCCTGAATATAACAACATGCATAGAAGAAGCAGACATTGAGCTGACCCAGAAAGAAATTTTCAGAATGATGCATGGAGTCATACAGGATATGAGGGAAACAATTGATAAAAATGATGAAATGATGGAGGAGATAAAGGCCATACATCAAAGGGAAATACAGGAGCTTAGGGAGGACATAACAAAAAACAGTAGCACAAACATGGACCTTGAGAATCAAATGGAGGAATCAGAGAACCGCATCAGTGGCATGGAGGACAGCCAAGAAGACTTTAACAAACATGAACAAAAATCTAATATAATCAGAGAAGCTGAAAAAAACCTAAGAGCTATGTCTGATGCTATGAAGAAGAACAACATTAGAATTATTGGCTTACCAGAGGAAGACACAACAAAGAAGTCATCTGCAACAATAGTAAGAGAATTATTGGAGGAAAACTTCCCCAGATTAATGAATAAAAACCAGGCAACCATTCAGGAAGCTGAAAGAACACCAACTAGACTTAATCCCAAGAAGAAGTCACCAAGACACATAATAGTTAAACTATCCAACTTTGAGGAAAAGGAGAAAATCATGAGAGCAGCTAGGGAAAAACAAACAATCACATATAAAGGTTCCCAAATAAGAATATGCTCAGACCTATCAGCAGAAACTATGAAGGAGAGGAGAGAGTGGAGTAACATATTCCAAAAATTGAAGGAAAACAACGCAAACCCAAGTACATTCTACCCAGCAAAATTATCAATCAAGATAGATGGAGAAGTAAGAGTCTTCCCAGACAAGGAAAAACCTCAAAGAATACATTAGCAGAAACCCAGCCCTACAAAAGATCCTTGTCGACCCATTATGGGTAGAAGAACAACATTCACCAAGCATAAATAAGAGACCGCTATAGAGAACAACCTCATCCAGAGGAAAACAAAAAGAAAACAGACCCCCAATATAGCGTTGGCATAAGGATGGAAAGAAGTCAAGAATGATACACACATACACACACACACACACACACACGTGCACAACACACTAATGAGAAAGGAAGGTAGGAAAACACCCAACACAAAAGGTATAAGATGACATCACAGAGTCTGCAGATGGAGGTAATAACCCTGAATATCAATGGCCTTAACTCAGGCATTAAAAGACTGAGACTAGCAGACTAGCTTAGAAAGCACTACCTATCAATCTGCTGCCTACAGGAGACCCATCTCAAGGCCACAGACAAAAATAGGCTGAGAATCAGAGGCTGGAGAAAGGTCTACCAAGCAAACAGCAATTCAAAAAAAGCAAGGGTTGCAATCCTAATCTCAAATAAAATTGACCTCAAAGTGCAAACCATAAAAAGAGATAAGGAGGGACACTATATAATCCTCAAGGGAATGGTAGACAAAGAACCACTAAGCACTGTAAACATATTCCCTGAATGAGAGACCCGCTGAATACGTCAACCAAACACTCCAAAACACGAAAAAAGAAATCACAACCTCAACAATTATAGTGGGTGACTTCAATACATTGCTCTCTGAGAAAGATAGATCACAGGGAAAGAAACTCAACAAGGAGAATATGAATCTAAATAGTACAATTAGACAATTTGACCTGATAGATAGTTACAGAGCTTTTCATCCAAATACAAAAAATTCACATTCTTTTCAACCCGCATGGCACATACTCGAAGATAGACCACATGCTGGGCCATAAAAGAAATCTACATAAATTTAAGTCCATTGATATCATACAGACCTCTCTTTCTGACCACTGTACCATAAGGCTGGATATCAACAAAAGGAAAACGAAGAAAAGAGGAGCAAACAATTTTAGGATGAATAACTCTGTACTGCAAAAAGAGTGCATATGACACAGATCAGAGATGAAATTAGGAAATTTCTAGAAACCAATGAGCATGAGAACATGACGTATCAAAACTTATGGGACACAGCAAAAGCAGTTATCAGAGGACGTTTCATAGCAATACATGCACACCTGAGAAAGGAAGAGAAAATTTACAACTAGAGCAGAGTCAGCAGGACTATCCTACTAATAGCAAAAGAAAAGAAATAATAAAAATCAGGGCTGAGGTTCAGGAGAGGGAAAATAAGAAACTATGGAAAAAATTAATGCTGCTAAAAGTTGGTTCTTTGAAAGGATAAACAGAATCAACAGACCGCTAGCAAACCTAACCAAAGAAAAGAGGGAACAAATTTCAATAGCAAGAATAAGGGATGAAAGAGTAGACAATATAACAGACCCCAATGAAATCAAAAGGATAATGACACAGTACTACGAAGGATTGTACTCCAATGAATTCAACAACCTGGAAGACTTGGACAAATTCTTGGAAAAACAATCCCATCCTAGACTGTCCCCAGAGGATGTTAAGAATCTCAACAGACCCATAGTAATAGAGGAAATAGACAAGGTTACCAAGGGATTACCAACAATAAAATTCCCTGGACCAGATGGCTTCACTGGAGAATTCTACCAAGGATTTAGGGAAAAACTAACACCAGTCCTACACAAACTCTTCCAGAAAATAGAAAAAGATGGCAAACCCCTGAACTCCTTCTATGAAGCTAGTATGACTCTGATACCAAAATTGGGCATGAATCCCACAAGAATCGAGAACTACAGACCAATATTCCTAATGAACATTGATGCAAAATTCCTTAACAAAATATTGGCCACTAGAATACAAAAGTATATAAAATACATAATTCACCATGACCAAGTGGGATTCATACCAGGGATGCAGGGATG
>NW_022111373.1:61924706-61925900 GCF_000313985.2 Echinops telfairi
TACCCTGCACCCTGACTGGTTCATCTCCTCCCCACAACCCTTCAGAATGGGGGTGTCCAAGTTGCCTATCGATGGGCTTTGAGTCTCCACTCTGCACTCACCCACATTTACAACGATATGATTTTTTGTTCTTTGATGCCTGATCCCTGATCCTTTTGACAGCTCGTGGTCACATAGGCTGGTGTGCTTCTTCCAAGTGGGCTTTGTTGTTTCTGAGCTAGATGGCCACTTATTTATCTTCAAGCCTTTAAGAGCATCTTGGTTGCTCAGAAGAAACAAAGTCCACATGGAAGAAGCACACCAGCCTGTGCGATCACGAGGTGTCAAAGGAATCAGCTATCAGGCATCATCAGAACAAAAAATCATATCATAGTGAATGAGGGGGGGTAGTGTGGAGTGGAGACCCAAAGCCCATTTGTAGGCCACTTGACATCCCCTTACAGAAGGGTCTCAGGGAGAAGACAAGCCAGTCAGGGTGTGATGTAGAAACAATGAAACATACAACTTTAGTCTAGTTCCTAAATTCCTAAATAAGCGACCATGTAGCTCAGAAGCAACAAAGCCCACACGGAAGAAGCACACCAGTCTGTGTGATCACGAGGTCCTGAAGGGATCAGTTATCAGGCATCAAAGAACAAAAATCATATCATTGTGTGCTCACCTCCCTGATATGATCGCTGAAGACAAATGGGTGCATAAGCAAATGTGGAGAAAAAAGTTGATGATGCCCGGCTATCAAAAGATATAGCATCTGGTGTTTTTTTTCTTCTTTTAAATCATTATATTAGGGGTTAATACAATTCTTATCACAATCCATACATCCATCCATTGTGCCAAGCACATATGTACATTTGTTGCCATCATCATTCTCAAAACATTTGCCTTCTACTTGAGCCCTTAATATTGGCTGTTCATTTCCGCCCCCCCTCATGAACCCTTCATAATTCATTAATTATTATTATGTTGTCATATGTTACACTGTACAATGTCTCCCCCTGCCCTCTTCTCTGCTGTCCATCCCCCAGGGAGGAGGCTATACGCATATTCTTGTAATTGGTTTCCCCTTTCTACTCCACATTCCCTGCACCCTGCAGGCATTGGCACTCTCACCACCGGTCCTGTAGGAGTCCTCTGTCCTGAATTACCTCTGTTTCCAGTTGCTATCTGTACCAATGTACATCCTCTGGTCTAGCC
>NW_022111373.1:61926813-61928332 GCF_000313985.2 Echinops telfairi
GGGGAGGGAGGGGAAAATGAGGAGCTGATGCCAGGGGCTTAGGTGGAGAGCAAATGTTTTGAGAATGATGAGGGCAATGAATGTACAAATGTACTTTACACAATTGATGTATGTATGGCTTGTGATAAGAGTTGTATGAGCCCCTAATAAAAGGATTTTTTTTAAAAAGTATGTGTTTCATGTGCTCATCAGTGCTTTTTAGGGATGCACAGTACTCCACTGTGTGTATGTGCCAGAGTTTACTGATCCATTTATCTACCAATGGAAATTTACGTTGTTTCCAACTCTTTGCAATTGTGAATTGCACCCCAACAAACATTGGAGTGCATACAACTAGTCGTTTATGGAGGTTTATTTCTTACCTCTTTTGGGTATATGCCCAGCAGAGGGCTGGCTGGATCATAAGGTAAACCAATTTCCATTTTTTTAACGCATCGCCAGATCACTTTCCATAGTGGCTTTACATATCTACAACTCTTGTATCAGTTGAGCTTTATAAGTATCTGTTTCTAAGGGATGTTGCATAAATTGAAAAATAACTCTAAATTGATCAATCTCCATAAGAGTTCTTCAAATTTATCTTGTAGGGTTTTTTCAGCCAATTTATATAACAGTATTAATTACAACTCAATTATTCCTCATATTTATGCTTAAGAACTGCATAAATTTTCATAATTAATTTGCATTATGAAAACTTCAGCTTTACCGTACATTCTTATACCTGTTCAATTAAGTCACATAGAAGCATGGGGTGTCAAATATAGCTTATTCATAGGCATTATGTTACAAGCAAGGAACTATACACCATATTGTCATCTTTATTATTGCTAAATATTTGACAGGCATTTCTTTTATTTCAATAAAGTCTTTAAATTGAGTTAACAGGAAAGCTTTGCAAAACAGTTCCTATAAAACTTTTTCAAGACTTCATTAGTGAGCATCCACAAATAATAAGGATCACTAAATTATTCATCTTTGATTTCTTTAACAATTTCAGACACTATCTAGAAGTCAAGGCAGTTACATGTACAACAGGGCTTTGAAAAGTTTGCAGAAAACTTCCACAGTGTCGATTCATTTGTGGAGGTTCTTCCTCTTTTCACTGCCCCTCTACTTTACTAAGCCTGATGTCCTTTTCCAGAGACGGGTTTCCCCTGACAACATGTCCAAAGAAGTGAGACAATGTCTCACCATCCTTGCTTGTAAAGGGCATTCTGGCGGTTCTTCTTCCAAGATATATTTCATCTTGCCTGGATTCACATTCAATGCTCATGGAAACAGCAGTTAAGAGATGGGAGAGGGGGAGGTGGGGGGAAGGGAAGAGGTGTTAACAAACCCAGGGACAAGGGAAAAACAAGTGATCCAAACTGGTGGGTAGGTGGGTGTGGGAGACCTGGTAGGGCATGATCAAGGGGAACGTAACAAAGAGGAAGTGTTGAAATCCTGGTGAGGACTGAGCATGATAGTGGGACAGGAGGAGAATCAAGGGAAATAGAGGAAAGAGCTAGGAGGCAAAGGG
>NW_022111373.1:61929458-61978544 GCF_000313985.2 Echinops telfairi
TTTGAGAATGATGAGGGCAATGAATGTACAAATGTGATTTACACAATTGATGTATGGATGGATTGTGATAAGAGTTGCATGAGCCCCTAATAAAATGACTTTTTTAAAAAGGGGGAGATCAAATGACACATTACATTGAGTAAATCAAGTGATATGTTCATTTTAATCTTTCTTTTCTGTCTTTTCAATGACCGTTTGCTTTCTTCATGTATGATGCGCCTAATGTTATCTCAAAGCTCATCAGGCCTTCTGTCATTACTGATCAATGGGTCAAATCTGTTCTTGAGATGTTCTCAAAATTCGGGTGTGTTAGACTCAGGTTTTATTTTGGCTCTTGTGGACTTTCAAAATTTTCTTCAGCTTCAAACCAAACTTACATATGAGTAATTGATGGTCTGTTCCACAGCCTGGTTTTAGCTGCTAATATTGAGGTTTTCCATGGTCTCTTCCCATAGATGTAGTCAATTTTATTTCAGAGCTTTGTGCTTTGTGTTTTGTCTTTTATGCCTTTTGAATAAAGGTATTTGTGATGAAAATATTATTGTTCTTCCAAAATTCTACTGTGCAATCTCCCACTTCCTTTCTATCACCAAGACCATCTTTACCAATGACTGTTCCTTCTTTTTTATTCTAACTTTTGCATTCCAGCCACAGACAATGAATGCAGCTTGACAGCATGTTTGATCAACTTTAAACTGAAGACATTGGTAGAATTCTCCAATTTCTACATCACTAGCTAGTGGTTGGTACATAAATTTGAATAATAGTTGTATCAATTGGATTTCCTTGTATGCAGGTAGACATTCTCTTATCACAGGTAGCATTGTACTTTGTAACAGACCTTGATGTGTTCTTTTTGACTATGAATTCAATGTCATTCCTCTTGATTGTGTCATTCCATCAGAATGCATCATATGATTTTCAGACTGAAAATGGCTAATACCAGTTCATTTCAGCTCACCAATGGCTAGAAAAGCAATCTTTAGGTGTCCCATTTCATTTTTGACAAATATCAATTTCTTAGATTCATACTTCATACATTCCAAATTCTGACAATTAGTTGATATTTCCAGCTGCTCGCTCTCTCTCTCTCTCTCTCTCTCTCTCTCTCTCTCATTTTGAGTTGTGCCGCATCAGCAAATGAAGGTTTCCAAAGGCATTTTTCACTGCCTCTCCATTTTATCAGCCAGGATATTTTTCTCCAAGGACAGGCCTCGCCTGACAAAATATCCAATGTTTATAGGATAAATCTTGCCATCTTTGCCTCTCAGGAGCATTCTGGTCATACTTCTTCCAAGACAGATCTGTTTGTCCTTTTAGCAATTCATTGTACTTTCAATATTCTTTCCAAGCACCACCATTAAAATGCAATGGTCATTCTATGGTCTTTTTTATGCAATATCCAACTTGCCCATGCAAATGAAGCAACTGAAAATACCATGGCTTGGGTCAGGCACATCTTATTCCTCAAAGTAACATCCTTGCTTTTCAATACTGTAAAGAAGTCTTGTGCATCAGATTTACTTAATGCAACTTCTCTTTTGCTATCTTGACTGTTGCTTTCATGAACATTGATTGTGGATCCAAGCAAGACAAAAATATCAACAACTTCAATCTTGGAAATACCATAGACTACCAAAAGAACAAACAAACTTTTCTTGGAAGAAGTGCAGCTAGAATGATAGGATGATGAAAGACAAGGATGATGAGACATTGTCTCATGTATTTTGGACATCATGCTCGGTAGAGGAGTGGGACATTGAAAAAGAGGGAACTTTTTTTTAAGGAGAAAGAGGAAGACCTCTGTCAAGATGGATTGACAAAGTGGCTTTATTGATGGGCTCCAACATAAGACGAACTGTGAGAACAGCACAGGATTGGAAAGTTCTGTTGTACACAGGGTCTGATTTGGAACCACCTTTAACAGCACCTAACAAAACAAGGGCAAGTAAAAAAGTATTGCTACTAGCTCATAGTTATAGCTCATACATGAACAGGTTTATTTCAAGAATAAAACATGTGTCTGCTATCCTAAATGGCCTGCAGACAGGTGCTTTCAGTGATATATTTGTCTTAGTCTTATTAGGGTGTCTTTTAAAAATGATCCAGTCAAAACAGTGACTTCTGAGAAGATCTGCTGGCCCAGTTAAATTCAAAACAGAAAATGTAGATCAGAAGGTTATGGATGCTGTTTGGGGGAATTTCAAAGGGGTGGAGTTGGTAGATTTTCTCAAAAGGTCACAAGATGACTGCATGGTTCATTATGAAGGAGTTTTTCAGAAAATTGAAAGCTGCCTTGTGACAAAAGGCCAGGGAAAATGTGCCAAAAAATGATTTTCCATCATGACAATTCATCAGCTCATTCTTCAAGGGTAGGAAGGGTTATTCTGTAATATTTTCATTAGGAAATCTAATTCTGTCCACTCTACAGCACTGATCTTGTCTAGGGAGAGAGAAAAATAGGAATATATTATATTCTTGTATAGGGCAAACAGTTAATATGTTTGAATGCCAAGTTGGTGATGTAAATCCACTCAGAGTAATTTTGGAAGAAAAGCCTGGAAATTTATTTCTGAAAAAAAGTCATGGAAAATCCTACTTAACAGATGTCTACTCTTATATGGTGTGGTAGAAAGGATCCCCCTTCTATTGCCATGAGAATTGATTTAAGTCTTTCTTACTAAATGTGTAAAACAGGATACTAAAGTCATCAATGGAACTATAACACATTTATATTAGAACTAAAACATGTAAACTGAGAGTTTGAAAATCATTTGTCTATGTTACTTCCAATCAAAAATTGGAATAAGTGAGCCTATGTTTTCAGTTCCTTGTCTCCGTCTTAACCCTTAGATAAAGCAGTGAGATTTAACAAAATCCAATTTGCCCACCTTAAAATATTTAAAAAGGAAAAATTTATTACCATTTCTTTATCTCCCCTAAAAACCTTCACTTAATGACATAGATAAAAATAATCTTGCTATACGTAACAACATATTTTGTGTAAAGACCATTTTTTCCCGAATGATTTTTGACATGTAGTGAAACATGCATGTATATTTAAGAAGAACAGAAACAGAGCAGAGGAAAATAAGAAAAAAGCAATCCTTGGAGTCAATAAACTTTTCAGTCAAAAAAAAAAGGAAATATCTGAAAAATCATATTTCAGTTTTATAGTGTCATTAATTAGAAGATAATTTAGGTTCATAATTGATAGATGTTTAGCAAAACAAGATGCAATACCACATTAAATATGTGCATTGATTATTTGACATATCTAAATATCACAGACATTAAAATGTATAAAATATAAATAGTAGGCTTGAAACCTCTCTATTTCTATGCATATAGAGAAATATTTTCCCTGTATACTATACAAATTAGCCTTTGCCTCTGGGGTGTATGTGTGTGTGTGTATGTGTAAACACACTTACAGTAAAAGGCCAAGGGGGATATTCATTGCTAGCTGACATGCATATATACCAACTTGTCTTTTTCTTTAAATCTCCTCCACTGTTCTGTTGCAGATTCCTCATGCATTCAGCTACAGAGTACAAAAGGAGACAAATACACACCCACACAATAATACTCTATTTAGGAGTTTGAAACACCTACTGTCTAGAACGTATTTCTTCAAAAAATCTAAATATAGCTGAAACACTGTTACATAATGACAAAAGAAAAGAAAAGGAGAAGTGCCAGGTACGGCACTTTCAGTGGTAACGACAGCTGTTCTGGGAAGATATGATGGAGAGGGAAAGGGACAGGCTTAAAGATTTGATTTCTTCTTCAACAAGCTGTTCTGCAACTTTTCACAGTAGTTATTAAGTGCATATCTATTTGTGTCCTTGATACTTTCATAACTTTTAAAAATACTTAATTATTTAGTGCCAAGAAAGGGAAGTATAAAGGAAGGTGACAATTCCAGACATACAGGCTGCTTTTTGGTTCTGCTGGACAGTCCTCTTTTAGGAAACTATAGATTGTTCTGCCCTTAAGATATATTACTCGTTTTTTTCAAAGTTTGGGATAGGATTATTTAGAAGACAGGGGGAAATGCTCAACTTATTCAATGAGCAAACAATTTTTTTCTGTAAATTCAAAGGATTAATATACTATTTAAATAATCAGCAGGGTTCTTGGGTGGTTCGAACAGTTGATGTGCTTGGTTGCTAACTGAATTGTAGAAGGTGCAAGTCAAACCAGTTTTGTCTTTATTGAAATTCTCTGGAGGAGCAAAACTAATGAAACTGGTATAAATACGGAGACAGAGAAACTTACTTCAAGAAACTAGCTCATACAATTTTAAGGAATGAATCATGCAGTGTAGGGAAGCCAAACCCCAAATTCATAGGTAAGGAAACAGACTGAAGACCTCTGCAAGCTCCCAGGGTGGTAATCTCCATTGTCCAAAGCTGTAACTCTTCATGGGAGTAGGACATCTCATATTCTCTTTCAGAGAGGCTGGTGGTTTCAAACTAGGAGTTGCGAAAAGCTGACCTTACTGTCAACTTTATAGAAACCCAGTGACTAACCTGTTATACCACCAGAACTGATCCTGCTTGCTGAGATCAAGTAAATATTTATTTAGTAGATACCCTTCTATTTCACTGCTAGGATTAGGCTACTCTGAACATGTCGGTGACTCTGCTGTCTATTAAGGTAACCATATCCACCTTGCTAATCACCATCATTTTATTAGGGCAGCTCCCACCATAATATCTGCCCTAAATAGAGAGTCAATCACAGCAGTCTTCAAGAATACTGAGCTTCCTTTCACAAATGTATTCCTCACATTGTGTGAGGAATGCTGTGTCCTGCAAGTATTCCCTGGGTGAGTCTATGGGTCCCACATGATCATTTCACTTCAACATTGCAAAAAGATAGTGTAGTCTTTTTTCCCCAGAAGTCCCTTTTTCTTTTGAACTCAGTCAACTGAGTTGTTCTTGCGATTATGTGTTACCAAGTAGGTGCCAGTTCATTTTAATCTTGTGGGCAACAGAACAAGAGACCGTCGAATCATGCGCCAATCTCATAATTTTGTAATTGCAAACATATACACTAGCTGTGTTTGCCTTTTCCAACACTTTTGTTTATACTGCATTCCTATACATAGCTTAGCAATGTTAGCAAAGTTAGCATAAAGGTGATCCCTGCTTTAACAACATGATTGGTTACTATCACAACTAAAGGCACTATAAACCAAGCTCTTAATGCTATAGTTTCATTTCTAAAAGAAAAGTAGTTGCTAAAATATACTAAAATTATTTGCTAATGTAAATTTAAACACAATGCACATATAATTTATAATATATAATTTGAAGAGTGTATATTAAACATATGTGATAAAAATGCAAAAGCAAGTCCAATTGTAAATATTCTTTGGAAGGATATTTCTATGGCTGTTACTATGGCTATCTTAATTACAATAAGAAAGAAAAAAGCCACATGATACAACTTAACATATTATTAAACCTGGATTTTCCTTAAGGAAAATATATTGGGAAAACACTTTTTAATTTTGATTTTAAAAAGCACTTCGATTTCTTGTGTTATTGTGTTTCATCCTGTGTGGGACCTGTGAATAGGAAATGGCATTGGAAGCATGGGAGGCATGAAGTATGTCAGACTTCCTGTGGCTTCAATAGGCCAAAAAATCTCACTGCCACCAAGTCAATTCTGACACATTTGACCCTACAGGACAGGGTAGAACTCTCTCTGTGGGCTTCTGAGACTGTTAGGGGAGGAGAAACCTCATCTTTCTGCCATGGAGCAGCTAGTGGTTTCAAACCACTGACTTTGCAGTTAGCAGTCCACCATGCGATCCACTGCACCACCAGTGCTCCTCTCAATAGAAAGAAGGATTGAACAACATCCCAGCCCAAAGCAGCTTGGACAAAGCAGGGGACTGACATGCCTCTACCTTTCATCCTTCTTCATCCTAGTCTTATACCAACCATCCCTCCCACAGTATTCTACTTCTCTGCCAGGTTTGATTATCTGTAGTAACGGATACACCAAAACTCACAGATGGCACCAGTTTGAGGGCTTTCTTGGAGAAATTAACAAGCTTCAAAATGGTAAGGATGGGTCATATTATTTATTTTTTATCAAAATGGCTCTTTTATCCACAAAACCTCTTCTCAGCTATCCTGATAGATACATCTTTCTCTGGTCCTTGACCCCCAAAACCAAAGGACCTTTGGTCTCCTGCCTACTTGGGCAAGTGTTACAACATTTCTTTAGCGCTAGTTAATACAAGCCAGCCTCTGACAGGCTGTTTTACTCCTCTGGGTTGAGTGTGGCTCCTCTGCTCTGCTTAGAGTGTTGTACAATAGCCCCAAGCATCTAGCCGCTTCCCGCTCAGGCAGGGATCTTACATGTTCTCCCCTTGTGGCTCTTCTTTCTGATGATCATGGAGTTCTCCTCTTCTGGCTTCTGGGATCTACATGGTGAAGTAGCAAAATTGACTGATCTTTGACTTGAAGCCCTTTGTACCTTTTCCTTTGTTACAAAGACTGTGGTAAAGAGCCATATTAAACAAGTTCATTTCATCACATCAACTGAAAAACCTTTGGAAAATAGTAACTATAAACATATAGAATTCAGTAGAACTAAATTTAATTTCAGCCAAAAAAAGCATAAATTGATGATTAGAGGAAACTACCTGGTGAGAGCAAAGCATGTGGAGATAATTATATCAAGACCTTATTATGGGCACTAGGTTCAATCCCACCTGACTGCCAGAGGAAAGATAAAACCAGTCTGTGCATTTCATGATACCTCTGCTAGTCCTATCGCAAACTGGATTTATTAATGTAATTTTCTCTCTTTGCGTTGCCACACCAAATGACACTGTCCTCCTCTTAGCATAAGTGTACTCCATGTTGCAGGAGGGTGGTTGTTGTTGTTTTCTGTATTCAGTCTCAGTCGCAACCATACTTTATCCATCCTCAGGTGTACCCTGGTCAACAATGGACAAGACTGTTCTCTCTGAAAGAAATCATTCATGAGGAAAGCTCTTTCCCTCTTTGATGCTATTGTTATACAGGCCTGCTTATTAGTCTGCGAATGTGATCATGTCCAACTTCAAATACCTTCTTAGCCTCATGCAAATGAATCACATAAGGAACTCTATGCATGTGCTTGATTGTTGAGTTTATTTCATTGTGATTTTTGAAAGATTATGGGGATCTGAATATGTAAATTGAGGCTATAAATGAAGGCCTGTTATTGCAACCTCCATTCCGCTATAACCTCTGATATTTCTCCTAAGCTGTTTTGTATCTATGTGCCTGGTTTCAGCCTCCGTTTAACTAGGTCTGACATTCCAACAAAACACAACTTGTGCCTGAAATTGGGACTATTAAAATTCTGCAGGGCCACCCAAAAGGCAGCAGTGGTGCCGCAGAAGTCCTGCCAAGACAACCAGGTAAATAAAAACACGCGAAACCTGATGCTCCATTCATTGCGGCACAGCTAACATTTGTAAGCTCCGGAAGTTCTGTCATGTTATAACTTATGAAACTAAGGTTGGGGCAAACTAGCCTGTCACTCCCAAAGAGCCCCTTAGGAACTAAAATTTTCTCAATGATAGATAGAGTCATCTCTGTTATAGTCAGTATTCTCTTCTACATGTAAGATATTTATAAGATAATGTAGTCAGTGAAAAATTATAAATATTTTAATTTTCCAGAGATTATCTGTTCTGAAAAGCAATCTGCAAAAAAGAGATACTTTTCACCCATACATTACATGTTGACTGGGAAATAGTAAGTTTTTTACTCTAAAAACGACTATAGCAATGAAAAAACTCACTCAATGGAAAAAAAGGGGTTCGATGTCTTTAAAAACTAATCTTGTTCTATGGTATTCATTACAATAATGCTAACTTCCCTAGTATTTCAAATGACCCTCCAGAGGCTGTAATTAATTTACTTGTGACCCTTTCTATGTAAATGGTCACATATTTGCTCACAAAAAATTCTCCCTGCCAACATACAAAGGTTTGAATACTTCCCAATGACTCAATTCAGACAAACTGGATTTTTAACTTCAACCTGAATGAAGAGTACTGACATGACAAGATTTCAAATCTGCGGGGTGCAGCCAAGGTTCTCCTCCTTAGTAAAACAAACCAACTATTATGGAGGAACAGAACTAGATTTCAGAACAGCAGTGACTTTTAAATAACCTATAATTGCTTGGTAGTTCAATGGTAAGTGCTTGTTTGATAACCAAAAGTTTGATGATTCAAACCCACTTGTGTTAGACAGGGTTCTCTAGAGAAACAAAACCAGAATGCAAATAATTTTATATATATTTATATAGATAGATAACATAAGAAATAAACAGTTAATTAATCTATAAAGTAGTACAAATGGTTCAGTGCAACTCACTCCTGTGAGACAGTTGTGAGACACTGGCAGTCCTTTAAGTCTTGAGGTCCACTATATAGTCCTCCATGGAGCAATTCAGGCCATCTGGCCACAGGCAACAAACAGCAAGCAGGTCACCAACAGTCAGTCAGATGACAGGGTCCGACAGTCCTCAGCTCAAGAGCTGTACCTTCCTGTAGCGTGGTGAAGCAGGTCTTGAAGGAACCTCAAATTACAGCGACACAGTCCACAGGTTAGGTGTCCCACAGGTTGTGTAGCTTGCAAATTGAGGCACAGAACAAGCAAAGCAGCTTCACACTGGTCCGATGATCAAAGAGCAAGTGAGCAAAAGGTGAGGCTCGCTGAACCATTTATCTCTCCTCTTCAACTAATCTCACATGTGTGCATTGGGCATGTTGGCACAACAAACCTGCCTATCACACCACTCTATGGTGAAAGAAATATGGGATAACTACTTTGGACTTCTTGTAGTCTTGGAAACCTTATGAGGCAGTTCAACTCTGCCCAGTAGGGTCACTATGAACTGGATGGCAATGGCATTGGGGTGTTTGTTTGTTGTTAATCCATTCCAGCCAGGAAAACTGGGCAGGATATTAGTTGAGATATGATATTTGTACTCTTTGTAAAAATAAACAAAAACATTCTGTATGATTGCCTTTAGTATTCCACGTGCAGAGGACTAGAGAGACCGGAAAAGAGTAGGGTAGGTATTCAAATATAAAATGATAAACAACCTAAAATCTTGCAGGCAAAAAAAGGGATTTGGTTGTACTATGGTGGCAGTTGCTCTACAAAGCTTTTAAAATGTGAGCTACTTAACAGAAAAGTTACCTGCATTCCAACTTGCATTCATTCAAGATGGGAAAATTGTGACTGAAAGTCATATTATACCTACCAATGTTTTGCAAGTTCATTAGGTTCTGAATATTTCTCATACTGTTAATTATCTTCTAAACTACCATACTACTGAAAACTTATACATTGTTTGGGAAACTGTTCACTAAAGAAGCTGTTCATCCTCAACAGACTTTTCTTACAATGCATTTCTGAATAAATGTAGGTTGTAAAATGTTTCTTCCCATATTCCAGAGCTCATCTTTGTCATGCCAAACAGCCTTCTCCCTACTGGGTTTTTCATTTTAGAAGCAAAATACCAATTAATTGATTACCATTGTCCAAACCCACCCGGAAATAAACATACTATTTTAAAGTGTAAAAAAGTCAAACAATCATATTAGAAGAGACAGAACAATTTATTTAATTCTTCTTTTAATTATACTCTATCAGTTTTTCTAAGTATCCAAATCAGAAGGAATTAATACCAAATCTCCAACCCCTAGCACATTCTTTTCTATATGGATATGGAACCAGCACATTATGTTGGACTAAACAGATGTGGAAATCCCTAATACCCATAATCTAAAAATAGACCTCAGCTTAGCCTAAAAAATGCATATTTAAAGATACATTGGCATTGTGGGGAACTATTATACTATCCCAGGTAGTTAACGCAAGGCAAAAACTATACCAATCTAATCGCCATTTTTCAAAGCTTATATGACATTGTGTCTTTGAATATTTATATTAATGTGAAGTTTTCTGATAATGCATTCTTAAAATGAAAACATATTATCTGTGAAATGTCAATTTATTTTTATTTATAATAGTTTTATTGATATATCTTACACAATTTAATATATCCATTCACATACAATTGTGTTGTTCAACCCCAGTGAGTGGAGTTATACAATCATCATTTCCCCCAACCCCACCCCCTTTTCCCACATCCTCAGGGAACCATTTCTCCTGTTGCTGTTTCTGCAAGGTTATCTCTCTTGGCATTCATGTACCAAACAATCTTAAATATACAAATGAACATATGCAAATCTGATATGATTGACGTGAAAACAAATAACAGCCTTAATAGTAGTAAGGGGAAGAAATATTAAAGAACTAGCAGACAATTATGTGACTCATTAGTGCCGTATCACACCCTGGATTTATCATCCTTTCCATGTGGCCCTTTTCAGAGGGACTATCCAATTACCTTGCAGGTGAGTTTTGGGTCTCCTATTGGATCCCTGCCCCTTCACAATGACTTGGTTGTGTGTTTTTGAACTTCTGATATCTCTTCTGTCAATACCTCATAGTCATATGGGCTGGTGAGGTTCTTCCATGAAGGCTTTGTTGCTTCCCTGCTAGATGGCTGCTTGTTTAATTCCAAGCCTTTAAGACTCCAGACACTATATATTTTGATAGCCAGGCACCATAAGCTTTGTTCACCATGTTTGCTTATGTACCCATTTTATCTTCAGCAATCGTGTCAGGAAGGTGTGTATCAAACAGTGGCACATTATTAGAACAAACCATTCTTGTACTGAGGCAGGATTTACGTAGAAGCCCAAGATACATCTGCTTCCTTGTTACATATGCATGTATGTATGTATGATTATATATATTTTATTTTTTCCCTCCTACCCCACAGTTATGTTTACCCATCCATGAGATGTCTCTTAGTTCACATGGATGTGTATTTTAAGTTAACTCTCTACCAATACATTCTTATGCTAGTTTATCACTTCCCTGTGTTTTTTAGTGTTTATAAACTTCAAATTTTGCTAAAAGAGACAAGCACTTTGTTTAATTAACCACATCGCTTCTTGGACTTTTGACTAAGATCAAGTGGTTAATTGACCACAGAGGTATCTGCAATTAATAATAACTATTATTTTAAAAATAAGCAACATTATTTTATGCTTAAGTGTACATGCCAATTGATAATGTGTGTGTGTTTAGTATAATAAAATAGCTCCTTCTTTTCTAAAATGTTTGAGGAAGTATTTGGATGCTCTATATTGAAGAATATCATTAATATCACACATAAGTAAAAAATTTTGCTGAAGATATTTTTAAAATATTTGGAGCAGTACATCAACAGGAAACTGTCAGAAATTCAAGCAAGATCAAGAAGAAGGCATTGCACAAAGGATATTTTTTGCTAATGTCAGATGGATCTTGGCTGAAAGCAGAGAATACAATAAAAATGTTTACCTGTGTTATATTGACTACTAAAATGCATTTGACTGTATGGACCATAATAAATTATAGATAGCATTACAAAGATTGTGAAATTCAGAACACATAATTGTGCTTAAATGGCACATGTACGTAGTCCAAGAGGTAGTTGTTTGATTAAAACAAGGAGAGACTGCATGTCTAAATTTGGGAAAGATGTGCACCAAGGTTGTATCCTTTCATGATACTTATTCAATCTGCATCCTGAGCAAATATTTTGAGAAGCTAAACTCTATGAAGAAGAATGCAGCATCAGGATTAGAAAAAAATCACTAACAACCTGGGATATGTAGGTGATACATCCTTGCTTGCTGAAATCAAAGAGTACTTGAAGCATTTACTGGAGATCAAAGACTATAGCTTTCAGGATGGGTTACACCTCCATGTAAAGTAAACCAAAATCTTCACAACTGGACCAATCAGTAGGAAGGGAGCTGGGGGCAGGGGGAAGAGGTCAAATCAAGTTGTAAACAACAAGCAACAATTATACTAGGTTAAATAGAATAAAATATAGCAGGTCTTTAGCAGCTTTCTGATTCATAGAGACACTACAGGAGAGGGTAGAACTTTCCCTGCGAATTTCAGAGACTGTAGGAATAGAAAACCCCTTCTTTCTCCCTCTGAGCGGCTGGTGGTTTCAAACTGCTGACTGATCCACTCATTGGCAGTAAGTTTGTTTTCGTTTCCTTTTCTTTCTTTCATTTTTCTTTTTTTGGTTAGAAGCCTTAGGAGCCCTGGTAGCATATTGATTATGGGCTGGCCTGTTAACTTCAAGGTCAAAGATTTGCAGTTTCAGAAACTTACAGACACTGTCACTCTGAGTCAACATCACTAGATGGCAGTGAGTCTGGATTTTTGGAAGCATTTAAAGCTGCTTGATAAGCTAATAAAATGATTCATTTATATTTTAAAATTTCCTAGAGAGTTTCAGGCATGAACCTAAGAGTTAGAGAGGATAATAGGTCTTGATGCTGATTTATATTAACCTTATATTCCTACCCATGTAATTTTGCTTCATGGTTTACATTTTCTGCACGAAGCTTTTCCTAAATATATGCAAACTTTCATTTGAGGATTGGAAACTACAAATTATGAAAAATGTTACGAATAAGAAACATGTTTAAACACTATTACCTTAAAAAAAAAAAAGGATTTGAATTGGTACTATTAGTCAGAAGTGACGTATTAATCTCAGCTGTAGACATTACATACATTTCTAGCAGTGGCAACATTATGGGTTATGCTCACAGCAAATCAAGGAGTAAAACATAGATAGAATTAGAATTGGCATACTTTTCCTACTCTCTAATCACTTATGTAAGAGATTTCATGACTTCCCAACTAGAACAGATGGAATATTTTAAAGTAACTGTGATATTTGTTATGTAACAAAATGCTCTATTCTTTTTAAAGCTCACTTAATGACAACACCATGATTACATGAAAAGACTATATTAAACTAGTTTCCTCAAAAATCAGTACTTTAAGTGTGAGCATAAATAGGAAATAAAATATGCTCTTTAATTTAAAATTAAGTTACTTATTATATGTGGTCTTAGATGATTAAGAAGTCAAGTACTATAATTTTTTTCAATTACATTTATTGGAACTTTGGGTTATAAAACATAAAGCAACTCAAATAATTGTATTAACTAAATCTGTTTGGATGAGAATCAGAATGGATAGGCAAAATTAGCAGTATGAAAATAGATGTTAAATAATTTAGCAGAATGGATAGGCAAAAGTAAGCATTGTGGAAATAACTGTTAGTGTCTAGTAGTAATGTTATAGCAGTTTGGAAATAATAATATGATTACAGAAAATATAAGAAAAGAGAGTGTTCTTATTTCTAAAAGGCAAGAAATGAGTCCCAAATTCTCTAGCCCATAATCTCCTTGCTTAATTAAAAAAATTAATGTACTTTAATTGTATAATAGTATAACATCAAAGAGAACAAAACTTATGTAAAATATACCATATCAGTGAACACCAAAATACTTAACTGAAAAACCCATGAAGAAAATTTCATCAAAGTTTTCATCCTTCTTAATTGATCACCACTTCTTTGTCAGTATGTTCCAATGCAGTGGGTTCTGTGTTGCGGTGATACTGGAAGCTATGTCACTGGCATTTAATGTAGCAGCAGGGTCACACCAAGTGAACAGGCTTCCAAAGAACTTCCAGACTAAGACTGGATTAGGAAGAAGGGATCAACTGTCCAAATCTGAGAAATTGGCCACTAAAATGTTATGGATAGCATGGAAACTTTGTCAGATAACGAAAACCTTATGAGTAGAGGCAGAACGTTATTTAGGTGAGCACCTGAGGTCAGAGGTTCTCAATATATAAGAGAAGAAGGGATGTGTTCTTAAAGTAGAGTCAATTATAATGACACACATGGAGCAAAGTCTTCGGGACCTTCATTTGCTGGTGGGGCCTGACTCAAAATGAGAAGAAGCTGCCGCAAACACCTATTCACAATGGGAACTTGGATTGTAAAATGGAAGAATCTAGGAAAATTGGAAGTTGTGCTAAATTATATGGAATGAATAAGATAGACATTTTAGACATTAGTGACCTGAAAGAGACCGGAACTAGCCATTTTGAATAAGAAAATCATATGTGTTTACTATGTCAAAGGTGACAGGCCTGCTCTCTGCACCTTGGTGTAGTCGTTACACATCAGGCTGCTAACTGCAAGAATGACAGATTCAAGAGGAGTGAGGTCACATCATCAAAATTACATTTAAGGCTCCATCCTGAAGCACAGTAATATCTGTGGTATGGTAATATCTATCCACATACAAGGAAATCCATTCAATACAACCATTATTCAAATTTTGCAACAACTACTAAAGCTAGTGATGTCAAAATTGAAGAATTGTCCCAATGACTTCAGTTGGAAACTGATCAAACATGCCATCAAAATTCCCTTCCCAGGAGGGAAGTGGTTCTATGTAATCCACCTGCCACCTGATAGGGAATGGTGTCATATTTTGGACTCCGCTGTTGGCAGATTGGGCACTCCGCAGTGGCAGTCGTCAAGTCTGCCTTGGTGAGTCCACACAACCTCCATCCCAGCCCCATGGTCGCTTTGTTCATGTGCCCATTTGGCAATGACAGAAGTGGCTGGGGAAAGAAGACGCTGGTTTCCACAGAAAATGTCATCCTCTTCTCTGGTTCGTTACAGTTCTCCGTTACAGCAGTAACCCTCCAGTCAGCGTTCACATGGACTCAAATATCTTCACATTTTGGCCCACTGAGAGGTCTTTCCACAGACTTCTTCCCCAAACCTCCTTCTCACAGATTTTTCTTTTTTCCTTTTTCTTTTTTAACACCCTTGTCACGTTTTTTCCTATCATGATCCTTCCAAGTCCCTGAGCATTGAGCATCTAGCCAAGCCATTGGCCACAGCCCATAAATATCGCACAATTGACCCTTCCTCCTTCTATGAAAACCGAACCACCATTTCTATGTTCTACCCATTGGGAGGATTTCCCTTCACTACTATCCATCAGGGAGGTCCCAGAAAGGGGCTGTAGTGCTGCTGCTGTCCACTTTCAAGTGGTAGCTGTATATTGGGCAGAACCATCAGTAAACCAAAACTAGTTTTCTCTTCTTCCATCAACTGATCATAAAAAACTCCCCATGAGGCCGTAGACACAGACTGACAGGAATGGAAACCACAGGTATTTGGACCACTTCTTCATGAAGCTAGCTTGCACCTTCAGGTCCTGCTTTAGCCCAATTTCTTTCTTTCTTTCTTTTTTTGTGTGTGTGGAAGTTTTCTTTTTTTAATGTGGGGATACTGTTGGTGTTTTTCCCCCCTTTTATTTATTAACTTTATTATTATTATTTTAAAAATCATTTTATTGGGGGCTAGCCCGATTTCTTATTTGCCACTTCCATTTAATGATGGAGTGCTTTTGTGCATGTCCAACTTTGTGACTTTCTGGATCTGACAACAACCAGTTAATGATGAGAAGATCAGGCTGCATGCTGACTTAGCCCCCCTGGTGAGGTGTAAGTCCCAGAAACAGGCCAATAGCTGTTGTTTGTAGAGGATGTCAAAGTTCTTCTTCAAAATCGTTTGGGTCATCATTGTAACTCTCCAATAGAGGCCTGCCAAAGACTTCAAACTGCATCTTTATCTGTCACTGACACCACACACACCAGCTGAATCACATGGTCCAACTTTCAGAGTGGCTTGCATGGCAGGCCGAACCTAATGAAGAGCCCTCTGTTGTTCTGGGCTCCACGCAAACCCGACAGCTTTTTGAGTCACTTGATATATCTGTACTCATGTACGTGCTCTGGTCTAGCTGGATTTGTAAGGTAGAATTGGGATCATGCTAGTGGGGGGGGGGGGCAGGGGAGGAAGCATTTAAGAACTAGAGGAAAGTTGTATGTTTCATCGTTGCTACACTGCCCCCTGACTGGGAAGCCAAATCTTTTGTCATTGTCCTTTTGTAGTCTGGAAACTGCTGAACCTGTTCACTTTGCGTGACCTTGCATTTGAAATATCAGTGACACAGTTTTCTGCATCACGGCAACACACAAGCCACCGCAATATGACAAACTGGCAGATGCATAAAGGATAAATGGAAGGACAGCGAAAAACAGGAAGGCCTTCAGTGAGATGGATCGACACCATGGCTGCAACAGTGGGCTCAGACATAGGAACAATTGGGATGGTGGAGGACCGGGCAGTGTGTCCTTCTGCTATGTGTAAGGTCGCTATGGGTCCGACCCACTCCACTGCCCCCGACAACTTTGACTTTGCTATCCATCACAGAGCCAAAGCCACCTGGTTTCCGTGGACTGAGTGCTGCCACTGGACCCCTAGCCCTAGGAGCCCAGGCAGCCACATTCCAAGCAAGTTTTTTGATTCACTTAGACCCGTTTCCCCTGTCAAGCCTGGCCGACATAAAATAGCAATTACAGGAATCTTCAAAAGCGCTGGGCCCCTTTCACAAATTTGTTTCTTACTGTTTTGATAAAGGATATGTCCTCAGGGCACTCTCATTGTGGATCGATGGGTGTATCCTGATAAAACCCCTCTGACATGTCAATTTCTCTAGGCCTTCTTCTATGGTGTACCAAGGTAGGTGTGGCACTTCAACGGAACTTCGTGTAGGCCATCTCGAAACCCGTGCTCCGCAAACCAACCAAACAATTAGATCCTCTCCTAACCTCTCTAGCTGAAACAACGAGTGAGGAGTCTGTGCTTAGTGGGCCCAGATCAATAAACACACTGATCCAAACTTGAGTTCCTTGCACCATTATCCCATGCCCACCCAATCTCCTGGTCTCTGTCTGGAAACTTCAGAAAATCTCTCCATTCCTTTCTCTTTTTTTAAATCATTTTATTGGGGGCTTGTACAACTCTTATCAAAATCCATACATACATCAATTGTGTAAAGCACATTTGTACATTTGTTGCCCTCATCATTCTCAAAACATTTGCTCCCCACTTAAGCCCTTGGCATCAGCGCCTCATTTTTCCCCTCCATCCCCGCTCCCCCCTCCCTCATGAACCCTTGATAATTTATAAATTATTATTATTTTGTCATATCTTACACGGTCCGATGTCTCCCTTCATCCACTTTTCTGTTGTCTGTCCCCCAGGTAGGAGGTTATATGTAAATCCTTATAATCGGTTCCCCCCTTTCTACCCCACCTTCCCTCCACTCTCCCAGTATCGCCACTCTCACCACTGGTCCTGAAGGGATCATTTGTCCTGGATTCCCTGTGTTTCTGGTTCCTGTCTGTACCATTGTACATCCTCTGGTCTAGCCAGATTTGTAAGGTAGAATTGGGATCATGATAGTGGGGTGGGTGGCAGGGAGAAGCAATTAGGAACTAGAGGAAAGTTGTATGTTTCATAATTGCTACACTGCCCCCTGACTCTCCGTTCTTCAGGAGTATCATGCACTCCTTCCTGGGTCACCATCTAGACTTCACCTTGGGGGACCTGCTGTGACCTAAATCTAGTTATAGGTTTAGAGGCAATGATAGGTGGGGAGCGTATTTCCTTGGAACCTGGAATATTATTTTGTAAGGCATCAGCTTCAAGCAATGCTCCAGATACAGCCCCGAGTGTCAAATCAGCTTGCATAGCTGGGTGGGGCCAGGGCGCAGTGGGAAGAGGGTGGTTATCACTGTTTCACTGAAAGTGGATAACTGAGAGTAGTGCTGATGGCTGAAATGGTTCGCTGGAATCTCAAGGCTCAATATCTCCATCTTCTGGATTATCAACCCCTGCATCCCCATCCCAAATGTCAGGGTCCCATTTCTTTTCAATCAGTGCTCTCATTTTAATATCACTTTTTTATATTGAGAATCAACCTGGCATTGCAATTCAGTTACTCAAATAACAAGGCTCTGAATTTGGTTTTCAGCAATATCGGTTCTGTTACTGGAAGAGATAAAGCTTTCTTTCATGGCACAAGTAGTAGCTTTGATGTCATTTGTACGCCATTTGAGCCAGGGTCTGACATTCTCAGTACATCTGTTTCTTTCAAAAGTTTATCTATTGCAAGGAATACCAACCAACCAGCTTCCCTGTACTTCTCATCCGGACAAAATTATAAAAGGATATCAAACACACAATCACCGAGAGCCTCATTTCTCACCAACACTTCATTGCACAGTGGTGTTATTTTGTGTATTAGCTTTGCCACTCCACACCCCAGATTAACAGTGGTAATCTTTACTAGTAGTGACAGACTAATCCTTACTTACAGAGACAACGTGTGCAGCCTCTTTAGGCCTAATGGGTCCTGAGAACCAATTGAGAAAGCTCATGTTAATGATTCTGTTTCTGTGGACCCACTCCTGGTAACAAATGTGCTGGCTGGGTTCTCTAGAGAACTGAAACCAGTGATACTTGGCTGTCTTGTATTCAGAATGAGATTTCCATCGATAGCTTATAGTTGTAGAAATAGGGAAATCTGGTCTGATTCAAGTTAGGCTTCTCCTGACTTGTGGAAGTTGCTGAACAGGAAGCAGGACAATGAAGCCGCAGAGAGAGTGGGGAACACAGGCTGCTGGGTGCATAGATAATTTGCATCTGAAGACTGCTGAATAAATCTATGGCCAGTAGTCTGCTAAGAGCTCCTGGCATTAGCAGGCCACACAACAGGATATCAAGGAACTACACACAAGAAGCAGCTACCGCAGAAGGCAAAGGGCCAACAGAATTTAACACTGCTCGGGCTCTCTCCCTTATATGAAAGGTCACACCCAAACAGGTGTCATCAGGCTGTGGCCTAGCTGTAGATTGGTCTCCACCCCTATCCAGGAGGGTCTAGATGAAATAATCCCTAACTGTCACAGTGATCTAACAGAATGCACAAAATATAGAACAAGGTTATTAATAAAGCATGTATATACATTTTTGCTGAAGTTCATCTATCAGTGGCTGCAGCAGTACATTGGCAGGGAACTGCCAGAGAATCAGGCCAGAATCAGAACAGGACACGAAACAAAAGATGTCATGGCTGAAGTCAAATGGGTCTTGGCTGAAAACAGAGAGGACCGGAAATCTGTTTACTTGTGTTTTGTTGACAGTGCAAAGCTATTCGACTGTGTGGATCATAGCAAACTATGAATAGTAATTAGAAAAATGAGGATTCCAGACTAGTTTCTTGTGCTCCTGTGGAACCACTATATGGATCAAGAGGCAGTTGTGTGAACAGAACAAGGGAATATGGCATGGTTTAAAATCAGGAAAGGTGTGCATTGGGGCAGTATCCTCTAACCATACTTATTTCACCTGTTTGCTGAGCAAATCATCAGAGAATATGGATGATATGAAGAGAAGGTGGCACCAGGCTGGGAGGAAGGCTTAATAACAACCTTGCAGATGACACATCTCCCTCGTGCTTGCTGAAAGTGAGGAGGATTAGAAGTGCTTGCTGTTGAAGATCAAAGATCGAAGCCTTCAGTGTATATCACAGCTCAATGTAAAGACACCAAAATCCTCACAACTGGACTAATAGGTAACATAGGTGGGGGAATTCAGCTGGTTCACCCTGATTTGGCAGGACAAATACATAAATTCTTTTGAGTTTGGTGAACCTGTTGTTACAATAGCACTTGTAATCAGGGTTCCTTCTAAGGTCGACGACTGGGTAGCTGCCCAATGTGGAAATCACAAGTTTATATTCCTTACTCTTTTTTAATGTTCGTCTGCACAACTGCGTACTCCATATCCCTATAGTAATGCTCATTCCATCCATTGGTATAAAAAATTGGCTGGAACTATGCTTGCAATATTTATTTATTCATTTCATAAAACGTATTATGCTTTTGATGAAATATAACATTTTTACTCCTTTGTGCTTGTTACTTCATGAAAGAGAAAAGTGTCAAACAACCAGAGGGTGACAAATGTTATTTGTTTCAGCTTTGTGTTTTGCCTCAAATTCCCACAAGATTTTATGAGTGAATTATGCAATTTCTGGAAGCGCTCAAAGAGCTAGAATATTGTCAGAACAATTGCTGTTAAGTTCAGCAGAAGCTGAAAAGGGTCATTCAAAGATGAACTAACATGTTCAGAGAAAGAAGTTCCCTAACTGTTTCTAATCTATCAAGCAAAATGCCTATTGTTTCATTGGCCTACATCTAAGTTCAGATTAAAGCTAAAAAAAAATAGGCAAACAAGTCCCACAAAAGCCAAAATACAACCTTGAGTCCATCCTACCTGATTTTCAGACCCATCTCAAAAACAGGCTTGACTCTTGGAACACAGAAGATCTGATGGGCTGTGGAAAGACATTAAGAACATCATTCTTGAAGAAAGTAAAACGTCAAGAAAGAAAAGATTGCAGTGGAAGTCAGAAAAGGATCCGAAACATGCTCTTAATCATAGAATAGCTAAAGCAAATGGAGGAAAAATGAAATAGAAAATCTGAATAGAAAATTTCAAAGGGCAGCTTGAGAAGCAAAGCCAAATATTATAATGAATGTGCAAAGATCCAGAGTTAGAAAGCAAAAAAATAGGAACATGCTCAACATATTTTAAACTGAAATAACTAAACATGAAATTTAAGCCTTGAGTTGTAATATTCAAAATATTGAATAATTCAGGAAGCATCCACAAAATGATGGAAAGAAAACACAGAGTCATTGTACCCAAAAGAACTAGTCAATGATATATGTATGTCATTTGTTAAAAACTATTTATTTCTCATCATCACCAAAAAATGTATAAATTATTTTGAAAGGACTAATTTTTTAATAGCAAGGACTAATTTTTAAGTGTAAAAATATCAAAATTTAACAGCAAAGAAAAAAATTGAAATGAACACCATTTTTGAACTATTCCATTTTCTTTTAGTATCTACTGAAACAATAACTATATATAAAATGGTGGTTTTAACTGTCAATGAAATATTTTAATACAAAACTATTTACGTTTTTTTCAATTGAATGAGCTTGTTAATAAACCTAAGGGATTCAAAAGAAGCGCTCTGACGTCTTACGTATCTAGAGAACAATTGGGCAAGGACTTTTCAGGATGGGACACCAGATGTGTTCCCCTAGAAAGACTATCCAATTCACATCTTCTAATCAGTCCACTGAAAGGTACCAGTGATCTTCTGAGTTCTTACAAACCCAGAATAGCAGATACCCATGCTTTCTGAGAATACCTTTTGTTCCCCAAACATTCCTACATGTAATTCTGAGGCCATCTCATTCAGAGAAACTCCGCTTCCCACAGCCATCCAGGGAAGATCTGCATCAACGGTTCCCCAAACAGCTGATAACAGGAAAAGCACACTTTCAGTCTGTCCACTAGAGCACTGATAGGGCAAACCCTATCTACATGTCCAGATAGAAAATACGTTGTACTCCTATTTTTCATTAGTATGTCCCAATAAGTTTACTTCAACTCATAGCAACGCCACATGATAGGCTGCATTTGAGCTGTTACCCACAAGATTAGCAGTTCAAACCCACTAGCTTCTCTGAGAAAGAAAGGTGAGATTTTCTGTCACCACTGAAATTTACAGCCTCAGAAACCCACAGGGGCAGTTCTCCTCTGTCCTGGAGAGTACCCCTGAGTCCAAATCCACTTGGGGGCAGGGAGTAGGTTTGGGTTCCATTTCCCTTTCTGAGGACACATTTCCAGGTCTCCTCCTGTGGAGCCACTCGGGGGATTTCAAATTATCCATTTTTAAAGCATTTGTCTTATTTTGGGTAAAAATATATACAACAAAAATATACTCATTCTACATATATAATACACTGATTTAGGTTATATCCCTCAAGTTGTACCGCTATTCTTTTATCTCTGTCCCAGTGACTTCATCTCTATTGAGTTAGATTGAGTGCCCCACTCAATATCACATCCATGCTTTCGTCACTGTTGTCAGTTTGGTCTCATATTAATTCATTAAATGAGGGTTTTGCTCAAATGCAAGCCACAATTATGAGGCGAGGGCAGGACAGGGCAGTGTCTCATGCTGTGACAGACACGGTCGCCGTCAGCTGTAGCTGAGTCTGCCACCTTCAGCAGGAGCACGCTTCAGGTAAGCATTCTGAAACCGAGCCAACCTGTTTTTAATTTAATGATAACTTCAAGGCAGTTTCAGTTCAAGGTTCAAAGATTAGCTCAGAGCATTAGATTGGAGGATTCCTCCCATCTCAGAGGGTCCAAATACTGTTAGATTCTTTAATAATTTGAGATATGATTGCACATTTTCCCTCCTGGGATTTATTGAGACCCTGATCAAACAGTGTCCAGTAAGTGTTACTGGCACCCTCTGTCTTTCTGGTCTTGTGGCAAAGGAAGCGGTTCAGCTTGAAGCGCAGTTCTTTTCTGATTCCTGGATCTCCTTTTTCCTCTGAGTTCCAGGGAAATAGACACTCATTGTTGTATCATGTATGCCCCTTCCCAGCTTAAAGAACCCCAAGTGCCATTCACAAAATTTGGAAGTAGAACAGATATTCTAAAAAGCACTATTATGTCATTCAACTAAACTATTGTATGAATAATCCACGCATGGATGATCAAACCAGGTAAAATTAAACTGATAAGATTTTGGTTACCTAACTGGTGACTGTGACCAAGAACTCAAACAGTGTTTGTGAGGATGATACAGGATCAGGCAGTGTTTGTCCTCTTGTGCATAGGGTTGTTGAGTGAAAGGGTAGAGATGACGGCTACAAAAGCAATTGGAAGGTGTCAGCAGCTGTATCTTTTGTTGTTTAGTTTTATTGGTGCTTTTCTTGTAAAGGTACATCTGCATCTGATACACTTGTCAATTAGCCCCTTTTTGAGTAGAAAGCTTAGTGATATCAGTCATACAATTCCAGTTGTATAATAATTAACCGTAATGAATGTCAATTTTTTCACCACTATAAACAAATCCTAGAGATTTCTTCTCCTTCAGTGCTTCCTGGCTGCCCCTGGTAACCACTACTGGTTTCTATTTATTTGCCTTTTTAAATTTTTTTATCATTTTATATCAGCGGCTCTCAACCTGTGGGTTGCAACCCCTTTGGGGGTCGAACGACCCTTTCATAGGAGTTGCCTGATTCATAACAGTAGCAAAATTGCAGTTATGAAGTAGCAACGAAAATAATTTTATGGTTGGGGGGTCACTGCAACATGAGGAACTGTATTAAAGGGTCACGGCATTAGGAGGGTTGAGAACCAATTTTTATATAAATGAATTCATACAATATTTGCGTTTTGTTATTGATGTATTTCATTCAGCATAATACCTTCCAGTATACACATTTGATTGATCAATTTATCCATTCATGAGAACTTGTATTGCTACTATCTTTTGCTATGATGAATGAATGGTGATGCAATAAACTGAGATGCACTTAAGTCTGTTTCTGTCACTATTTGCAGATCCCTAGGGATGCTAACAAAAAGGTCCCTGTGAAGTGCCAATATTTTAGTTAATGGCCAAGCCCTTAATCATTGTGCAACCAGGATTTCTTAGTAGTGCAGTATTAATTGTTCCTGCAAAACATTATAAATAATGCTTTTAATTACTATATCACTCTCCAGCTAACCACAAGTTCAGCAGTTTGAAACCAACAGCCACTTCAAGAGCTGCTTTCTATTCCCTTAAAGAATTTTAGTCTCAGAAACCCACAGGGGCAGTTCTACATTGACCTGTAAGGTCTCTTAGTCCGGGTGGACTAAAGAACCAAATTCATAGACACTAATATGTGTATAGGAAAGAGCTTTGTATACAAGAGCACTTGATATTGAGAAAACATCCCAGCCCAGTCCAGATCAAGTCCGATATTAGCTCATCTGTCCAATACCAGTCTATAACTTCCTTTTTAGACTCACGCAGCCATGCAATGATACTGAATACAAGAAGGTCACAAGCCAGTGAGTAGAAAGTCTTGTGGACCCAGCGGCGATGGAAGCATCTTAGCACTGGCGTGAGTCTCCACATGACTCCTGCTCCAGGGCTCTGGCTCTGTCAGTGTAGCCCCATGTGGCTTGTCAACAAATGAGGTCATCAAGCTGTGACCTGATTGACAGGCTAAACTCTACTCCTTCATTCTTAATAGTCTCAAGTTGACACCAGATTAGGTAACTACCACAGGGTCTCTGAGTTTGGGTTGACTCAATGGCAGTGAGTTTTCAGTTTGGTATATCTTTTTCTAGATATTTTCTAGATAAACAAAAGTGTATGTATTAAAAAAAAAACAACTATTATAAGTGCAATATAACAGGCTTATGTTTCTAATATATTCTAAGCAAATAACGTAAGCCAATTGAACTTCTAAAGACATCTTCTGCAGAATTGTTAACTCTAAAGAATTGAAATACTTACTGCTTTTATAACCTATAAATTTTCCTAGATGTATGTGGCTACATCTTTCTGTGAAGGAGGTAGCATAGATAATCTTTGATAGCTTTTTTCTTTTTAAAGCAAGAACCTCAGGGCCACTGTTCTCATAAAGAATGACAAAATGATGCACCAGGTTTATTCAGCTTTGAAGGCAGTGAACCTTGGCCTCTTCTCAGGAGAGCAATACTTTTAATGACTCCGGAGACAAGGTTGTTACTTGGATATCAAGGAGCACAGCCTGAATTGACAGTGGCTTCCTCATGTTTTGCCTTTTAATGTGGACTAATACTTTCTCCAATTTCTCATTTTTTCCTACCTACAAACAAACCAATATAAAGAGTGGGCTATAATATTCATCCTATTCACTTTTCTATTTGATATTGCAGCACTGAGTACCAAGTCCCTAGACTAATCTTTTATTTGGGGATAGAGCTTTTTTTGCAGAATAACTAAAACTAGAAATTTCATCTTAATAAGGCAAGTATACTCCTCTGCTGCAATTTCAGCAGCTAGCAAACAATCTTTCTGTGCATCAGTTTAGTTTTCTTGGAAAGGAAAATAATGCATAGTTTTTCTCTCATTGTATACTGTGGAGATCACTAATACACCACTTCTTAAGGAGCCACATCTATAAATGAATGAACAAAGATGCATGGGCTGCATAACATAATACTCTGCAGAAATATTTAGAAAAGGAAAATTCAGGAAAGATACAGGAAGGAATTTGGAACTAGAGAAGCCAATAATCTAATAGGTGTTTGAAATAATGGTTAAAACCATACCATTTTAGCACAATAGAAACATGTTAGTGGAGTAATCTAAATGTTTTTTTATTACTTCATGCTTATATTTTTTTCCTCAGGAAATCATAAGGCTAGACAGGACAAAAGCAGTAATTTAAAGAGAAAAATATAGATGTAGTTACTAGCATGGCACATAACTGAGACAGATTAAATAAGTGAAAAATAATTTTGATGTTTTTTTTCTCCCCAGAAGACAATGTTGCCTACACTTTAAAAGCAACACATCATCTATTTAGACCACCAGTTCTCAACCTGTGGGTTGCAGCCCCTTTGGGGGTCAAACGACCCTTTCATAAGGGTTGCCAATTCATAACAATAGTAAAATTACAGTTATGAAGTAGCACCAAAAATAATTTTATGGTTGAGGGGTCACCACAACATGAGGAACTGTATTAAAAGGTTGTGGCATTAGGAAGGTTGAGAACCAATGATTTAGACTAACTCTAGTTTTAGTTTTACATACGTTGTTAAAGAACACAATGAGTGACTTAAAACAAAATCGAAAAATCCATCCAGTCAACGCTGACTCGTAGTGACCCCCTGTGGGTTTCTGAGACTTTCACTGGTTACAGAAGTAGAAAACCCAGGCTTTGTCCCACAGAGCTGCTGGTGGATTTGAACTGCCGACTATGCAGATTACAGCTAAATTGTAACCACCACACTAACAGGGCTGCTATGCCAAATGAGTGAAGGATATAGGGGGAAAAATGTATTATCTGCTTTAAGGGAAAAAATGAAATCAATATCCACCCTAAAGTTAATTTTGAATGACCTGTGAATAACCGAAAAAACCCATAAAGCCAGACCAGGGACCACCTGTATCAGGATCACCTGGAGTGACTGTCAGTCATTCAAATTTCTGTGCTCGGCATCGGGCACATAAATTTGGATTTCAGGGAATCTGCATTTAATATATTCCCTTGGGATTCTCCTGTTGCTTGGGAATTATTTCTATAACTGTATTTGACTTTTACACTTAACTATCATGATATTAAGCTATATAAAAGTTGTAAATTAGTACATATATTTAATATCATAAATAAGATAAATGGTACAGCTACAAAATATAATACTGTTGGGGGGTTCAAGCACAAACACTTTTTATAGAAGAACAAATAAAAAATAAGTTCTGTATTTTAAAATGTGTATGTCATGCTATCCTAGTGTTAGAAACTAAGACAGTTGCTTAGAGAGCAACAACTAATAGTGTGGTTCCTAGCCTTTGGTGAGAGGAAAACACACAGCTGGTGGGACAATAAGTATTGTTTGCTTTCCTGGTATTTTGCATATACAATATTTTTCCTTCAAGCCCTCAATCACAACATGATTTTATTGAATCTTTTAAAATCTTGAGATCTCTCCGAGAAGAGAATAAATATTCTGCACAGAATTAGATAGGCTTTTATATAGGTCTGCCAAACAGCTTGGCCTTTCTTATTTTCTTAAATTGAAGTTTCTTTTCCTTGAATCCCATTATTTTCTTTCCTTTGGTTTACCACCTTGGAATTTGCATACCTGTTGAAGTCACCTTTCTAAGTGGAGCATGAGAGATAAACTTTGAGAGTCCCTAAAACAAAACAAAACGCAGTGCCATCAAGTTCAATCGGACTCACAGTGACATTATAAGACAGGGTAGAACTGTTCCCAGTGGGTTTCTGAGACTGTACCTCTTCACGGGAGTAGAAAGCCCCATTTTCCTCCTTCAAAGTAGTAAGTGGTTTCAAACTGCTGACTGTTCAGTTAGCAGCTCAACACATAGCCCACTGCGCCACAAGAGCTCCCTCCATGTCTGAAGTGCCTTTATGATCTTTCTTCAGTCCATTCGGATAAATTCACGAAGACCC
Source organism: Echinops telfairi (assembly GCF_000313985.2). Classification (NCBI taxonomy): domain Eukaryota; kingdom Metazoa; phylum Chordata; class Mammalia; order Afrosoricida; family Tenrecidae; genus Echinops; species Echinops telfairi. The sequence goes on from NW_022111373.1 coordinate 61,956,416, forward strand.
AGTTCTAGGTTGCAGCGGTATGATTGGTTTTGTGTCAGCTTGGCTGACACATGATGTGATCCAGCACAGTGTGACCAATTCCATGATGGCTTCTCCTGAGAAGGAGCCAAACAGCTGTGAGACAAATAGAGTCTCAAACTACACTCTCTGCCATCGAATTGATTCCAACTCCCGGCAATTCTATAGGGCAGGTTCTATACTGTCGCTGTGGGTTTTAGAGATGGTAACCCTTTTACAGGAGTAGAAAAGCTCACCATTCTCCAGAAGAGCTGCTAGTGGTTTCTAACTGTTGACTTTGAGGTTAGCAGCCCAACATGCAACCATTACTTCACAAGTGCTACCACTGTCTTTATCTGGTCCCAGCCCTTGATAGGAGTTGTGAGGAGGCTCCATTCAAGGTGTGGCCTACTCTGCTGCTCTGGATCCTGCATCTGGTTCATCAACCTCCTGTCATGGCAGCAGCCATCAGTGACCTTGGCTTCATTAGGCTCTGTATCCACCAGCCTGCAGTCTTCTTGCTTGTCTTCCTGATTCCTGGCCCATCAGTCCCTGCAGCTACACAGGTCAGGAGAGGCCTCCTGCTTACTATATAACCCACAAACTTGAACTTGACTGGAGTTACCCACTTCTACAAGCCTGTTAGTCATTTGTTCATATAAATCTCATTCTATATCCCTTTCTAAATGCATACGCATATAAATGTCACTGGTTTTGCTGCTCTAGAGAACCAGCCTAACACAAATGACTTGTCCTTTGCATTTTGAAGGTTAACCTTAGTCTTAGAGCATTCACGATCCTGGATGCCTGGAACCTTTTTTTTTTTTTTAATCGCTAACTGTATTCTATCATGGAGCCAGAGAAGTACATGGGGATAAAATTTGAAATTCCTGACTTGTTTCCCCAGGACTTTGAAAATATAAAATCTGAATAATTTATCTAAATTGGAAAGCAGCCGAATGAAGGGAGAGCACTAGTGTCATCAGCCTAAACACTCACTGTTTGGTGGAAGGAAAACAATGTTGTGCCCCATCATCAATCCTGGGTTTCATAAATATGTTGTTTAAATTTGTTTCGGTTTTTAATTATTTTCTGTTTTCTTTTGGATTGAGGATTTCTATGTTTTGTCCAGTCATTGATGTTTTTTGTGTGTTTGCTTCCTGTTTGTGTTTTTGTATTATTTTCTGTACACCTTTTTTTCCCCTGAATCAAAGTATTCTAAAGTTTTTGTAATCCAGAGAGGGGAAATCTGCCACTTCAAGTTTAAGAGCATCAAAAGAAGGAAGAAAGGAAGGAAGGAAGAAAAGAAGGTGAGTATTATATTCTGGCCCTCATTGACACCAAAAACCATCAGCAGTGTTCATAAAGAGAGCTTCTGAAATCATGGTTGGATTCATTCTTTCCCCATAAAGATTAATTTTGACCAATTTATTTTGAAGGAATTAACTCAGTGGTAGTAACTGAGAGTGCTTGTCCTAATTTTAAACCTATTTTATATCAATCTGTAGTCAGATTTTAACCCATTCATTTAATATCTGTCTGATGATCAATCCCTCCTGTTCTAACTTTAACCAGGTGTTAGCATCCCAATGCTCCACACATAGATCAGTGAATGGATAGACAGCAGAGAGTCCCAGGATATATGTCCTAAAGACCATCTCAAATTGGTCAATGACTTTTTGTCTTTCCTTAGCAGGCTTTGGAAAGTCTTCAACTACCTTATGGAACTCTAATCTTGACCAAGGAAGGATCGAAGCTACAAGACCAGTGAGCTTGATCATCTTTCCTTAGACTTGTTGAAAATCACTGCCTAAGTACTAGCAACTAATAAAATGAATCTCTAAGTTGTTTGATCACTGAGACTCACAGAAAGGCAATATCAGGGATCTAGACTCTATTCTCACAGACATGGTCCAAGTTTAGCAACTGAGAATTCCATCCTGATCTAAATCACAGCAGCATCAAAGACTGGGAGAAAATTAGCCAGAGCTCAACTGTTAACCAAAACCAGTGGTGCATAACTTAATGACCACCCCCGCCCCCCGCCCCCCCAAGGGATATTTCGCAATATCTGAAGATGTTTGGCATTGTCGTATATTGAGGGACAGGACATTTTCTATTGGCTTCTAATAGGTAGAAGCCAAAGATACTTCTAAATAGTCAACAATATGCAGGCACCCCCCCCACACACACACACACCAAAGAATCTTCTGGCACATGATGCCAATATCTCAGAAATTGAGATACCCTGGCATAAACCTTTGTGCTAAAACTAACAGTGAGAAAACACTGAGGAGTTGTCTGTATGTGGGAAGTAAGACAAAATTTTCAGAACTTTAACAAAAAGGGTTAACTGAATCTCAGTTAATTTGGGATATCATTAGTTAAAATGGCACTGTGAATAGTGGAGAATTGCTTTGTTAGAATAGTAGCTACTGGGTAGTTCATGTTGATCAAGAAGGTTGAGGAGGAAGAGCTAGAGGTTAAGCCCTTGGAGAATACTTGGAGGAAATAGCTGTAAGACAAGAGTAGAGACTGCTCTTACAAGAGCAATATGAGTCAGAGGAGGTCCATCCATGGGGACAGAAACATGATATCAAAATGTAGGATAATTCTCCTAAGGCAATAATTTTGTTCCCCTAGGTTATTTGAGAATATGAAGCATAGTAATTCAGTTAGCTTATGCTTCAAAAAATTAGATGAGATATAGCCTGCAGTATAAGCCTAGCAAAAACAACAGCTAGAGAATATCAACATGTTTTGTTTTATGTCTACTTTAGAGTAATAACAAAGATGGGTATCTGAGAAATTTTAGCCTTACAGCTTCTTACCAGACTGATTTTCATACAAACCAAAGTGGACAAAACTCTTACCACTGATGGAGTAATTCCCAAACGAAACAAATGGTTAACTGTAGCCAGGAAAAAAGCATGTGAGATTTACATAGTATAGATGTTCTGCTTGGCTGAATGAGATCTTTTAAGATTGCAGGTTGTTGGGGTGTTGTTGTTTTTTAATTCAAGTAGGGAAGTAAGTTTCTTTGAAAAATATTTTAAATTCAAACATCAATTCCTCATTAAATCTCCCGATTTTTAAGTGGTCCTCCAATAGCTGTTTTTTAAGAGTTAAACAAAAATACTTGAAGGAAATTTAACAGGTTTCAATAGGTGAAAAAGACTTCCTATCACAACCAGACAGGGAAAATGACATTTTCGTGAGTGGAGGCCTGCCACGAAAATACTTTTAACAAAGCATCTCCCACAAAGCAACCTGGTCAAAGACTGAAGAACAGAGATATGCAGATGAGGAAGTACAATGCCTAGCAATAAACAGGCCTGTTTCTTTTTAATGTGTAATCTTTTAGCTTTCTGCCTGGATGATGTTATATAAGGCCATCATAATCAACAAATTTCACTACTGCTGAGGAGAAGAGGAAGTCTAAACACATCAGCAATTTCTTAAGAAAGTGCAAATGCCAAACAAATCAGGAATTCATTAACTAGATGGTGCTGACATTTCCCAGTGGCTTTTGGAGAACTGAACCATTCATTCTTCAATCATTACCCAGAAAACAGGGGGGTCTCTGATAGTGCTTATAAAGTGTGATTTTGTTTAGACTTAAAAAAATAAAACTCAAACCATGATATGATGTTCATTCCTACTATCTGGTTCTAGTATTTTATTGGACATGACTCAAGGTGCCTTGGGTGACAGACCATCTTTAACTTTTTCTCAACTCATTCTCATTGCTCACCTCTGGCTACCGATTCAATACCATCAGGATTCTCTACAACATCGTTTATCACAAAACAATAACAAAATTTCCTTTTAAACTCCCCTTGTATTTTTACTGTATACATTTTAAATTTATTATTACTTGGGATTTAATGCATATATCATCCCATAGCCCAATTACGTGACGCAGAATTGTAAAATTGCTACCACAATCCATTTCTAAACATTATTTTTCTACATAAACCCCTTGACATCATCTCCCCTTTACCCTACCATCACCACGTTATTCCCTGAAACCCTTATTCTACCTGCTGTCCCTATATGTTCATCAATCCTAGGTTTCATATATGGTAAAACAGAAAAACATATAACACAAATTCAAGAGGGGGACCTCCAATGACATAACACCTCTGAGATACACCCGAATATGAAAAAAAACAAAGCAATACAAACCAGAAATACAGAAAATTTATGAAACCTGATCTGGTCCAGCATGCATCAGAAGGGGGATTTACTGATGAATTTTTAACCTTTCACAGTCAGATTTATGCCTTTGATCTTTTTTTTTTAATTATTTTATTGAGGGCTCGTACAATTGCCTTTGATCTTTTATACTCATCTCTTCCAAGCACACTATTTAGCAACCGCTTTACTCCCATGCCTCAATTTTAGATAGGGTGAGTTTTCCGGAGGCTTATTTCCTATGTAGTTCCACAAATGAACCACGGGCTCCCACTGTGATCCATCGCCTTCAGCACATTGAATTCTCACAGTTTAGGCTCTGATTCTAATACCTCCTTTGGCTTCAGATTATGTGGATTATAATCCTTCAGTGATTGGTGAGTGTGTGCTTCTTACATGTGGGCTTAGTTGACATCTCACATAGATGGCTGCTTGTGTTAGGGAAGGTTCTGTAAAGAAACAAAACCAGGACATATATGGATAGGTTTACATAGCGAGAAGGATTTTAACAGTTTATTATTCTGCACAGAAGTACAGAGGGCTCCATTCAACTAACTGACTGCTGGGTCTAAGGTCATGTAAGCAGACAGCAGAGTCCAAGTTGCAAGGAAAGGCAGGCAGAGTCTGCCCACAGGCAGCAAACAGCAAGGTATGTCAGCAAGAGTCAGTAGCTCAGGAGCTTAGCGAAGCAGACCTAGTTAGGATATCGAACTCAAGCAATGCAATGCCACAGGACCCACCTGCCTCAAGATCAAGCAATGTATGCACCAGCAGAAGGTGAAGCAGGTCTTGAAGGAGCCTCAAGTTCTAGATACAGAATCCACAGTTGGCTTGGCCAACTGGTAGTGTAGTACACAGGTGTGGTGGAGAACTAGCTAAAGCAGCACCGTGGTTCTATTACCAGAGAGTAAGAGACATGGGGGCAGGCCTTGCAGAGCCATTTATCTCTTTGTCCTCCAAACTGTGACCTGATAAATCCCAAATGTTCCTTTCGCCAGGTTGGCATAATAAACCTAACTATTACACTGCTTCTTTGGAGACAAGCCTTTAAGGCCCCAGATGCTAGCTATTTTATCTGCTAGCTGGCACCATCTCAAGTCTTTGTCACATTTTGCTATAGCACCCATATCTTCTGTGCTCCTTTCCTGAGGGTAAATATCAAGCAGGGCCATGATGTAAGAACTAATTGCTTTTAAATTGGAGCTAGGATTTAGTGTGAGCCCCAAACCAATTTTGAATGGATGTTTTGGGGGATTTGTTTGTTTTCATTTTGTTGTTATTACTTGGGAATTAATACATATGACATATCATGTCCTAGTTCGATCACATCAAACAAGATTGTACGATTGCTTCCATAATCAGTCTCCAAACATACTTTCCCTTTCTGGACTCCTTGACATCACCTCCCGTCTATCTCCCCCACCCATCCTGTACTCATCCCCCAAAAACCCTTGTTCTATTTGCTGTCCCTATAGGCTCATCAACCCTGGGTTTCATTTACCGAAATACAAAAACACAACTTCAAGAGGGTAATCCCCAATGGCATAGCACCTCTGAGATCCACTGTAATATGAACAAGCATAAACAAAATAAAATAGAAAATCCATCACAAGATTTTTGGAATAATGCTTATCTTAATACAGCATATAAGGGTGTTGATGTAGCAAGGTCTTTTTGTCTGCCAATCAACAGTACACCACTTTTGGTACAGCTGTCTTCTGCTTCCTCAGACACCATCTAAAAACTCTCTTTTTAATGGATCATATTAGTTGTTCTTTAGGACGTATTAATTTCACAATTTTCTCTTGGTAATGTTTGATTTCCTAGAGTCAGAATCTATGCATAATTATAAGCTGTAAAGGCATTCAATAAATATTAATTACTTCGACTTTACTGCATGAATAGAAAGCTCACTGATTATAATAGGCTGAGCCTTAACAGGAAGACAATAAGGGTGTAGAGTATGGAAGCACTGCTTCAGCCAATGTTTGGTAAACAAATACAATTGTGATGATTGAGTAGTGGTTACGTGTTGGACTGCGATCCACATGGTCTGCAGTTCAAAGCCAGCAGCAGCTCTGTGGGAGAAAGACCATGTTTTCTACTCCAGTAAACAGTTCAGTCTTGGAAACCCATAGGGGATCACTGTGAGTCAGCATGGACTCGATGGCAGCAAGTTGAAATTGAATAATTGAGCAAAACAAAATATCATTGAAAGTGTTAACCAAAAGTTTCTAGTTTAGGCTGTTGGGTAAAAAGATTCCCCAAATCTTTCCTCATATTTATCATGTAAACTATAAGACCACTGACAAATTCTCAAAATTGTTATAGCCTGTTTGTCCTCAAGAGTAAAAAAATATAATCTCAGTTGTATTAAATATAGAGGCAGACATATGAGATTTTCTTTATTTTAAAATTAATTATATCTAATAGTCTATCAAGCTTTTATTGATATTTTAAGTAGCTTGTTACATGAAATTCCGTTGGTCAGACTTTATTTCCCTCTCTCCAGAATAGTTTATAAAAATGCTTATTGTAAAATTTTAAGCTGGCGTGATTGCTTCTTTCTGAATTAAAAAAATATTAAAATTTTAAATCTGCTAAGTACCAGTAGTCTAAGGTGACCAGATTTTAACATTGTTAAAGCAGGACATCATTAAGAAAACTCATATCCTGGCGAAATAGCCACATGGCAGCCTAAAACCGTATACCCCAGCTTGTCGTACATTATTTCCAAAAATTGGGACTGTTTTTAAAATGCCGCGGGATGCGGGAAAAATTGTTAAAAATCGGGACTGTCCCGCCAAAAGCGGGACATCTGGTGTTGTTGCTGGTATTAGGTGCATTAAGTTGGTTCTGACTCATATCAACCCTATGGACAACAGACTGAAACACTAACCAATCTGGTACCACCTTCAAAACTGTTGTGTTTGAGCCTGTTGGTGCAGCCATTGTGTCATGCAATTTCATTCAGTCTTCCTCTTTTTCATTGTGTCTCCACTTTACCAAGAATGATGTCTTTATCCAATGACTGGCATGTTCTGATAATATAGCTAAAGCACATGAGACAAAATCTAACCACCTTTGCTTCCGAGGAGAATTCTAGTTGTGCTTCTCCAAGACAGATTTGTTTGCTCTTGTGGCGCTCTGTTGTACTTTCAATATTCTTCACCACCACGGTAATTCAAATACATCAATTTTCCCTCAGACCTTTCTATTCAATACCCAACTTTCAAATGCACATGGAGGAATTGGAAATATCATTTGAGTCAACCCCACCTTAGTCCTCAAAATGGCATCATTGCTTCTCAACACTCTAAAGAGGTCTTGTGCAGTAGATTTGCCCAATTCAATGTATCTTTTGATATCTTGGCTGCTGCTTCATTAGCATTAATTGTGGATCCAGGCAAGACAAAATTCTTGACAACCTCACTCTTTTCTCCATTTATCATGAAGTTACCATTTGGTCCAGTTGTGAGGATTTGGGTCTTCTTTACACTGAGTTTCAATCCATACTGAAGGCTGCAATCCTTAATCTTCATCAACAAGTGCTTCAAATCCTCCTCACTTTCACCAAGCAAGGTGGTGTCATTTGCATATAACAGATTGTTAGTAAGCCTTCTTCCACTCCTAATGCTGTGTTCTTCAGCTTTTCTGATTATTTGATTGTGATACAGATTGAATAAGTGTGATGAGAGGATATATCCCTATGACCCATTTCCTGATTTTAAACCAGGCAGTATTCCCCTGTTCTGTTCGCACAACTGCTTCTTGATCCATGTACAAGTTCCGCAGGCACATGATGACGTGTTCTGGAATTCCACATAGTTAAACATCTTTGCATAGTGAGTAAAACATAAGTAAACATCTTTCTTGTATTCTCTGCTTTCACCCCAGATCCATCTGTCACATGAAATGATAATCTTCTTTCCCCATTGTCTTCTGAACCTCTGGCAGCTCCTGTCAATGTGCTTCCAGAATGTACTGTTAAAACAGGGTACATGCAACATACAATTGTTGCATGATCTTCAGCAAAATCTTATTACATGTGATACTATAATCTTTTTCTATAATTTGAACATTCTGTTGGGTCATCTTTTCTTGGAATGGGTACAAGTATGGATTTCTTCTACTCAGTTGGCCAAATTGCTGTCTTCCAAATTTCCTGGCACAGAGCAGTGAGTGTTTCCAGTGTTTCATCAGCTTATTGAAGCATTTCAGTCAGGATATTTCATCAGTTCCTGGAGCTCTGGTGGAGTAGTGAGTATGCATTGGGGTGTTAACTGCAAGATGTGAAATTCAAAACGAGCAGCGGTTCCTTGGGATAAAGATAGGGCTTTCTCCTCCCATCAAGAGCTAGAATCATGGCTAATGCTTTCAATACAGCTTGAACTTCTTCCTTCACCAGTGTGGGGTCTAGCTTATATGCTACCTCCTGAAATGGTGAAATGTAAACTAGTACTTTTTGGTACAATGACCTTGTGTACTCTTTCCATCTTCGTTCAAACGTCCTTCATCCTTGAAGATTTTGCCCCCAAATATTTCAATATTGCAACCTGAGGCTTGATTTTTTTTTGGTGAGTTCTTTCAGTGTTAAGATATGCTGAGCATATCTTTTTTTCCCCATTTTTTGTTTTCTAACTCTTAATTTTTGCACATTTCATTATATTTGGCATTGTCTTCTGTGTTAGTCTGGCATGACTAGAGAAGCAAATCCTAAGACAGTCATATGTATAAAAGAGAACTTTATATCAAAGAGCAATTGTACATTAAGAAAACTTCCCAGCCCAGTCCAGATCACGTTTATAAGTCCAATATTAGCCCATATATCAATACTAGCCCTGTGTTAGTCTGAGTAAACTAGGGAAACAATCCACAGAAACTCATATGTATAAGAGAGTTTTATATAAAGGGTAAGTGTACATTAAGAAAGCATTTCAACCCAGTGCTGTCCAAGTCCATACGTCCAACATTAACTTATATGTCTAAACTCAATCTACAAAGTCCTCCTCAATCTCACAAAACACACAATGTCTCCAAATGCAGGAGGAAAGCTGAATCAGTGAGCCTGTAAGCAGCTCAGTGCTGGCAGGGGTCTCCTTGTGGCTGCTCCAGCACCCAGCGTTGCATCGGTGTAAGTCCATGTGGCTTCTCCTCAGGGATGTCTTGCAGGAAGTGAGCCTTGCAAGCTGAAGCAGGTAACTAAGGCAGCCGCACCCTGATATGACCATCAGAAAGCAAGAGACCTAAGAACTAGAAAGGTGAGGCTCACCAAGCCATCTATTTCTGTGCCCTTCAATTAATCCCACATGTGTTTATCTGCCAGGTTGGCACAATAAACCTTAGCTATCTCAAGCCCCCAAATTCTTCTTTAGACTCACAAAGCCATGCAATGATGCAGAATGCAGGAAGATCACAGGCCTGTGGGTGGAAAGTCTTGTGGATTCAGTGGTGGTGGAAGCATCTCAGGGCTAGCTTGGGTCTCCACATGGCTCCTCCAGCTCCAGCGCTCTGGCTTTAATCACCATAGCTCCATGCGGCTTGACAGCAGGAAGACAAAGCAGAGTGTGTGTCTGCCCTCCAGTGAGCTATTTATTTCCTTCAGCTTCCTAATGATATCATCAAGCTGCAACCTGATTGACAGGCTAGACTCCATCCCTTCACAAGTTGACAGGAGATTATATAACTACCATATCTTCTCAAGCTACATATTAAAATTTTCTGTTCAGATGTTTGATTTCATCATTTCTTCCATTACTACTAGCTAATTTATGATTAAGAGTAAGTTTCTTATTCTGGACATAGTATAAACCATATGATTTTCATTTTCAAATGGCCAATACCAGACAATTTCCACTCCCTAATGCCTAGAATATTTACCTTTATGTATTCCATTTCATTCTTTTACCACTTCCAATTTTCCTAGATTCATACATTCCAGGTTCTGATTATAAGGAGATTTTTTTAGCTGTTTCTTTCTTCTTATTTTGCATTGTACCCCATCAGCAAATGAAGATCCTAAGGCCTTTATTCCAACAGCTTTGATCCATTCACATCACCATGGTCGTTTCTACTTTGTGGAAGCAGCTCCTCCTCAGTCCCTTTTAGAATGCCTTCTGTGCTGAGATACCCCTCCTCTGACACTTTCACTGACGATGTTTTGCTTCCATCCATTTGGCCTTCAGTATCTGATAATATTTCAATGTTATGCAGTAGGTTTTCAATGGTGATCTCCTCCAAATTGGGCAGCGGAGTCCTTTTTCACAGCCCATTCTTAGTCTGGAAGCCCAGCAGAAACCTGTTCACCTGGGTGACCTTGCCAGCATTTGAAATACCAGTGACATAGCATTCAACATCACAGCACTACACAAGCCTCCACAGCATGACAAAATGACAGACAAATGGTGGGATTTCCTTGTAGATCATAGATATTATCCTATCAGCTAGATTTGTACTTTAGGAATGGTAGTTGGGAAATATGACCTTTGTGATAGAAATAAAGGTGGAATGCCTTTACAGAATTTTGTAAGAGCAATTACTTCTTTAACACAAATACCTAATTCAACAGCATAAAAGTCAGCTATACGCATAGACTTTTCCAGAAGGAATACACAGGAATCAAATTGATTACATATGTAATAAAAACAGGAACTCTGGTGCAGCAGTTCGAAACCAACAGCTGCTCCAAGAGAGAAAGGCAAGGCTTTCTGTTCCCATAAAGAGTAACAGTCTAAGAAATCCACAGAGAAAGTTCCACCCTGCTCTCATAGGATTGCTATGAGACAGAATCAACTCAATGGCAGTGAGTTTGGGTTGAGTTCAGTGGCCAAACCAAGGTCTCAGGGGCTGACTGTAGAACAGACCATCAATTGTGCAGATAAAAATTCAGATTATAGTTGAAGAAAATTAAATTGATAAGAGCCAAAATAAAACTTGAGTACATCTCATCAGAATTTCAGGAATATCTCCATGACAGTTTTGACACACTGAATACAAATGACAGAGACCTAATGAGCTATGGGATGGCCATAAGAACACCATGCAACATCAAAACAAAGGGTCATTGAAAAGACAGGGAAAGATCAAAATGAATAAATGGAATAATAACATCAGTGAAGTGCACTTTAGAATAATCAATCATTTGAAATTAAAAGGAGAGTATTTACCTGCAGAAACAATTCAGAAAGACTAGGAAAAATGGAATAGGAACAGGAACTCGGAGGAAGTGGGATAAATGCTGGTATATGGAGGATATTGCAATGCATGAGATGCAACACAATGTGTAGGAATGTAGAACTGATGACCTGCTCTCTAAACCTTCACCCAAGTAAGAGCAAATTTAAAAACAGGAAACAACAAAAAGAGTTTGTGTGTGGTCATCCAAGGTGCAACTCTTAGTCTCTCCCACACCAGTGTAAAAAAAAATTTTTTTTTAATCCAAGGTGCAACTCTTAGTCTCTCCCACACCAGAGTAAAAATATTTTTTTTAATCAAAGATGTATAGAAACGATTAGTACAAAGGAGAAAAGACCACAAGAACCTCAGGCCCCATGGCCCCAACACCAGAAGAACTAGGTGTTCAGCACAGGTGACTGCTCTGAGAAGGATTATGATACACAGTCCAGGACACAGTAGGTGAATATGTGAATCAAAACTCAAAACACACAATAGGATTAAAATTCATAACCCTCAAGACTTTAGTCCTTAGTCTCTCTTCAGGCCTAAAACTGAACTCATCCCCATAGAAGTTTTAGCCAAAGAGTACACAAGGTTCTAAAGGATAAAGACTTACGTGTGCTAAAAGTACAATTAAAATACTACCTCAGCTATCTACCCTCACTGGAAGTTAAAATTGGCGTAGTGGTTATGTGCTGGGCTGCTAACTGCCAAGTCAGCCACACTGTGGGAGAAAGACAAGGCTTTCTACTCTGTTAAAGACTTACCATCTTGGAAACTCATGGAGGCAGTTCTATCATATTCTATAGGGTGCCTATGAGTTGGCACCGACTCGATGCCAGTGTTGGTGGGTTTTTTTTCATTTATTGATTACAAATTTCCAAATTCCACAAATGATATCAATTTACATACAAACAATTCTTTTAATCAAAATGATTTTTTTCTGATGAGATAATTATTTTTTATCAAATATATTACTTATATCCCTAATTTTAAAACAGTTACAAATACGTACATCTTTTATGATAATTTAAGGGTATTAAACAGTGAACTCTGTGGGAATAGAGAATCCTAATTTTCTTTACATATCTAGATTTATATTTGAATTTCAGGTATAGTATATGTTTGCAAAGGTTTTAAAGGGACTACAGAATATTTACTCAAACCAAATAGCTATCACCTTCACCATCTCCTATGATATTCTTAAATCTGCTTTATCAGAATAAAGATATATACAATATATATGTTACCATTTGATCGTCTAAATAAGTGCAATCTTTTTCTTTTCTGCATTTGTACACACATTTTGAACTACTCAGGTAATATTTTTCATGCATTGCATTGGTATTTTAGATATTGTTATTTATTTGATCTGCTCTCTAAGATTGTAAACTTAATGTCAAAAATTATGATATAAAGCTTTGATTTCCACACAATAATATTCACTCAAATGTTTTATGGCATTTCATGATGTTGCTGATAAAACACACACATACATATAATCCAGCCTAAATTGTCTCCAGAACATGCAAAAAAGAAACTTCGTGTATTTGATTGATCATTTTCACTTTCAAATTTATTATGAGTCATATATTTTGAAGTCGACTGCTGTTACATCATCTGAGAACCCATCAAATGAAGGTAAAAGAAAAGCCATAAAAAATGCTTGCTGGCATATGCATTAACAATAGTACATGAGGGTGAGCATTTCCCTCTTATTTCACAATGATGGAAAAGCAATGAGGAGGATGAAAAAATGGAAACACAATTTCTCTCTCAGAAAACTGAGAAGGCAGCAGAAACAACAAACCGAAAAATAGTTGCAAGCTGTGCCCTAAAGCAATAGAGATTTAATGGGAGCATTGGTAGAGCAAAGCCTGTGACTGCAACAATTAAAAAAAAAAAAAGTATGGTGACAAAGAACAGCTCTAGAAAGTGATGAGGATTGGACCCCTCATTTGCTAATGTCATATGAGACAAAAGAAGAGATAATTTAGAACATTCATTAATACACGAAAATTAGGAAGGCACAACGTATGAGTATAGGAAAATAAGTTTTTAAAATTAAATGGGACAAATAAAGATCAATTTCTTCTGCATCAGTGAGCTCAAATGGACTGATAATGGCCATTTTGAATTAGACAGCCATATGGTTTACTGTGCTGAGAATGACAAATTCAAGAACAGTGGCATTGTATCTATCATCCAAAGGAACATTTGAAGATCTAGCTTGATGCACAATGCTGTCTATAAGATACGTATTTATATTCCTACAAGAAAAAAATAACAGTTAACGCTATTATTCATATTTGCTAACCAATAACTAAAGCCAGTGGTGAAGAAATTGAAGAATTCTTCCACTTTCTTCAGTCTGAAATTGGTCAAATATGTAATCAAGTTGCATTGTAAATACTGATTATTGGAAATGGAAAATTGAAGGGAAAACAGTATCAGTAGTTGGAAAATATGGCCTTGGCTATAAAAACAATTGCATGATAGAATTTTTCAAGACCAATGACTTTCATTGCAAATACCCTTTTTCAACAACACAAATGACAATTACATACATGGATTTCACCAGATAGAATTCCCAGGAACCTACATTGATTACATCTATGGGGGGAGATGATGGAGATGGTCAACCTCATCAGCTAAATCCAGGGCGTGGATGTACTGTGGAATACACTAACCATCAATTACTCATATGCAAGCTCAGGTTTCTGGGAGAAAGACAAGGCTCCCATAAAAATTCAGTCTCAGAAACCCTAAGGAGTGGTTCTACTCTGTCCTGTGGGGCCAGAATTAGCTTAATGACAATGGAAAATGATTAAATCTACAGCGAGATAAGTGATATAGCTTTGAGAAGTTCTACTCTGCACACATAGGGTTGTCAGGAATTGGAATCAGCTCTATGGCAACTAAAAAGTAGTTTCTCAACCATTTCAAGTAGGTTGACACCCAGAAGGGTTTCTTTCTCGTCTTTATCAATCTAAATTAATCCCCTACCAGCCAAAACTGTTTTTATTGAATAGCAATGATCGATAACCAGGAATGGTAAAAAAACAACAACAACAACAACAACAAAAACAACAAAAGGACATTACAGTAGACAAATCTGCTGTCAACAGCCTCTTTTAAATTATGAAATCATAGATGCTTCTTTGATGACAATGTCCTTATATTCATGTGAATCCATGTGAATATAAAAGAACAATTTAAGAGGAAGACAGAAGAAGAATTAGAGCATTCATATTGTAGTGTAGGTAAAAATACATATTGAATTTACAGTAAACAATGAACAAATCTTTGAAGAAATACAACTACAACCAGAATGCACCGTGGATGCCAGGATGGTAAGACTTTGGTGTGTCATAAGGAAAGGCCATTTTCGCCAAAAGGGCCTTTTGGAGAACCAGCAAAAACAAAGGAAATTCTTCATGAAATGGATGAACCCAAAAGCTGCACCAAGGCTCTCAGGCATGCAAATGCAATCATGAAGATGATGCAGCCCTGCGCAATTTTTTTTTTTTTGTTAAATATGTAAGTCTTGGTGGTGTAGTGGGTTATTATGTGTTGGACTGCTAATTTCTGCTTCCTAAAGATTTCTAGCTTCAGAAATCCAAAGGAGCCATTCTACCACACACAGCAGAATTTCTGTGAGTTGGAATTGACTAGATGCAGTGATTTTGTTTGTTGATATTGTTGGGTGAGTCAGAACCAACTGGAGGACAGCAAACAATAACATTTGCCAAAGGAGTTTGTTAGCTTTGCACCATCAAAGGTAATCGTTTTCTTCTTTGCACCTTACATCAGATGTTTTCAATTTTCAGTATGAAACAAGCGCATCATTTTGATCCAATAGGTACATAATATAGTACTAACCTCTAGATATTTAGCAAAATTTACTCTTTTTGCAAAAATAAATGTCAAGATTATACCTCCCAAACTCCTAAGTCAAATACAGCCAAATGACTATTTTTTTCCAATTGGATATATGCAGTCTATGTGTCATTTCCAGGCCTGCTTCACAAAAACGCACCACATGCACTCTATAGGTTACTTACTCTTTACTAAGTAGGACGAGATGGCAGTGAGGACTCCTGCGGATGATGAAGCTACAGAATGAAATAGCCTGGTCCCTGAATGACTTCATGGTGAAGAATACAATTCAATAACTGTCTATGACAATCATAGTCATCTGTGGAACAATCGAATTGTTTTGTTTAGTATCTTTGTGCTTCTAATGCCATAAAGATGGTGAGGAGGGTGTAGGAGACCTGATAGGGCATGATCAAGGGCAATGTAAACAAGAGGAATTACTGAAACCTGAATGAGGGCTGAACATGATAGTGGGACAAAAGGAAATAGAGGAAAGAACTTTAAAGAAGTCTAAATATAGGCATGTACATATGTAAATATATTTATATATGATGATAGGGAAATAGATATATGTGTATATATTTATAGGTTTAGTATTGAGGTAGCAGATGGACATTGGGCCCCTACTCAAGTACTCCCTCAATGCAAGAACACTTTGTTCTATTAAACTGGCATTCCATGATGCTCACCTTCCCGACACGATCGCTGAAGACAAAGTGGGTGCATAAGCAAAGTGGTGAAGAAAGCTGATGGTGCCCAGCTACCAAAAGATATAGCATCTGGGGTCTTAAAGGCTTGAAGGTAAACAAGAGGCCATCTAGATGACAAGCAACAAAGCCCACATGGAAGAAGCACACCAGCCTGTGTGATCATGAGGTGTTCATGGGATCAGGTATGAGGCACCAAAGAACAAAAAACTATATCATTGTGAATGAGGCTGGGTGCAGAGTGGAGACCCAAGCCCATCTATAGGCAAATGGACATCCACTTACAGAAAGGTAGCAATGATGAAACATACAACTAGTTCTTTAATGCTCCCTTCCGCCCCCACTATTATGATCCCAATTCTACTTTACACATCTGGCTAGACCAGAGGATGTACACTGGTATAGATAGCAACTGGAAACACAGGGAATCAAGGGCAGATCAACCCCTCAGGACTAATAATGAGAGTAGTGATACCAGAAGGGGAAGAGGAAGGTGAGGCAGAAAGGGAGAACCGAACACAGGATCTACATATAACCTCCTCCCTGGGGGACAGACAACAGAAAAGTAGGTGAAGGGAGACATCAGAGAGTGTAAGACATGACAAAATAATAAGTTATAAAGTATTAAGGGTTTGTGAGGGGGAGTGGGGCAAGAGGGGGAAAATGAGGAGCTGATACCAAGGACTCAAGTAGAAAAAAAATGTTTTGAGAATGATAATGGCAACAAATGTACAAATGTGCTTGACACAATGGATGGATGGATGGATTCTGATAAGAGTTGTATGAACCCCCAATAAAATGATTCAAAAAAAAAAAAGATTTACAGAATCCCACAATCTTGGAAATCCATAAGAGCAGTTCTACCCTACCTTTGTGAGTCACTGTGAGTCAGAATCAACTAGATGGCAGCGAATTTTTAATTAATACAATGAAAAGATCTAGATAATTTGGGGTTCATAATAAAATTCAATGTGTCAATGTTTAAACAGATAGAGGTTCTCAAATAACTTATGGTTAAAAAAATGTCCACAAGTGAAATTAAAGTGTTTTTTTTTCTTCCTTTTATTATGTAAAGAAAGAGGACTCCATCCACAAACTGCGTATCCTCAGACTTGGGTTGGGGACGGGCCTGAATGGCTGGTTGGGGTAGAGATTGTTCTGCAAGTTGGTCTGCATTTTGAGTTCGATTCTGCCTAAAACCAACTGAAGGAACTAAAGCAAGAAAAAAGGCCGATTAAGAGAGCATCAAGGTGGCCAAACAGCTTGATTTACGCTCACATCTCAGAAACTTTCATTAAGATTTACATCATGATGCTGACCTATGTGGCAAAGCAATTTTTTCATAGCTGAACAAAAAAGCTAATACTCTCCAGTTGGGTCAGGTAACCTTTTTCTTGCTCACAGCAAGTAATGGAGTTTGCCTCATGTGAATGAGACCAGCCAATGAACTTGTATTGCTGCATTCCTGTGAAGCTGTTTCCCATGTGATAAATCTGCACTCCACTTATTAAGGTTTTTAAAAAGCCTTTTCTTATTTCACTCATTTTTCTTCCAGAGCCAAGAAAGGCTATATGTACACTACCTTTAAAATGTGTAGGTTCACATTAAAATGCCCGGCATGATTTTCAAAAGCACCTGGAGGAGAAAATGACCTAGTAATTCAAGAACCAAGTGTCTAAAATAAAACTCAGAAACAACCAAACACACACACACACTAAACATACTAAAGAGATTGAAGTGGTGTCAGGAAGCAATTAAAATATCCTTTAATAGCACTGAGCTCAGAAAACCTGATTTTAGTAAGTGTAATAAATCAGAGAAAAGAAAGAGACCACAGGGAGGCAAAGACAATTGCATTAACAGCCCCAAACCATACAATGTAGTAAATAGAGAGCAAATTGGCGAACGACTTAACGATATTGAACAACGTGGGTGGCTACAAGGGTCTCATCCAATGAGAATCGCCAGCCGAACCCCAGCCTGGCTTTGCCTTTGTCACAGATGTTCTTCCCCAGACTTCCGCTGGCAGGTTCTCTAGGGCCACGGCGGACTCACGTGAAGTTTCCAGGTGGCTGGAAAACGAACAAACACTCCTTCCTCAAATAAAGGGTTCTCTTAGAGAAGTATACTATGAATTTCACAAGAATAATTATAACAAACTCATTTTTAACTAATAAATGTTATCGCTAGATGCTGTGAAGGTGATTCTGAATCATAGCAACCTCATATGACAAGTCGAATGTTTTACAGGAGTTTCTTGATTGTAATCTTTATGGAAGCCACATTGTTCAATGTCACATGTAATTTTTTTTTTTTTACATGACTGTGTTACGTTTAGGGGATAGTTTTATCCGGTTCTTGCTTCTCAGCCGTGAAAGAATTCATGCAGCAGAAACACTTTCGTAAGTCTAAGTAACTAGTATGAGGAAAAGGAGGTTTCAGGTAGTGCCGTCTCAGCACACACTATGTCTGGAAAGCTTGCAAGGCCACACAGGGAGCCGCAGGAGTCTGTGACCGAAAATGGCTGCTTCCAGGGAGTGTGAAAAACCATGTGGAAAATGGCCCAATAGGAGGGGCCACAGAACCAAAAGAGAGAGATCCCACCCTCTATTTCTGCTTATTCTGCTTTTTATCCCTTCCTTCCTTCCATCCACTTGGGGGGCGGGGATGGGGCAGGGCCTGGTTGAGAGTACTGGCCATTTTTAGAGGCAGTGTTTAGGTGCATGTACAACGTAGTGTTGCTGGTGTCTAAGCACATGCTCCGGTGGATTTAATCTGCGCATGCCCAGCTTTGGGTCTTCCCCATAGGCATCTAAAGTGTGCCTGATTTCTTCTAAACCCCTTATTTGTGGCATGCCAGCTAATTTCCATTCAGCATAGACATTCTGTGGAGACAACACCGTTTCCCTAACCTTCCTGCTGGTCAATTGTGGCTTTTCATTTTCCTACAATTCTTCAAATTTCGTCATCTAGAACCAAAATGTACTGTTGGTAAATCAATTATGAATCATAGTGACTCTAGGAGGGGGCAAAATTGCTCCCAGAGGATTTCCAATGCTGTAATCTGTACCAGACCACAGCAGATTGCTACATCTCCTGTTCACACAGAGTAGCTGCTGGGTTCAACCTTGTCTTTTGTGTAACCAGGGCTCTTTTCATTTACAAGAGTGCTTTGCAAACCTTAATTTGCATGCCGGACCCCAAAGTCTGCCTTTCTAACAAGCTCCTGGGAAGCCAATGGTGCTGGTCAGTAGAGCACAGAGAACGATCTAATAGTCTTTGAATCTTATGCAGTATTCTTTAAAAATGTTTCTCTTCTTCAAAAACAACAAGAAAAGATGACTGCCATTAAGCCAAGACTATTGTACCCTAAAGGTGAGTAGAAATGGCCCGGTGGGTCATTCAAGGAGGAAGACAAGCTCAACCTCCTCCCCAAGAGTCGCTGATGGGTTCAAATTGCTGACCTTGCAGTTAGCAACTCAACACATAATCCACTGCACCACTGGGCTCCTAAGATTTGTGTTAGTGCTTACAAAATTTAAGAATGGGATGTGCATATACATCAAAATGCTAAATTTTAACAAAGTTAATTTTATACCAATTCCTAATTGATTTTAATCTAGTATTTTCTTTGTGGATAACTACTGCCAAATACATATGTGGTTCATATCATAATTTGATCATGTCATAATTAAAGTGCACACGAATTTAAATTGGGAACTAAACAGTAAGCAAATGGTATATAATATAAACTGACATGCAAATTGTCAATATTAGCCAATTCACTTACACAGAAATGGGTTTATAATCTTTAGTGTTAGGTAATTTTAGTTTAGTAAGATACTCAGCAGTAAGAATAGCAGGAACAAAGTTATCAAATGTTATCAACAGAACAGAACTTGTTATCAAATGTTGTTATATTAAAAGATTATTTTGAGTACACTTATTCTTCACTTCCACCACTTATCTGTCAGTATGTTTTACTTGCAGTAATTTTGGAAGCTTTACTACAGGTATTTCAAATAGCAGTAGGGTCACCCCTGGTGAACAGGTTTCAGCAGTTTTCAGATTACGAAAAAGGGCAGTTCACTTCTGAAGACTAGCCTGTGAAAACGTTAGGAATAGGATTGAAAACCTGATAAATAGAAGTAGGACAGTGCCAGATACAGTGCCAGAAGTGCCCCTCGGGTTGGAAAGAACTCAAACTACTGCTGGGGAAGAACTGATTCTTCAAAGAAGAGTCAAAATTAATGATGTGATGGAGGAAGTTTACAGGACCTTCAACTGCTGATGGGGCAAACTCATAAAGAAGAAACCGTTGCACACATCCATTAATAATCACACAATGCAATGGACATGTTATAAATTTAGGAAAATTGGAAGCTAACAAAAATGAAATGGAGCTATAAAGTTTGATATTCTAGGCATTAGTGGGCTGCTGTTGACCATTATGATGCCTGGAATGACAAACTCAAAGGGAATAGTGCTACATATATCACCAAAAAGAATATTGCAGGATCTATCGTGAAGCACAATCCTGTCTGTGATAGGATAATATCTATACACCTACAAGGAAATCCAGTTGATATAATTATTATTCACATTTATGCACCAGCCACTATTGAGGTAGTTAGTTTATTGTGCCAACCTGGCCGATAAATACATGTGGGGTTAATAGGAGTGAGCCTCGCCTTTCTAGTTCTCAGGTCTCTTGTTTTGTGATGGTCAGACCAGGGTGCAGGTGCGTTAGCCAGTTCTCTGCTTCAGCTGGCAAGGCTCACTTCCTGCAAGACATGCCTGGATCCACGATTGTTTTCATGGAAACAGCAGTTAAAAAATTGAAGGACATATTAAATTGAGCAAATTTGCTGCACAAACCAGTTTTTAAATTTTGAAAAGCAGGAATGTTACTTGACAATTAAGGTTCATGCATGACCACGCAATGATATTTTCAATCACCTCATAATCGTGTAAAAGTTGGACATTGAATAAGGACGCCAAAGAAAATTCGGTGCATTTGAACTGTGGTATTAGCCAAGAATATTGAAAGCACCATGGACTAACAAAAGAGCAAACACACATGTCTTGGAAGAAGTATAGCCTGAATGCTCTTTGGAAGCAAGCAAAACCTTTGGACTTCATCTCACATGCTTTGGACATGCTATCAGAAGGGACCAGTCCCCAGCAAAGGATATCATGTTTGCTAATGTGAAGGTGCAGTGAAAGAGAAGGCCCTCGATGAGATGGATCGGCGCAGTGGCTGCAACAATAGGCTCAAACAGGAGAGCAATGGAAAGGCTGGTGCAGGACTAGATTGTGTTTTGTCTGCTGCACAGAGTTGGAACAGACATCATGACACCTAACAATAACAGCATCGTTTTCTCTGACATATGAAAGTTATGATGATAAAAAATGTACCATTGATCTAGTTTGTGTATTAATGAAGAATGCCTAGAAGTCATGAAGGCTGAGTGAGATGGAATGGGAACGTTAGTTTTGATGGGTAAGGTCACGTGTCAACTTGACAGTTATATAATGTTGTAATTTGAATGATGTAGAGTTTTTCCCTTTTGTGATTTGTTGTTATATTCCTTCAGATAATGCATAATGCCAATTTTCACATAACTACCTTGTCATTAGAAGTTATCCATGTCAGTAAGTGAAGAGAGGGGGTATTGATCATATTCCTTCATTAAAAGACATTTTTTAAACAAACCCTATTGCAATAAGGCAGTTTACTTTTATCTGTCATAAAACTTCTGCAATGTAATGATAAATAAAGGAGTAATGCTATTGGGGTTACAGTATAGATAGATAGGTAGGTAGATAGATAGATAGATAGATAGATAGATAGATATAGATAGATATTAATCCAAACAAAGCAAACACACTTAAACACATCTTTGCAGTAAATTAATATCTGCAGACAAATTATTTCAGTGATAAACCTTCTTAGTCTTTTTTTTTAAGTTGTCGATGATTTTATTCTATTTGTTTAACCAATTAACTTTTATAGAAGCAGCAGTGAAGAAATAAAATGATATATAACATTGGGGAAATCTACTTCAAAGAACCTCTTTAACCCTTTTTTAAATTATTACTTTTTATTGGGGGCTTGTACAATTCTTATCACAATCCATACATCCATCCATTGTGTCAAGCACATATGTACA
>NW_022111373.1:61979131-61981340 GCF_000313985.2 Echinops telfairi
GTTTCTGAGAGTGTGATTTTTCTGCTGGAGTAAAAAGCTCCCTCTTTCTCCTGCAGAGGGGCAGGTGGTTTCAAAGTGCAGACCTTGCTGTTAGCACCCCAAGGTGTAACCACTACATCCCCAGAGCTCCTGCTTAGCCTGGTTAGGGAGCCACTAAAAAAAGACAAAGAACAGGTCTAATGAAAGCAGTAACTTCTGAAGGGATATGCTGAGCCAGAAAATTCAAGGGGTAATCTTCATAGATTTTCTTGAAAGGTGTATGATGATCACAGTGGCTTATTATGAAGAAGTTTTTAGAAGATTGAAAACTTCATCGATGAGAAAAAGGCCATAAAAGCTGCACAGAGGAATTTTTTTATTATGACAATGCACTTGCTCATTTTTTCAGGGTAGCAAGAGATATCCAAAGATAATTTCATTGGAAAATCTTACGCTATCCACCCTAATACCTTGATCTTATGCCTTGAGACATCTTTTTTCCCTTTAAACTCCCAAGATCATCTAAAATGAACAGTATGTGGGTCCCCTGTGGATGCACAAACGATCCGTTTTATGTGGTTTAACCTTAGGGTGCAGAATTCTTTACGAAATGCTTTTTGAAAGAACACTGTCATCAAGTCAATTCTGACCCGTAGTGACCTTACAGGACAGAGTAAAACTGCCCTTTGGGGTGTGAAACGGATGGTAAGCCTTTCAAAGAGCGGAAGGCTGCGTCTTTCTCCACAGTGTGGCTTACAGGCAGTCCCTCCTGGAACGCACTGGGCCACCAGGGCTGCAAGGGAAGCAGCATTTTTTGACATGTGTAGATCTACTTGGGAAATGTGTCAAGAAAACAATAGCTTTACATTTTGGTATTGACGTTTAAGGAAGGGTTCTATGATTTTGTAGCAATGCTTGTTCACTGATCCTTTTGCACTGCTCCTGGTAGAATACCATACGTACTCTGCTGCAATCTACGAAAAGACTGCGGTAAACCAGGCTTGCTGGTAGATTGAGACTGGCTGCACTCAATACTATGACATTTAGTCAACCTTAATGTCTGGACATGACACTACCCTGTGGTTAGACTTTAAACCAAGGGAAAACGTGTGTGTAAGAGGTCAATAACACTCGGAAGGTATGCACGTTTTTGCATAATCAACCATTTGAGATAAAAATGATAACATTTACCCAAGAACAAGTTCAGAAGTCTCAGAAAAAATAAGGTCAAATAGGAACAGAAAACACAGGGAGGAAGTGAGGTAAGTGATGTTTATGTAGCTATTGCAGTCAATGACCTGAAGTAAAACATATATGAATTGTTGAATGTAGAACTTATCTGCTCTGTAAACCTTCACCAAACTCCCAATAAAAAAGTTTTTTTCAAAATAATAGAAAGATTGTCATAGTATGTATATGTGAATCGTTTCTATGTAGACAATAAAGTTACAATAAAGACAAACATTTCACATTAATAAAGATAACTATAAGGTATATGAGGTGCTCTGGTGACATAAAGGGTTACATATTGCACTGCTAAACCCAAAGTCAGCACTTTGAAACCACTAGCCACACCGAGGGAGAAAGATGAGGTTTTCCACTCCAGTAAAAGCTTACACACTCAGAAACCCACAGGAGCAGTTCAACCCTGCCCTGAAAGGTCACTCTGAGTCAGAATTGACTGGATGGAAGAGAGAAGGAAGTACATTCAGGTATACGGTACATGGGACACCATTGGCTGTTGCTTCCTGTGTGACGTGCAGCAGAAATGAAAATATGCAGAAATATATTACTCTAATTCTTAGAAGTGAGGAAAAATCTGTAGAGGTTTCAGGACATTGAAAGCGGACTTGTTCAAGAGGTATTTGTCATATGGTAGATGAATAAAATTTGGAAGCAGTGTCTTTCATGCTGCAAAATCAAGCAGTAGTCTGCTGGATATTGTCCTCCCTACAGAACACAAATTCATTCTAAAGGGTCTGTAGGACGTGACTTAGCCATCACATGCCAAAGATGGCTTAGCAGGGGCTGTGTTTGCCTTCCCTTCTTGTCTAATATCTACCGTCATAAGTCCATTCCTGTCAAGAAATTCCGACATATAAAGACGTAGCTCTCTTCTGTTAGTGGGGATAAAAAGCTATCATAAAATATAATTATTCATCTTCTCTCTTAATTTACACCAAAGAATTTTGGAACTTTAAAGTTAATAATTCAATGCCTCTCTTGTTTC
>NW_022111373.1:61982457-61983605 GCF_000313985.2 Echinops telfairi
AAAAACATTAATTTATAAATTATCAAGGGTTCATGAGGGAGACAGGGTGGAGGAGGGAGAAGGAAAAAAGTGAGCAGCTGATACCAAGGGCTCAAGTAGAAAGCAGATGTTTTGAGAATGATGATGGCAACAGACGTACAAATGTGCTTGACACAGTGGATGGATGGATAGATTGTGATAGAGTTGTATGAGCCAACAATAAAATGATTAAAAGAAGAAAATGAAGTGAATTTTTCTATAATTTTTGATGTCCTTCATATGCATGCAAAAGCTGCTCAAAAAATAAGAAAGACTGAAGAATAATTGAATCATTTGAATTACGTGTTGGAGAGAAATACTGACTCTACCATGTGCTGCAATAACAGCAACCACATCTGGTCAAGGAAAGGACAGCCTGATAATCAAAGAAAGGTTGCGTCAATCTGGTATAAACTCATCTCAATACTAACATGTCGATATGAAGGACGTAATATAACCAAAAAATCTCAATGTGTATACAAGTCCAAATGAAAACAAACAAACAAACAAATCAGAACCCTTGGGTCTCAGAAAAGATGAGAGAAATAAGACCAGAACTGACACTAGGAAGAGTCATGAGTCATTTCAACTACAGCAATTGTAGGTCCTAGAGAACTAGAAAGTCAATGGCCATGCGGGGGAGAATCATTACCACAAGTTGCAAGAGAAAATTGAATTAAAATGTAGATGTAGAAATATTCCATGAGTAATTAGAAGGAAAAAATATCCAATAGACAGGAGAAGAAGCCAAGGTGTATAAAAATATTGAAAACGCTAGTGGGAACAGAAGTCACCATTGAAAAAGTATAGACTGCAAGCCTCTGTCATATATTGGGTTTGGATCCAATTTTTCGATAGCTGTGTGCTGTGAAAACTATGATTCAAGATACGAGTCCAAAAAACCATCAAGAAATATATATAGCCATAAGAATGAATAATTCATGTACACGCAACAATATCTGGCACACACAATGGTGAGCAAAGTAATCAGAAATGAAAGAGTTCAATGTGGGATTCTGTTCACATAAAGTCCAACGCTAAACAAATGTTGTCAGATGTTAAGGAGCGGCTACCCTTGTAGGCGTTAAGGCCTGGAAGGGAGCAAATAAACAAGAGATTTTTGTGGTGCA
>NW_022111373.1:61986449-61988121 GCF_000313985.2 Echinops telfairi
AGACCTGTGGAATAATAACATGCACAAAAACAAGACAGAGCAAAGCCAAGTAACAATGTACAACAAAACAGCAACAACAAGAAACCACCGACAGAACAAATTAAAACACGACAAGAAAGAAAAGCTTGTAGTTAGTTCAAGGATCGCTGGCCTTTAGGAGTGTTTACCAGTTCAGTCTGTTGTTAAGGATAAAATTTATTTTTGGTAATAAAGATCTAAATTTGAGAGCTAAAACTATAAAAATATAGAAGTAAAACTTCTCGACCTTGGATTTGGCAATGTATTCTTACCTATGACCAAATCACAACAAAAAAAGATAAATTTGATTCCATCAAAACTAAAGGTTTATTCTTCAAACAACATAATAAAGGCAATGAAAAATGACAGCCCACCGATTGAAAATATTTGCAAGCCCAATACTGATAAGAAGCTTAGAGAAAGAATGTATAAAAATCTCTTAAGAAGATGCACAATCCAATTTCAAAAGGGGCAAAACATCTGGATAAATATTTCTCAAAAGTAAACATACAAATAGCTCATGAAAAGACATCAGAGAAATGGAAATCAAAACCACAGGGAGATACCACTTCACACAGTGAGGGTGACAATAATTAAAAAATCAACACAATAAGTGTTGACAATGATGTGGAGAAATTGGAACTCTCATATGCTACTACTGGGAATGTAGAATTATGCAGCCACTACAGAAAACTTTTAATTGAGAAAACTTTCAATTCTTCCAAAATAGGATAGCATTTAAGCCAGCAATTCCACTCTGAGATATGTGCCCCAAAGATATTAAAACAAATGTTCATCAAAAATCTTGAACATGACTGTTGTATCATGTTACTTGGGTGAAAACAATCTAAATGTTCATCATCTGATGAATGATAAAGTAAGTGTGGTACATACAATAAGGTATTACTGGGGCATTAATTATCAGAAATTAAGGAATTAATTTCTGATATATGATAAATGAACTTTTAAGACATTAAAATAAGTCAATCACAAATGACCACATATTGTATGATTTCATTTATATAAAGTGTCCACAATAGATAAATATATAGAGACAAAAAGTAACTTAGTAGTTGCTAAAGGGCCAAAGGAAGAACATTTAGAGGGGCTATCAGCTAAAAAGGAAAGGTTTCTTTCTGGGGTGATGAAAATGTTCGATTTTGATTGTGTTGATGGTTCAACACGATGTACTGGGAACCCATGAATATACTAAAAACTCCTGAAACATGTGCTGCAAATAGGTGAACTGTGGGGAGATAACAGGAAAGAATCCAGGAAGTAGAAGTAGATAGATGTGGGGAACAGAAGGATTTCTCTCAAGCTGTCTCCCCCAAAAACATGTCTTGAGAATGACTGTACACTAGGCGGTCAGCGAAAGTAGGTCAGAGGTTATTCTCCCTAACATCAACCATCAAGAGTGGATTGGGAGTCATTCTCACTGAGAGGCATCAGCTGTCTAGATCAAGCAGACACCACTGTTTATCCTACAACAAAGAGGGCCCACTCCTTTCTGTTATTGTTCCCTTGAAGCAGTGCCCATAGGCAAGCCCAGGACCACTCTAAGATGACTAAGCTTAGGTTACCATCTTGCCACACATGCCCCCCTATTCCCTCCTCTTACTATTGCACGTTCACCCCTAGGTTTTCCCCCTCC
>NW_022111373.1:61988865-61995410 GCF_000313985.2 Echinops telfairi
GGATAGACTTAAAGAAATCCAAGTCCACGTTAAACTAATCAAATAGCTGAAAAACAAAGGCAAACATATTTGAAAGCAACTGAAAATATGTCATTGATAGAGGGAAACACCTTGAATGGCCGTAGATTTCTAATTGCAATTCATGCAGACAAAAAAAAGAGTACAATATTCTTCAAATGGTAAAATAAAAATAAGCACCACTCATAGTTCTATATCCTATAAAATTATCCTTTAAGAAAGAAAGGCGACATACAGAAGCTGCAGATGAAATAATATGAGAATCAAAATCCAGGAGACCTTTTCCATAAAAAAGAAATGATAAAAGAATTTCTTCAGATAAAATATCAACCAAAAGGAAGTTAGGAATACAAGAGTGTGGAGTTGGTTTAACTTTTAAAAGTCAATTAAGAAATACCAATAGAATAAAGGAGAAAAGCAATATGATGATCCTAATAGATTCTGGACACTCAAACACTCCATACCAATTCCTAATTTGAAAAGGGTGGGGGGGGCGGGGAGCAAGTGGGGAGGAAGGGGGCGCTGGTGATGTAGTGGTTACATACTAGACTGCGATCCTCAACATCACCAGTTCAAAACTACGACCCCGCCATGGAAGAAAGTCAGACTTTCTATTCCAGTAAAAAAGTTAACAGTCTCATAAACACACAGGGACAGTTCAACCTTGTTCGTTAAGGTCCCTATGAGTCAATATTGACTCGATGGAAGTGAGGAATCTATGTAAACTTTTCCATCAAATAAAGGTATCTATGAATAATAATTCATACTTAATTTTGAAATATTAAATGCTTTCATTAAGGATTAGAAATAATGAAAGGCTATATGTTCCAACCTCTTATTTAACATTAAGCCAGATATTCTTACCAACGATATAAGGCGCACACACACACACACACACACAAATTGAAGCAAAGAAATTTTAAAGAAAAAAGTAACATTAGTTTAAATTTTATTTATAGATGACATTATAGACGATATTTAGGAATATAAAAAGAATCTAGCACAGCTAATTAGTGAATTTAATAAAGTTATTAGTTATAAGATCAACATACAATAGTAAAATAAACCAATTGTACTAGTAAAAGTATACACACACACACAAAAAATAAACTATGGGTAACATTGCAAAGAACAGGAATTCCACAAGATTTCATTTTGCACATGCAGAATCTGTATATGGAACCAGAGACTGTCACTCACACAAAACAATGAGCTAACTAGAGGTTTAAAATCAAGACAGGTGTGAGTCTAGGTTGATTCCTTTTACTATACTAATTAAATCTGTGTGCTGAGTAAATAATCCAAGTAACTGAAGTAGTCACATATAAAGAAAAGCATAGTACCAAAATTAAAGAAAGATTTATTAATAACCTGTGATAAACAGATGAAAAATTCTTGCTTGTGAAAGTGAAGAGGACTTGACAGAAGCACTTGCTGATAAAGATCAAGACCATAGCCTTCGTCAGGGATTATACCTCAATGTAAATAAGGCAAGAATCTGCACAACTGTACAATTATGTAACATTACTATAAAGAAAAAATTGGAGCTAATAATGATGAAACTTTGCTTCATACACTTTGGACTTGCCATCAAGGAGCACCAGTTCCCGAAGGCTTGGTAAAGTACAGGCTCGGTGAAAAAAAAGGAGGATTTTCAAGGCTATGGGTTGACACACTGGCCACAACAAAGGACTCCAAGATGACAGTGATGAAGGACCAGACAGTATTTCATTCTGCTGTATGCTTAGTGTCACTATGAGTCAGAATGAACTTGGTGGCACTTTTCCAACTATAATAACAACATGAGTCTCTTCCATAGCTCTACGTACTGAATAGGCCTGGTACTCAGGGAGAACCCCAAAAGTGAGTTTATCTAGAACCCAGATCTTGGTTCAAATAACATTCTCTGTAAAAAGAAAACATGTCTTTCTTGGTATAGTAATAGGACAGGAAAAGTACACATGAATCTGGGGTGTTTTGTTGTGCCAGAAAACAAAGAAGTGCTCAAAGAGAAATGGGACTGTGTCCAAAAAACAAGGCATAATTTCTAGCTTGAAATATTTCCCAATGGTCATATGTTGGACAAGTAGAGCATCAATGTGAGTAAACATTGAGACTAGTGAGTTCCAGCTCATTGAATAAAATAGGAAGCTGTATTTTTTCTGATAACTTTAAAATGAAGATTTCCTTTCTCCTCCTCCTCCTCCTCCTCCTCCTCCTCCTCCTTCTTCTTCTTCTTCTTCTTCTTCTTCTAAAAAAGGGATTGTTTATCTAACTGTGAAGCTATGGTGGTGTAGTGGTTATAAGGTGGGCTTCAATCCATATGGTCCGCAGTTCAAAAACCATCAGCAGCTCCATGGGAGAAAGATTACCTTCTATTCCTGTAAACAGTAAAGCCTCAAAAACCCACAGGGAATCCATGAGTCAGCATTGACTCCATGGTAGTAAGCTTGGAGATTGGGTTATCTAACTAGATGAAGTTCCCTATTGCCATATATTTGATTCTAACTTCGAGGACAAGATAGAACAACCCCATAAGGTTTCCAAGGCTGTAAATCATGATAACAGCAGCCTGTCACCTGGCTGACCAATGGAGCAACTGGAACATCTGAACCACCAACCCGTTGGTTAGCTCCTGAGCACTCCCCTACTATGCTTCTGTTTTACTTTCACAAGGCACCTCCCTCAAATAATATTAATTACAAAGGAAAGTAGAATTTCTGTCAAACAGCACCTTAAAAGATCAAAAGAAACACCAGCAATGATGGAGCAAATAACAATCTGTATAACGCCTCATAGAGTTCAATGGAAAGAATACAGAGAAATTTCTGTGATACCCTTGCCAAGATGTGTGACCTGACTCAAATCATCAGAAAACACCACAGAAAATCAAAATCATCTAAATTCTACAAAATTGTCCTCTTTTAATCTTCAAACTAAACAAATAAATAAGGTCAAGAAAGTTAACAAAGGACTGGGGAGATAATCCAGAATAAAGAAAGCTATTGAGACTTGGTAGCTATATGTCATGCATGGCTTTTAATTATACTTTTTAATATAAAAATTATTTTAAAGACTGGAGAAATTTGATTGGAGTTTCAGGATTAGATGATAGTAAAAAAAATTAATGCTGATTGATACATATTGCATATGGACATATCACAGAATATATTGATTTCCAGGAAATATACACTTGGGGTTATGAAACATTTGGGGTTATGGAACATTAGGTTGCTAAACAATTCTCAAATGACAGGAAAAAATAATTTTCATTACATTTACAACTTTTCCATAAGCTTGAGTTTGCTTCGAAAGATTTTAAATATTAAATGTCAATGTTACCCTTGCCAAAAGAGCAACAAATTCAAAGATATTAGTATCAACCAAATTTGTGCCACTTACAGAAAAGATCAGATAACCTTAGGGAACTTCTGTGTGAGGCATAATTCTAGGCATTTTACATATATCAACTAATTTCTTTTTTATAGTATGTGGACTATAAAAGGAAATCTCAGACACAGGTTACATAACTTGCCTAAATTCATACCAAAAATAAGTGGCAAAGCTCGGATTACATTTATATAAAATATTTATAAGCCTTTCTAACCATATAGAATGTAATTGGTCCAGAGTAATTTTTCTCTGGGATTTGCTTTAATACTACCTTTACTCAAATAAAAGTCCCTTGATTCTTAGAAACTGTTATATCAAGATTTAGGTATAGAATGTTTGTCCAGGGTTAAGAGAGTTTCTTCCAAGGGAGTCACAGAAAAGCTCCTTGCTCAAAGTCAACAACTGCAAACAGCAGAAGCAATCACAGCATAATTAATTGGAGAGCTGGGTTCAGCACAGCTGAGTCAGTAGGGTCCCCCTTTTCCCTTCCGTTTTCCATGTGTAAGAACACGATCACTATTGGCAGCCAGGGTACAGCTTAAGCACAAGATAATACCTAGGAGCTGTTTGCTCTAGATAGTAGAAAACCTTTTGGGAGGGAGTTTTACAGTGGATATTGGGGACAGAAATAACTTTGAATGTCAAATGGCAAACTAAAAAAAAAAAGTGTGTGTTTGGTGTGGGGGGAATCAAATTCACTCCTGCAGTCAGAAAGACTTGAAGCCTAACGTGCATATGCTCTAACATATGCACAGGAAATCTTTACTTTAAAAAAATCAGCAATTGAAACCCCGCCACACTCAACTTTTTAATAACTATCGGGGAAAGAAAACAATTAACTGCAAAGAGAACTTATACTAATATTAATCATAAATATGCTGATAACCAAAATATATCAGACATTTAAGAAACAATATTAAGAAGATAAAGAAGTCTGAGTACTACAACTCAATGTAAGTAAGACCAAAATCCCCACACTGGACTAATAGGTAGCACCATGCAAATGGAGAAAAGATTCGAGTTGTCAAGAAATTTTGTCTTGCTTGCATCCACAATCAACGCTCATGGAAGCAGCAGTCAAGGGATCAAAAGACGAGTTAGTTGCATTAGGGAAACTGCTGCACAAGACATCTTCAAAGTATTGAAGAACAGGATATTACCTTGAGAACTTCGGTGTAACAGACCCAAGCCATATTATTTTCAATTGCTGCATATGCATGTGAAAGTTGGACAATGCATGACCAAGACTGAAGGAGAATGGGTTCATGTGAATTGTGGTGTTGGAGAAGAATATTGAAAGTACCATGCACTGCTAAAAGGGAAAACTGATCTGTCTTAAAGGAAGTGCACTCAAAGTGTAACTTATAGGCAATAATGATGAGACGTTTTACATATTTTGGACATGTCAGGAGAAGCCAGTCCTTGGAGAGGAACATCATGTTTGGTAAAGTAGAGCGGCAGCAAAAATGGGGACGGTCCTCAAGAATATGAATTGACACAGTGCGTGGAAGATGTGCAGCAGGGCCTCCTACCATACATACATACATACATACATACATGCATCATACATACGCACACACATACATGCACACATGCACGCACATGTACATACACACATGCAAACACATGCATGCACACACATACATCATGCATACACACATACATACGCATACATATACATGCATGTACACACATATATGTACATACATATACACATACATACATACAATCATACAGACAGACACAATACATACCAATAACCCACAAGACTGAGGGATCACGCACTCACTCACCATGAGAGAGCCTATTTCAGCTCAAAGTGACCCACAGGACAGAGGAGAACTGCCCCTGTGGGTTTCCAAGACTGTAAGCCTTTATGGGACTAGAAAGCCTCCCTCTTTCTCCCTCAGAACGGCTGGTGGTTTCAAACTGCTGACTTAGTAGTTAACGTCCCACTAAGGCAACGATGCACTCCTAAAAAGCAAACAAATCAAGCCAACAACACTGAATCCACCAAACTGTGAAAAGCTTGTCAGGATCCAGAGTCAGGCCCTCTCCTCTTCCTAATGGCCTAGGGAGTGGTTAGCTCAGCCTCACGACAAGCAGGAGAGTAACTGCAAGCAGTCTTCTCACGAGAAGGATTGTCAGTGGGACTGGCAATGACCCCAGAAACTGCAGCCCTGCCTCCCTCTTCTCAAGCCTAGAACCAACAGTGATGGACAGAGTTGGGTGGGCACATAACCTTACTGCATAGATGGAGAAAATGCTAGAACTCCTACTCAAATTTAAAAAAAAAACACTTCTCACATGATTGAGCTAGTGAAAAATTCACTTCACAGCTATAACAAAACAGCCCTGAGCTATAGTGGGGCAAGGATAGAGGAAAGTGTGTGGGGAGAGGAGATGATGTGGCAAGGAGACACTGGCCCTAGACCAGCCCCACCAGGCTTCCGGCTCCTGCGTGGGCAGAACAAGAAAGGACTCACTCAGGACAAAGTGAACTGGAGAGGACAGCCCTCCAGGAGGTGTACACGAGTACCTGTAGGTGCTGAAGCAGCTGCAATATCTGTGGGAAACAGAAAGATTTCTCCCAAGTCCTCTCCCCAAATGTTAGACTTAGGACACTGCTTGCAGCTAATAGTAAATGATTGTAAAGTTACCTCCCTGAAGGCAGTCAGTTGCCAGTCTACAGGTAGGCCCCGCTCCCTGCTGTTAAGGACAATGGGTGACTTCTCTCTAAAGGCTTGTGACCATTAGCTTGGTTCCTGTAGGTGGGGTTTACACTCTACAGATAATGGTTTCTATGGAGATCCAGAGAACAGGTCAAACAGGCTCAATGACATCCAAAGTTAAGCTACCATCCTGAATCTAGGATCCGCCCATCTTGCAACATGTGTACCCCAAATCCCTCCTCTCCCTGTTGCTTGTATATCCCTAGATTGTCCCCCTTATTGCTGTATACCCTATAGTGCAACCCCTTCCTGTGACACATGACTTTAACTGTAATTAGTGGGCTTGCACTCCCCCCAAAGATATACAGTAAACCCTCGTTTATCGCGGTTAATCGGTTCTAGACCCTACCGTGATAAATGAAATTCCGCGAAGTAGGATTCCTTATTTGTAAATCAAATATT
>NW_022111373.1:61997034-61998872 GCF_000313985.2 Echinops telfairi
GAGGTTTACCGAGCCATTTATCCCTCCGCCCTTCAATTAACCCCACATGTGTTTATCAGCCAGGTTGCCACAATTAACTACTTCAGAGATGTAAGAGCCCCCAATAAATGTATTTAATTTAAAAAAACTCAGCAATTTTGCTGGACATATACCGCAAAGAAATAAGAGACAGAACATGAACAGACGTATGCTCTCCCATGTTCGTGGCAGCACAATTCACAAAGAAAGGCATCTGTAAACAGCCTAAATGCACATCTGTAGACAAATGGACAAAGAAACTCTGATACATACACCCAGTGGAATACTATGCATCCCTAAAAATCAGTGATGAAACCATGAATCATCTACTGATATGAAGGGACTCAGAAACCATTATGCTGAGTAAAGGGGGTGGGGGCATGGAGTGGAGACCGCTTGCCCATCTATAGACAATTGGATATCATTCACAGAGGCGTAACAGGGAAGAGATGAACCAGTCAGGGTGCAGTATAGCACTGATGAAACACAAAACTTTCCTGTAGTTATTTGGTGCTTCCTTCACCCCACTATCATGACCTCAATTCTACCTTAGGATTAGAACGGAGCATGCACACTGCTACAGATAAGAGCCCCCAATACAAGGAATCCAGGATAGATAAACCCCTCAGGGCCAATAATGAGAGTAGAGATACCAGGAGGATTAGGGGAGGGTGGGGGGTTTATCACAAGGATCAATCTAGAACCCCCCCAGGGGGACAAATAACAGAAAAGTGCGTGGGGGGTAATGGCGGATAATGTAAGGTATGGAAATGATAATCTATAACTTATCAAGGGTTCATGAGGGAGGGCAGGCAGGGGAGGGAGCAGGAAGAAATGGGGAGCTGATATCAGGGGCTCAAGAGGGAAGAGAATGCTTTGAAAATTATGATGACAGTAAATATGCAAATGTGCTTGACAGACTGGATGAATGTATGGATTGTGATAAGAGGTGTAAGAACCCCCAATAAAAGTATTTTAAAAAATAATGTTTATATAGAATCCAAGGGAAGATACGTTCCTAATTGAGCATTTTAAAGGTAATTTCTATACAATCTTTTGTGAACCAGGGTGTGTGTTATAGTCTACTACAGGCCACACCAAAAAACAAAACCAAGCTCATTGCCTTTGAGTCAATGCTGACTCCTAGCTACTCCCCTGTGGGTTTCCCAAGCTGTAACTGTTTATGGGAGTAGAAAGCCTAATGTTCCTGCTGATTTCCAAATGCCAATCACTAGAATCACAGGCCACGTAATCTCTACATCAGTAGGCCACACCAGAAGGATTCATTGTGGAAACCCCACTAAGTGAACTGAGTTTTACTTCAAACTCACCTGTAGCAGATTTAAGGAACGGACATGCTCCCTTGATCTTAAAGAAGAAAATGTTCTGAAATTGATTGTTGTGATGATTGAACAAATCCTCTCAATAAGCCTGAACATTAAATTATATGATATACGAAGTCTATGCCAATGAAATTATTTTTTTAAGAGGAAAAATGCTGTTGTGTTTGAGCCCATTGTTATGGTTATTGTGCCAAACAAAAATTTTAAATTAAGAAAAAATAGTTGTGTTCCATTCATGTAGTCCTTAAATAATTTCCTCAGCAGAGGAAGATTTCCCTATTCAGTTAAATTATTGACTGTGATGATATCAGTAAGTGTCCTTCCTTAGCCAACTTTTTCATTGATCAATGAGCCTTTAAGCAAAGTGTGCCTGACAACACATGAGTTATATACATGTTGTGTGTGCTGCTCTTCCTGTGGAGGAGAGGTGGCTGTGAGGCACCTGGCCAGAGACCACTCCCCTCCGCCCCCCATCCC
>NW_022111373.1:61998972-62000063 GCF_000313985.2 Echinops telfairi
GGGGGGGAATGGGGAGCTGATGACAATGAGCACAAGAAGGAAGAAAACCTCCTGAAATTGATTGTGGTGATGATGTGCAGTGCTTCCTGGTGTTATTGAACTATTAAATATTATGATATGTCACTTATAAATTGTACGATATGTACGTTATATGCCAACAAAAGTCTTTTTTTAAGGGGTAATTAATACAAATGTCTATCACTTTTGATCTTTATCAATAAATAGTTTAAGTCCTCTTCACTTGCTACAATCAAGGTTGTGTCTTCTAAATATCACCGGCTGCTGTTTAACCAGTCATGATGATCCATTCTCTTTTATATACATCAACTTTTGTGATTATTTGATCAACATATATTTTGAATAAGTATGGCAAAGGACTACAACCTTGAATCACACATTCCTTGATTTTTGAACCACGCAGTATCTTCTAGGGTCACTATAAGTCAGAATTGATTCCATGGCAGTGAGTGGTTTGGGAGAATATCTCCCTGTTTCATTCAAATGTATGCCTCTTTTTCTATGTACATGTCCTGGATGTGCACAGTAAGATCTGGAATTTCACTTGTTTCCAATAATTCCATGTTTTTATTGTCCAAACAGTCCAATGCCTTTGAATAGTCAATAAAATACATGTATATTCTCTGCTTTCAAACAAGATTCATCTGCAGTAATACTCCATGTTCCATATTACCTTCTGAATTTGGCTTGAATTTCTGGCAGTTCCTGTTCATGGACTGTTGCAACAGTTTTGTTTTGTTTGTTTGTTTTTAACTATTTCCAGCAATATTTTGCTTGAGTGTGATAATAAGGGTATTCTTCAATAATATCAGAATTCTTTGGAATGGGCACAAATATGGATCTCTTCCTGTCCATTGACTAGGTGGCACCCATCCAACTATCTTGACCTAATCACCCCTGATCTCTAGTTTGTTGTACTCTTGTGGCTTATGTTTGCTGTGGTTCTGGAACATATGGCACTGGTATTTCGAATGTAGTAGGCTCATCCATGGTGGGTAGGTTTTAATGGAACTTGAAATTTCCCGACCAAGATAATACATAACTCTAAGAAGGAGGAGGTCTGCTGTATGTAC
>NW_022111373.1:62001051-62002274 GCF_000313985.2 Echinops telfairi
AAGAAGAATATGAACCTTATTGTGATATAAGTTCTCTCAAACTTTTACTTTTCATGAATTCTTTTTCAGGAAGTTACCTCAGTATGTTCTTAAGTAAAATGAAAAAAATAAACCAAGAAAAGGAAATAAGGAATTATTTGCAAGGGAGTAATAAAGGGAAGCGTCCAGATAATAGTTAAACATGAGTTATAGTGAAATCAGTTTTAAAAAGGAAGATCAAAGAAGGGAGGTCTATAAGAAAAATTACATGTTACTACCAGATTATTTGGGGTACATGGGATTTTGAACAAATCTGAAAGATCTTTGAAACATCTGCTGAAAGTACAATATGCATACATGTATATATATATGCTGTGTGTTCTGTTGAGTTGATTATAATTCATAGCAATATTGATTTAAATGCTATTACATAAAGTATGTAGGAAGAAGGAGGAAATGGTGGTGTGGCCATCATGAAAAAGATAAATCCTCATAATATGAACAATAGAAAACATCTAAAATTGAGGAGCAATGGTGACTTTTTGTTAGAATAGTGAGCTGATAGTTCCAAGATCAGTAGTTTGAAACCACCAGTCACCTTTGGAAATAGATGAGGCTTTCTATTTCTATAAATAATTAC
Organism: Echinops telfairi; assembly: GCF_000313985.2. NCBI lineage: Eukaryota > Metazoa > Chordata > Mammalia > Afrosoricida > Tenrecidae > Echinops > Echinops telfairi. Next base: position 62,001,671 of record NW_022111373.1, read on the forward strand.
CATAAAAAAATACAAATAAGAGTTACAGTCTCAGAAACTCACAGGGGCTGTTATACCCTGTCTTATAGGGTCATTATAAGTTGGCTGCTTTTTCTTTTTTTTTTTGTTTGGGGGAAAAGGACTAGAAGTTAGGTGCTAACAGCAAAATCATTAGTTCAAACCACCAGCTGCTCCTTGGCGGAGGGGCAGCTGAGGTTTTCCTCTACTCTATTGGACACAAAGGGACAGAGTCAACTCAATGGCAGTGAGTGTGTTAGGCCGAGTTGACTAATCCAAAGACACTCAGACATGTAAGAAACAGCTTAATATCAAGAAATAATTATGTATCAAGAAAACATCCTAGTCTAACTCAAGTCTGTAAGTCCAATTCTAGTGCATAAGTCTCTCATCGACTCACACAGCCACAAGCTATGATGCAGAATGCAGGAATATCACAGGTTGTTGGGTGCAAGGTCATGTGGATCCAATGGTGGTGGAAGGTCGCAGAGTGTCCCTTCAGAAGGAAGATGAAGGAAGAGGAGGTTTTCTGGACCCTCCTTATGAGAAAGCCCAGCCCGCAAGGAGGCACCATCAGGCTATGACCTGATTGACATGTTAAACTCTA
>NW_022111373.1:62002420-62003921 GCF_000313985.2 Echinops telfairi
CATTTTCAAAACATTTTCTTTCTGCTTGAGCCTTTGGTATTGGCTCCTCTTATTTCCTGCCACCCCATGGACCCCTGATAAATTATAAATTATTATTTTCATATCTTACACCATCCACTGTCTACCATAGCCTATGTTTCTTTTGTTTGTCCCACGGTTGGGGCGGGGGAGCATTTTATGTTGATCATTGTAGTCGGTTCCCCATTTCTCCCTTCTCCCCCCATCTTCCCACTACCCTCATGGTATCACTACTCCCAGTTTTGTTCCTGAGCGGTTTATCTGTTCTGGATTCCTTGTGTTGAGGGCTCTTATCTGTACTAGTGCACATGCTCTGGTATAGTAGTATTTGTAAGGTACAACTGGGGTCACGATAGTGGGGTTGGGGAGGTAGCATTAAAGAACTAGAGGAAAGTTGGGTGTTCCTTCAGTGCTTTGCTGCACCCTGGCTGCCTTGTTCTTTCCTTGTGACCCTTCTGTCATGGAATGTCCAATTGTCTACAGTTGGGCTTTGGGTCTCCACTCCCCAACCCCCATCATTTGCATCAGTATATTTGTTTGGGGTCTTCTGATGCCTGATACCTGATCCTGTCGACAATGTGTGATCACACAGGCTGGTATGCTTCTTCCACGTGGGCTTTGTTGCTTCTGTGCTAGATGGCTGCTTGCTTAACTTCAAGCCTTTAAGACCCCAAATGCTATAACTTTTAATAGCCGGGACCATCAACCTTCTTCACCACATTTGCTTATGCCCATTTAGACTTCGGTGATTATGTCTGGAAGGTGGGCATCACAAAATACCAGGTTATTAGAACACAGTGTTCTTGCATTGAAGGAGTATTTGAGTAGAAACCCAGTGCCCACCTGCAATTTTAATACTTAACATTTAAATATATATACATAGACCTGTATCTCTATCATTGTATATTAATATGTTTGCATCTGTGTAGGCCTATATTTATACCTCTAAATATGACTTTTCTCTCCTAGGTCTTTCCTCTATTTCTTTTTATTTTCTTCCTATATCACAATCATATTTAACCTTCATTTGACTCTCAGTACTTTCTCTCTAATACATTGCACTTGATCAAACCCTATTAGGCATTCTACACCCTCCTTGCCATCATTTGTAGATCTCTTATTGTTCCCTTGTCCCTGGGTTTGTTGGCTCCTCCTTCCCTTTTCCCACCTCCTCCTCTACCATGTCCTCACAATCCATTGGCCCCATTGTTTTCTCCCCGGGATTGGTTAAGAAAAGTCTGATGCAATGTCTATCTGTAGACAGTTGTACATCCCCTTACAGAAGGGTCACAAGAAAGAGATGAGTCCGTCAGGGTGCAGTATAACACCGAGGAAACATACAACTTTCCTCTAGTTCTTTAATGCTCCCTCCCCTCCTCCCTTATGAATCTAATTCTACCTTACAAATCTGGCTAGACCAGAGCATGTACATGGGTACAGATAAGAGCTAGAAACACAGGGAATCCAGGACAGATAAACCTGT
>NW_022111373.1:62005683-62012782 GCF_000313985.2 Echinops telfairi
ATCAGGCCTCTCACACCCTTCTTGCCACTGATTTTTCATCACTTGTTGGTCCCTGAGTTGGTCAACACCACCTCTTTTCCCCTACCTCCCCTTCTCCCATGTCCCCCTGGATCCATCAGTCCCGTTGGTTTATCCTAAAGACTGTTCATCGGGCCTCTCTTATCTAGATAGACGTACAGAGATAATACTATGCATGAAAAACCAAGACATAGCAAAACAAAGTGACAAAAGAAAACAAAATGACGATGACAACAACAACAACAAGATGACAAAAATTAAATAGATATAAAAAGAAAAACCTGTAAATAGTTCAAGGTGTGTTTGTTGACCTCTAGGAGTGTTCTCCAGAGGGGTGCCACACCTTGGCCCCAAAGTCCATCCTTGGCATTCCCTCAGGACCTCCCTGCTCTGCTCCCCACCACTGCTCTGCCGTGCACCCTTAGTGTTTTGCCTCGGTGTGGTGGGGTCAGACTGGGCCAATCCCGACACTGTGTCTCCAGTGTTGTCCCCCATAGGGCCATGGGTCAGCGAGGGACGTTGTGTCTCATAGTGGAGCCAGCCTTAAGTTCCACTCTGTGCATTGGCTGTTCTGAGCGGGGATATTGTCCTCTAGGCTTGGTGGGTCGGGATGCACTCCACCCTCTCTTCATTTGCTCGCGCATGCTGTGATCAGACATGTCCCTCTCCCAGAGCTGCAGCTTCAGTGCTGTTGTCTGAAGTAAATTCTTCTGGGAGGAGCAGCAGCTGTTCACGTAGTTGAGATTGGAGACCCAAAGCTCATCTGTAGGCAACTGGACATCCCCTTATGGAAGGGTCGCAGGGAAGAGCTGAGCCAGTCAGGGTGCAGTGTAGCAACGATGAAACATACAACCTTCCTTTAGTTATTAAATGCTTCCTCCCCACAACTATCATGATGCCAATTCTACCTTCCAAATCTAGCTAGACCGTAAGATGTAGATTGGTAAAATAGGAACTGAAAACACAGGGAATCCAGGACAGATAATCCCTTCAGGACCAGTGGAGGGAATGGGGTAGAAAGAAGGTACCGATTATAAGGATCTACATATAACCTCCTCCATGGGGGGTGGACAACAGAAGATAGGGTGAAGGGAGACATCGGACAGTGTAAGACATGATGAAATAATAATAATTTATAAATGATCAAAAGCTCATGAGGGAGGGGAGAGCAGGAAGGGAGGTGGGGAAATGAGGAGCTAATACCAAGGGCTTAAGTAGAAAGCAAATGTTTTGAGAATGTTGATGGCAATAAATATACAAATGTTCTTGACATTCAGTGGATGTATGTATGGATTGTGATAAGAGTTTTATGAGCCCCCAATAAAATGATTTTTTTAAAAGATATCATGGAATCAAGAAGGAAAAAGGCAGAAGTTGATGTGGAGTTCAAAACTTAAGAAAGAGGTCGATTTTTAAACCCAAACCCAAACAGTTGCTGTTGAATCACTTTTGTTGTTGTTGTTATTAGATGCCATGGAGTGAGTTCTAACTCACACGGGACCTATGTATAATGGAATGAAAGACGACCTGGTTCTGCCCCAACTTCACAATTTTTCTTAAGTTTTGAGTCGATTGTTGCAACCACTAAAATCCACTGTATCGAGAACCTTCCTCTTTTTTTGCTGGCCTTCCACTTAACCAAGTATGATGGACTTCTCCAGACCCTGTTCTCCTCTAAAAACATGTCAAAATGAGCTAATTCCAGGAACCCAAGAGGAAAGCAAATTTTGAGAATAATGAGGGAAACAAATGTACAAGTGTGGTTTACACAATTGATGTATGTATTGTGATGAATTGTATGAGCCCAAATATAATCATTTATTTTAAAAAAGTATTTGAGACAAAGTCATGCAATCTTTGCCTCTAAGGAGCATTGTGGCCGAACCTCTTTTAAAACAAATCTGTTTGTTCTTTTAGCAATCTACGGTACTTTCAATATTCTTTGTCAACACCATAGTTCAAGTGCATCGCTTTTTCTTTGGTCTTCCTTATTCGATGTCCAACTGTCACATGCAAATTAGGCTGTAGAAAATATCATAGCTTGGGTCAGGCACTTCTTAGTCCTCAAAGTAATATCCTTGCTTGCTGCAGATTTACACAATGCAATGTGTTCTTTGATCTCTTGACTGCTGGTTCCATGAGCATTGATTGTGGATCCAAGCAAACAAAATCCTTGACAACTTCAATCTTTTCTCTGTTTATTATGATGTTATTCATTGGAAGACTTGTGAGGGTTTGGGGTCTCTTTACATTGAGCTGTAATCCATACTAAAGGCTGTAATCCTTGAACTCCATCAGCAAGTGCTTAAAGTTCTCCTTATTTTCAGCAAGCAAGTTTATGTCAACAGTATATTGCAGGTTGTTAATACATCTTCCTCCAATCATGATATGCATTCTTCTTCCAATAATCCATGTTCTCTGATTATTGGATCAGCATATAGATTGATTAAGAATGGTAACAGGATACCCCTCCACACACGGTTCTTGATTTTAAGCCTTATAGCATTCCCTTGCTCTGTTCCAATGACTACTTCTTGGTTCATGTAAAAGTTCAGCATCTGCACAATGAAGTGTTCTGGAATTCTCATTTTTCTGAAGATTATCAAGCATTTGATCAGCAATTATATGCCTTGTTCCATGTCCTTATCTGATTGCAGCCTGAAAGTCTGAAATCTCTCTGTCAATGTGCTACAACAGTTGTTGCATGCTTTTCAGGAAAAAAATTTTATTTGCGTGTGATATCAATGACATTGTTCTATTACTGGGGGATTCTGTTGGGTCAACTTTCTTTGGAAGTGAGTATAAATTTGGATTTTTCCCAGTCAGCAAAGCAGCTATCTTACAAATTTCCTGGCATAGATGAATTAATGATCCAGTGCTTCATCAGCTTGTGGAAACATTTCAATTGGTGTTGCATCCATTTCAGAGCCTTGATTTTGGCTAATGGTTTTAGTAAAGCTTGGACTTCTTCCTTCAACACCTTTGGTTCTTACTGACATGCTTCCTCCTGAAATGGGGAATGTCCACTTTTGCATTCCAATTGCCAATAATTTTCATTGCATTTTGTCAATTTGAGAAGTCAATTTTAGGTGCATATACATATGTGATTGAACTTTAGAAAGCCTATTGAAAATGCACTAAAAAAAGAAAAAAATTCAAGAAATAAGAAAAACTGTTTTTGAAATAGTATTGGAAATTGTCAAATGGTTAAATTCAAATAAATCTAAAGTCCAACATGATGTCCTAGATACATGGGCAGTCTCTCACACAGAGCAAAGCAATACTGAGTAGTCTAATTGAACAAAGGTGTGCATCAGGGATATATCCTTTTATGATACTTATTTAATCTCTGTGTTGAATAGGTAATAGGAGAAGCTGGACTATATGAAGATCAGCATCGGGATTAGAAGAAGATATATTAACAACATAAGATATGCAGATGACAGAACTGTGCTTGCTGAAAATTAAGACTTGAAGCTCTTGCTGATGAAAAGTAAATATTGCAGCCTTCAGTATCTATTTCAACTCAATGTGAAGAAAACAAAAAAAATCTCACACTGGATTAACGGTAACATCGTGATAAACAGAGAAATTGAAGCTGTTGAGGATTTCACTTTACTGGGGTCCACAATCAATAATAAAACAGAAGTTGTGAAGCCAAATGACATTGCGTTGGGCACATTTGCTGCACAAGGCTTCTGAAAAGTGTTGAAAGATAAGGGTATCATTTTGAGGACAGTGATGTGTATCACGTAAGCCATGGTGTTTGTTTCCTACTTCTTTTATTTATTTATTTTAAATTATTTAAACATTTTATTGAGGGCTCTTACAGCTCTTGCAACAATCCATACATCAATTGTATCAAGCACATTTCTACATATGTTACCATCATTATTTTCTAGACATTTATTTTCTTTTTTGTTTTTTAATCATTTTATTGGGGGCTCATACAACTCTCTTATCACAATCCATACATACATCCATTGTGTCAAGCACATTTGTACATTCGTTTCCCTCATCATTCTCAAAACATTTTCTCTCCACTTAAGCCTTTGGCACCAGCTCCTCATTTTCCCCCCACCATGGTGTTTTCAGTAGCCTCATATACAACATGAACATTGGACAATGAGTTAGGAACAATGGCAAAAAATCAATGCATTTAGTTTACAGAGTTAGCAAAAAACATTGAAAGTTATTGGATGGTCAGAAGAACAAACAAACCTGTCTTGGAAGAAATGCATGTAGAATGCTCCTTTTAGGTGAGGATAGTTGACTTCATCTAAAGTGCCTTGATTTGTTATCAAAATTGATCAATCCAGGGTAGAGGACATCCTGCTTAGTAAAGTATAAGATCAGCGAGATGGACTGATGCAGTTGCTGCAACAATGGGCTCAAACATAAAAACATTGTGAGGACACAGAAGGACTGCCAGTAATGACATCTAACAGCAACAGACGCCTGAGCAAATGCCTTAGTTCAGCATGGAAACATCAGAGAGATAAGTGTCTCTGCTATAAAATGCAAAAACTCACAGCAGAGACCTAACAAAATTTGTCACCGTAGCACAGGATAACTTCACAGAATTTGTTATAGTTATATTTTGTGTCAACTTGGCTTATCCAGGGCTCTCAGCAAGTTGGCAGTGATCCCCCATGAAGTGATCGAACTCCATAAGCAGGATCTAACAACTCCATAGGCAGGATCTGACAACTCACTGAACAACCTCTTTGTTCGGGTCACAACCTTGATGCATTTGAGAGAAAGACTCCTTAGGGGTGTGCCCTGCTCTTCCTCAAAAAGACTTTGAAATCAGGAAAGTTGTGCATCAGGGTTACGCTTTTCACCATACTTATTCAATCTGTATGCTGATGTCATGAGCGGTGCCATCAATAATTATGTAACACTCTTAGACATTTTCGAATGCTCAGTTTATTCACCGCAAGCACACATCAAATGTATCTAAAAATCTTAAAATTAACTCAAACTACTAAAGATAAGAATATTAGGGCAAGTATGAGCATAAGGGCATAATAATAGCACTCTTCACACATATCATTCTGGCATCATAGTGCCAATAAGCATTGCCTTCATTGGTGTACTCACCCTGGGTAGAGTTGGAGAGAGCAGGAGTTGATGTCTCCTTGGTTCCTAGCTCTCTGAAAAGTCCGTGTCTCTACCCAAGTTTAAATGCACAACTTGGCTGGCTCTTTGATGTATTCACTGTCCAAGTCAAGTCTTATCGGGTTTCCCCACACTTTAGGCAGCTTGGCTGGCTTTTTGGCATCAGCCAGATTCAGGCAAGTCTTATCAGGGTTCCCCACACTTTTACAGGGGCTCTCTCCTTGGACCATCTGTTGATTCTTGGTGATGGTTCAACTTCTTGGCTGGGCCCCAATGTCACACTTTATTACATCTCTAAAATGGAGTTTCTTGTGGTTGTTTCTTGTGAGGTGGATGAATGTCTTGCAAGGTAGTTCTATAACGCTCTTATCAGCTGAGCAACTCATCAGAGAGCTGGATTACAGGAAGAAGAATGTGGCATCAAAATGTGAGGAAGACTTGTTAACAACCTGTGATTTACACATGACATGACTCTGCTTGTTGAAAGTAGGGAGGACTTGGCGCACTTGCTGATGAAGACCAAGGATTGCAGCCCTTGGTATGAATTAAAGCTCCATGTAAAGAAGACCAAAATCCTCACAACTGGACAAATGGAGAAACATGACAAATGGAGTAACATGATAAATGGAGAAAAGGTTGAAGATGTCAAGGATTTTGTCTTGTTTGAATCCACAATCAATGCTCATGGAAGAAGCAGTCAAGAAATCAAAGGACACATTGCATTGGGTAAATCTACTACAGTAGACCTCTTTGCAGTGTGGAAAAGCAGGGAGTTTACTTTTAGAACTAAGGTATTCATTAAGAAAAAAAGCTCTATTTCAGGGAAATAGATCTATGTACATTTATTTATATGTTAAGTATCAAGGTAGCAGACAGACATTGGGTCTCTCTACTCAAGTACTCCCTCAGTGCAAGAACACTTTGTTCTAATAACCTAGAATTCGGTTCAGTGATGCTCAGCTTCCCAACACGATTGCTGAAGACAAATGGGTGCATAGTAAATGTGGTGAAGAAAGCTGACGGTGCCCAGCTATCAGAAGATGCAGCGTCTGGGGTCTTAAAGGCTTGAAGATAAACAAGCCGCCATCTAGCTCAGAAGCAACAAAGTCCACATGAAAGAACCACACTAGCCTGTGTGATCATGAGATGTCAATGGGATCAGGTCTCAGGTATCAAAGACTCAGAACAAAAAAATATATCAATGTGAATGAGGCAGAGTGCAGAGTGGAGACCAAAAGCCCATCTGTAGAAAATTGGACATCCCCTTACAGAAGGGTCACAAAGAAAAGATGAGCCAGTCAGGGTGCAGTATAAAACCAATGAAACATACAGCTTTCCTCTAGTTCTTTAGTGCTGCCCCTCCCCCACTATCATGATCCCAATTCTACCTTACAAAACCGGCTAGACCAGAGCAATGATACAGGTACAGATAAGAGCTGGAAACACAGGGAACACAGGAGAGATCAACCCCTCAGGACCAATAATGTGCAATACCAGAAGGGTAAGTGGAAGGTGGGGGGAAAGGGTGGAACCGATCACAATGATCTATATATAACTCCCTCACTGGGGGATGGTCAAAAGTGGGTGAAAGGAGACATCGGTCAGTATAAGACATGAAAAAAGAATAATAATATATAAATAATCAAGGGTTCATGAGGCGGGGATGGGGGCAGGATAAGGAAATGATAACAAGGGCTCAAGTAGAAAGAAAATGTTGATGATGGCAACAAATGTACAAATGTGCTTGACATTGGATTATGTATGTTTTATGATAAGAGCTGTATGAGCCCCAATAAAATGAGTTTTAAAAGGAAAAAATGCTCCCGAACACAAACTCATTGCCATACAGCAGATTCCAACTCACAGCAACCCTATAGACAAGAACTGTCCCATAAGGTTTTGGTGGGTTTTTTTTTAATCATTCTATTGGGGACTTGTACAACTCTTATCACAATCCATA
>NW_022111373.1:62013277-62015336 GCF_000313985.2 Echinops telfairi
ATGATAGTGGGACAAGAGGAAAGTAAAAGGAAATAGCGGAAAGAACTAGGAGGCAAAAGGCATTTACAGAGGTCTAAAACAATGAGCAGCCAAGATTTTATGGTGTTTTAAGACACTGAAAGAGGGTGTGTGTTTTTCAAGCCCTCTAGATTATCCCCTCAACAATGACAAATATTTTAAATAGATATTCTAATAAATAAAACATTAATCCTTCTAGTAATAAGTCTAAGGGAAAGGTTTGTCTCTGTAGGGAATGAATGGTAAAATATGTTCTTAAAGAACTGCCCCCATGACCTTTGAAAACTATAAATCTTGATATAAACAGACTGCCAGAAATATGACACCATGGATTGGTGGGTTTCAACCACTTTTTAGTTAACAGCCAAGCACATAATCACTGTGCCTCTAGGGCTCCTATGTATTCATAAACTACATTTTATTTATGTTTACAATGTATCAATGTTTAACAAGTTTTCTCTTCAAAGCAGATGAGTATCTGAGTCTATATTGAAGAACCAGCATGTATCTCTGCTATTTTATAATTTGTGTGCTATTTTTTATTTCTTCTTCCCTCCATAAGAGGAGATCTCCCAAGTGTAGACAAAAAGGGGAGGTATTGTCTGTGGTGAACTTCCAAACAAACAAACTTACACAGACTTGGTCTGTTTTTTCACCACATGCCATCAAGTCCAAACAGTGTTAGTAATATAATTACTATTATATTACTTCTTGCCACCCCCTCAAAAAATTATTGGTGCTCTAAACATATGTTGCATATATGTTTGAATTTTAATTACATATATACATGCATATATTATAAATAATATATTACATATTATATATAAAGTGTGTATGTGTGAAGGGTATATCCTTCAAATTACCACTACTTTATTACTTATCTGCTAATAAGTACCATATTCACCATAAAGGTTAATAGAGAGACACTTTGAATTCATATGTGAATTCAGTCAAAGCCATCTTTTCCTAAGGTTACACATCTTTTCAGAGTTGTTGATGTCTAAGCCCCCAGAGATACTAGATATTCCTTCCTTTAAACAGAAGACTCAAAATAAAAAGATAGTGGTTATAAGACAAATAAATGGACTTTGAGTTACCTGAAATCTGTCATTCTGTGTGATCACATAGAGTTTTTATTTCTGCTTAAAATGTTTGGAACTATGCAATCAGCAGAGTGTATTTTTTTAATTTGGTAAGTGCAAATTTAAGTTCACATATTCAAAAATGCTAATTTTAACTTATTTTAATATTATTACTGAAAGTAATTTTCTTATATAAAGGAAAGAAGGTGTTACACTCTTCTTTATTGGGCAGTCTTTCAATCATTACGCATGACAGATAGTTTGAGGAGGCATAAACACAGAATTTTATTATTGCTACTGAAGCAAGCCAGTGGAGTAATATTTATATTAGGCAATACAAAACTTCGTTTTGAAAAATGTTGGTGTAGGTGTGAGTGTGTGTGTGTACCCTATAATAGAGAGGAGAAAAAGAAGGATAGGGCAGGGCTATGGAGAAGTTAGAAACATTTTTAAGTTGTTGAATATAAAATGAGGACCTGAAATGTAAAGCCCCTCCCCCTAATGCACAATAAAAGTGGTGTGAGTGGTGATACTGGGAGCATAGAGGGAGAGTGGGTAGGAAAGGGAGAACCGATTAAAAGGATATACATGTGACCTCTTCCCTGGGACTGAGATAGTTTATTGGGCCAGCCTGGCCGGTAAACACAAGTGGGATTCACTGAAGGGTGGAGAGATAAATGGCTCGGTGAGCCTCGCCTTTCTTGTCTCTCCCTCTTTGATCATCAGACCAGTATGCGACTGCCTTGCTTATTCTATGCCTCAATTTACAGGCTACACTACCTGTGGGATGCCTACCCTATGAACTGTGTCGCTGTAAGTTGAGGTCCCTTTAAGACATCTCTGGAGCTGGGGGCTGGCAGTTGGTGACCTGGATGACAGTTGGTGACCTGCCTTGTGATTGGCTGCTGTGCTGAGATAGCCCAGCTCTCTCTATAAATAGAGGAAGATCTGGCAGCAGA
>NW_022111373.1:62021955-62030545 GCF_000313985.2 Echinops telfairi
ATTTTAATTTGAGTTGGGGGAATAATTGTGATATTTCACAGGTTACTTCATACATTTCTATACTATTTAAAATTCTTACCAGAATGGACTAATGAGTGATGTAATTGTAAAGGGTAGCACAAGAATGATTAATGAAAGACAGCACACAGATGCTAATCAAATACAGGATTGTAATAGTGTGGTCTCTGGGACCAGTCTTCTTGGGACAAGCCCTTCTGTCACTTATTCTGTGTTCTTGGGGAAGCAATTAACATCTTTTGTCACACCTTCCACATCTATGAAATAGGGTTAGTTATTATGTTTATCTCATAAGATTGCTGTGAGCATTATCCAAGTTAATATGTGCACATTTGTAGACCAATGGCTAGCATATCTGTATAAAGCACTCAGAGCATATGTAAAATCATGTTCAGTGTTAGCTATTTTTATTAACTACCACTGGTTGTCAGTGTGCAATATTATGGTGGTCTTTGGTGTTGCTGTAATACCAGAGCCTACTCCAGTACTTCATATAGCAGCAGCTTCATCGATAGTGGACTGCTTCCAGTGGAGCTTCCAGACAAAAATAAACTAGGAAAAAGTGCCAGGTAATCTAGTTCCAAAAATTAGTCAATGAAAATCGTATGGATCATAGCAGAACATTTTCTGACTCCTTTCCTTTGAGAATATCATCAAAGGGATCAGTTGCTGGAAAAGGACATCTTGTTTTATGAAGTGGAAGGCAAGGAGTGCAAAAGAAATCCTCCATGAGAGAGATTAGCCCTGTAGTTTCACTGGTAGTTAGAAACATGCTGGAAGTTGTGAGGATGACACAGATGGGCAACATTTCCTTCCGTTGTACATAATGCAGCTATGAATTAAAGTCGACCTGATAGGCGTTATCTATCTATCATCTATTTTCCTTCCTTCTTTTTTTTTTTTTACTTTCTTTCTATCTTATTTATTTAGCTATCTATTCTTATTAAGGAGCTTTGGTGGCGCAGTGGTTACATATTGGGCTGCTAACTGCAAGGTCAGCAGTGTCAAACCGCCAGCCTCTCCTCGGTGAAAACACAGGGCTTTCTCCTCTCCTATAGAGTTACAGTCTCAGAAGCTCACAGCTGCAGTTCTACCCTGTCCTAGAGGGTCACTGTGAGTCAGCATTGCCCCGATGGCAGTGAGTTTGATTTTTTTTTTGTTTTATTCTCATTAAATCAAAGGAGGGTTGTTTTCTAGAATAATGTTTAATATTTTCAACCTAGAAAATAGTGAGAAATGGTCGAGATGTTATTTTCACATTTGAGAGAATAGTATTCAAGGAGTGGACAAGTGTCGAATCCTCAACTTGTAGGAAGTGAAAATTTGGGTACCACAAATATTATTGCCCAAAAGAAGTTTGCAGGAAAAGAGAGAAGTGATGCATACGGAATTTGTGGGGACAGACTAGAAGGAAATGTTTTGGGAAAAGTCCGTATATTTGTACCAACAGACAAAAGGAACCCATGAACACATAAGTGAAGGAATATGGTGGGGTGAAGCTGACTGATGGAAAATGGACCCAGAAGGGACGTAAGGAGGTGGGAAGATGAAGAGAGTAACAAAAATTGTAATGAATCTTTATTTTCAAGTAGTAACTGAAGTGTGAATTTGATAGTCCAACAAAGTAACCCTAACACAAGCGTGGACTGCTCTGTCCTGAGAACACTTGCATAGTCCACAAAAATGTACGTATTGGCGCTCTGGAACTTTCAAGATAGCTTAGACTATCACCCCCAATGGCAAATTGGGTTATTAGAATAGCAAAATGGTATTCCAGAAGTTCAGAATTATTCAGTTTTAAATAAGAATGGAGATATGAGGGAAAGTTAAACCTAGGAGTGGGAGCGTAAGATAAGGTTTAACTAAATCAATCTGTTACAAGAAACTCAGAAGTCTCAGGAAGAGAGTCAAAGTCTTCCCAAGCACAGGAAATAATGGAACTGGTAAAAAGGAACCTCCACATAAATCTTTAAGAGACGTAGACTCCCCCTCCCCCTTTTTTGCAGTATTAGCATTCATTTCATCCTTTTGCCAACACAAAATACCATGCATTTGATTTGGTTCCAAACCCAGCTACTAGCCAGAAGGTCGGTAGTTCAAACCCACAAAATGCTCTGCGGTAGAAAAATGTGGCAATCTGCTTCTGGCAGTTAGCTGAAGTCCATTCAAGAGCATCAACATACACCAACTCACCAACAAGTTTGTGTGAAAAGCTATCCAATCATAAAACACTATGCTGACCATAGTTTAAATAAGATTAAGATGCTGACCACATGGGTTAACTTCTAACTTTCAGAATCTGTGTTTGTTTTTATGGTTGTAAAATAGACATGGGCAAGAACTGCTGGCAGCATTACAGAAGCCTATATAAAACCAACTCAACTGAAATATGAAATGCTCAAAATCTCTTGTTAAGGGCGAAGTAGAAGGAAAACTGAGACCGGGTTGAAGATCATGAGAAACAAATGGGAAAGGAAGGAGAGTCACCTGACATTTATTTCTTTGCATTCTGCTCCATGCCAACTACTACCTAAGTGTGATTTCTCTCTTTTTCTGCAGGTATTTTGACAAACAACAGACGGAACAGAGTGGACAGAAACACGAAGTAAGTAAAAAGTGGCAATATAAGCTTTTGCAACAAAGAAAAAGACTATTATCAAAAATACTTGAAATTAGTAAGAATGTACTTAGCTTTCAGTAAAATCAATTATGAAAATAATAGCGAACATATACAAAGAATTTGTTATTCATTTTAGAAAAGACGATTTCATATCATGAATGCTTTCTCTTGAGATTCCTTTAATTAACAAGTTACCATCCACATGCCACCAAGCATAGCATCTGATTTACACACAATGAAATGTATCAAATTCTGTTCAAATTCCAAAAGCACAAACATAACTAGCTATGCCTAGTGTAAGTCAGCAATAATATAGCTACAATGCTCAGGGTAGAATTAAGGCAAGAAGGGTGATATTTATAAGCCTAATAACCTATTTGGAGGGTAGAGTCATGTTCCTAAGCTATTTGTACAGTGAAATTGGAAGAATTAATGAAGAGGAAGTTTCTGTTCAACAAGTGGATTGGCAAAATTAGAAGTATTTTCTTGCTTTGTCATCTGTAAAATTCAAGAGCATGTTTTATAAAGCACATTTGAATATCTATGTTCTTTTTCTGAACTTAGTTCTCTGTAACACTTAGGTGGACCTTTGCCAGGCTTTATCCCTTTTGATATCTAATTAAACCTGATTTAGTAGAGAATTTATCAGTATGCCTTTACCCTCATATTTCATTTATGGATACGGACAGCTACCCATTTTTACCATGCACTGTATGTTGAAAGATCAAATATATCAGCATAATTTAAATAAATCCAAGCCCTATAAATTCCCACTGGATGCAAGACCACAAATGGAAACAAGAGCAAGGGCATGTTCAATGACATTAAAATGCAACGAATTTAAAGCACAAAGGAAATACATTGCTATGGAGTGTCTAATAAATCTATAGCACTCATTTCCACAGGTTTTTACTAAGTCAAATGCCCTAGCAACTTGCAAGCAAGAATTACACATTCATTGCATAGGAAAAAATATTTGTGGCTATGAAGCTATATGGACTATCAATTTGCATACTTTGTATGTGAGTCAAAAGAGACTTTATCCAACTATTCTAAATTAGTCCTCTTTAATTATCCATTCAAGTAAGAATTCCTTGAAAATTAGATAATATGCCAAAGTATTTTTACTTTGGCAGTATCAGATTCATAATTTAATGTATTTTTTTCTTTTTAATTCACGCTACAAGGGGGTGACAGGTAGGTTTATTGTGCCAACATGGCCAATGAACAAATGTGGGATTAATTGAAGAGCGGAGAGATAAATGGCTCGGTGAGCCTCGCCTTTCTTTCTCTTGCTCTTTGATGATTAGACCAGTATGCGGCTGCCTTAGCGTGTTCTCTGCCTCAATTTGCAAGCTACACTACCTGTGGGACACCTAACCTGTGGACTGTGCTGCTGTAGTTGGAGGTTCCTTCAAGACCTGCTTCGCCATGCTACTGGAGTATACATCGCTTGAACTGGGGACGGTCTGGCGCTGTCATCTGGCTGACTGTTGGTGACCTTGCCTTGCTGTTTGCTACCTGTGACCGGATAGCCTGAATTGCTCAACAGCGGACTACTGGCAGCCCTCAAGACTTGAAGGACTGCCAGTGTATTAGCTGTCTCACAGAAGTGAGTTGCACTGAGCCATTTGCACTGCATTATAGATTAATTAACTGTTTATTTCTTATGTTATATCTATATAAATATATATAAAATCATTAGTGTCATGGTTTTATTTCTCTAGAGACCCCTGTCTAGCTTAAAGGGCTACTGTAAAAAGCACTCATTCATCCACTTACTACTGTCACATAGATTTTGTCATATTACAAGGGGAGCAGTTCAAAACCACCAGCTCCTGCCAACGAGAAAGCTAATGCTTTCTGCTCCTCTACTGATTTACAGCCTTGGAAACTCAAATGGGTTACTCTACAAATTGGGTTGCTATGAGTCAGAATTGACTCAATGGCAGTGAATGAGAGTCACATATGCTCTTATAACCCCTATAAAATAACTGAGCAAAACTTTGCAAACAAAATGACTCATCAAAAGGTATGCACAGCTTGCTAATAATGCACATAAGGTATATAAAACCTTGTAGTGATGAAATCACAAAAAATAAAGTATAAGGAACACTAACAAGAAGATTTCTCAGCTCTACCACCCCACCTGGCTTGCAATGAGCCATCTCAGAGTTGCAAAATGAAGATCCCACTATCATTGACAAAAAGATCCAGAATTGGAACATGCGATTTGGACTCAGGATCCCTGTGCTGTGAACCTCCTAGACTCAGGAAACAGAAAATTCTATAACACTGAAGATAGTGAAAAACAGTAGCAGAGAAACAGTGGTACCAGAACCAGTTGATTATAGCAAGAAGGCGGGATAGGTTCCCAATCCGTGGATATAGTGGACATGCAAACAAAATGAGGAAACTTGGCACCTTTGCACATGAGACTTTCTGGTGGAGTGTGGTACCTCCAGGTATTTAGAAAAACTAAGATCCCATCAAGCGAAAGAGCTGAACACCTACAGGTCTAACATACGGGAGGACTGAGATGTTTCTGGGAACTTATTAGTAGAGATAAAAAGTTTTGCAACACTTGAGCCAAGAGGTAGAGAGTATGCCTGCCAAGAATCTCTCTAACTGAAGATGTGTACCCTGATTTGTTCCTGATCCCAAATTAGCATAAAACCCATAACTGTCTGTAAGCACAGCTTGTGGGTTTCTTGTGGTCAATTGAAATGAACTGTCAAACCCAGTAGAGAAGTCGAGAGGGCGGTTGGAAAGGTGACTGTTAAAAGAATCGTTAAAAAGTTATATTCAATTTCCACATCATAGGAATACGCCTAAGATTAAAGGTTTTAATTCTCTTCCCCTTTATGAAGTTAAACATGCAGGTCTGGTGCAACAATGCCATTTTTCACAGTTCACAAGTTGGCAGCTCAGACTCATCCAGAGGCTGGAATCAGGAAACATTTCTGCTGTAAGGAGTCCTAGTGGTGTAATGGTTAAGTACTTTGCTATTAAATGAAAGGTTTCTGGTTGTAACACATCAACCACTCCATAAGAGAAAGATACATCAGTCTGCTTCTATTAAGATGTACAGACTTGGAAACTCTATGTTGTTGTTGACAGGTGCCATCAAAACTTGGAAACAATAAGGTGTAGTTCTATTCTGTCCTATAAGGTTGTTATGGGTCAGAATCAACTCAATATGAATGGGATTTTGGTGCTGCTGTAAGAGAAATATCACAAGGGGATGACATAAAAGAGATAAAATTTTTCTAGCAGTTTAGGAGGCTAGGAGTCTGATTTCATGGCACTAACTATGATGTTGTTGTTGTTATTATTAGCTGCCATTGAGTCTAGTCAGACGTATAGTGACTGTGGTAGTTACAGAATCTGTTGTCAATTTGAGACTATTAAGAGTGAAGAGATGGAGTTTTGCCTGTCAATCTGATCACAGCTTGATGACCTCATGCTAAGGAAATAAAGAGCTCACTGGAGGCAGGACACACACTCACAACCTGAGAGACATTCCTGTTGACAAGACACATGGAGCTACCCTGATGAAGCCAGAGGCCTGGAGCTGGAGGAGCCATGTGGAGACCCACACCAGCACTGAGATAAGTTGCTTCCACTGCCACTGGAACCATAAGACTTTTCACCCACTGGCCTGTGATCTTCCTGTGTCCAATGTCATTATATGCCTTTGTGAGTCTGAAGAGGACTTTATTGACTAGTGTAGACTAATATTGGACTTATGGACTTGATCTGGACTAGACTGGGATATTTACTTAATGCACAGTTACTCTTTATTTAAAGCTATTTCCTATACACATATGAGTATCTATGAATTTGTTTTAGTCTACCCAGACTAACACAGTGACCCTATGCACAACAAAAAGCAACACTGTCCAGTCCTGTGCCATCTTCACAACTGTTCTTATTCTTGAAGCCACTGTGTCAAACCATCCCATCAAGGGCCTTCCTATTTTTCACTACCCCTATACTTTTATCAAGCATGATGTCTTCTCCAGAGACTGATCTCTCCTGACATGTCCAAAGTATATAAGACAAAGTCTCGCCATCTTTGCCTCTATGGGACACTCCAGTAGTACTTCTTCCAAAACTTACTTGTTTGTGAGTCCACGGTACCTTTGACATTTTCACCAGCACCAAAATTCAAAGGCATCGATTCTTCAATCTCTTTATTTAATGTTCAACTTTCACATGCTTATGGGGGAATTGAAAATATGATAACTTGGATCAACGCACCCTAATCCTCAAAGTTACTACCCTGCTTTTCAACACTCTAAAGAGTGTTGGCAGATTTACCAAATGCAACTCCTCCTTTGATCTTGTGGCTACTGCTCCCTTGAGCATCGACTGTGGATCCAAGCAAGACAAAATCCTTGACAACTTCAATCTTTTCTCCATTTATCATGCATGTTACCTATTGGTTCAGTTGTGAAGGTTATGGTCTTTACATTGAGTTGTAATCCAAACTGAAGGCTACAATCCTTGATCTTTATCAGCAAGTGCCTCAAATCCTGCTTACTTTCAGCAAGCAAGTGTGAGATGTGTCATCTGCAAATCACAGGTTGTTAATAAGCCTTCCTCCCATCCTGACGTCACATTCTTTTTAGTATAATCCAAATTCCCTGATGATGGTGAAAAGATACAAGCCTGACGTACACCTTTCCTGATTTAGAAACATGTAGTATTCCCTTGCTCTGTTAACAAAACTACCTCTCAATCCATGTATAAGTTCTGCATGAGAACAATGAAAGTTCTGGAAATCCCATTCTTCTCAAGCCTAGTTTGTGATGATCCACACAGTCTAATGCTTTGGCATAGCCAATTTTTATAAAAAGTAAAGGTCTTTCAGGTATTCTCTGCATTTAGCCAACATTCAAACATCAGTCATGATACCTCTTGTTCCATGTCATCTTCTGAATCTGGCCTGAACAGCTCCCTGTGAATGTACTGCTGCAACCATTGCTGTAGGATCTGCGAGCTATCAATGATGTTGTTCAATAGAAGATAGCCCAGTCTTCCTCCCCAGAGCTGCTGGTGGCTTCCAAACACCAACCAGGCAGATCGCAACCCAGCATGTAACCTTTATGCCACCAAGGCTCCTGTATAGATATTGTTGAACATTTTTCCCAGCTGGCAGGTTTCTCCACCCAGTTTACCCACCAACAGAAATATAATCACTCTCTTTGAGACATACATGCCTTCCTCCCCCATCATGACTTGAATTTCCTTTTAGGGTTTGCTCATCTCTCTTGTAGAAGTGTCTGTTGATTTGGCACAGTGTGGTATGGCAGAAATGGAATGATCTTTTTCTCTCTAGATCTAGAAAGGCTGGCCCTAGCTCAGTGATGTCTCCTCTGTAGAAAGGGTTTTTAGGATGCACATATGAAGAGGGGGATATATGGTTCATGAGCACAAGGCGGGCTTTCTACTCAGTTACTTGGGAGACCAGATTGAAAGATCACATGACCTGAGAGCAGGATGACAGTGGACCCCACATTCCATTGGCAGGATTGACACATGGATCTAGCCTCCTGTGAATCTCCTTTGAACATAATCTAGGCATGTGAATAGCCTTGCTCTCTGAATATTGTAAAGTCAATTATGACAGATGTAGTTAGGCTAAGATGTAATATATTATCATTTTATCTCCCTTTTGACCCATTAATGTTATTTCAGTTTTTAATTTTTTTATTTCTTTTCTTTTTTTTAATCGTTTTATTAGGGCCTCATACATCTCTTATCAAAATCCATACATACTTCAATTGTGTAAAGCACATTTGTATATTCATTGCCCTCATCATTCTCAAAACATTTGCTCCCCACTTAAGCCCCTGGCATCAGGTCCTCTTTTTTTCCTCACCCTCCCCGCTTCCCCCTTCCTCATGAGCCCTTGATCATTTATAAATTATTATTTTGTCATATCTT
>NW_022111373.1:62032146-62042609 GCF_000313985.2 Echinops telfairi
GTATGCTCTGATCAGATATTTCCCTCTCCTGGAGCTTCAGATTCAATGCCATCTTTTGAAATAAATTATTCTGGGGGGAGAGGCAGGTGTCCACTTAGTATTTGGGATTGGGGCCAGCCCCCCAGACCTCTCCACTGGTTCCCTACTCCAAGCCGGAATGTTGCATTTTATTTCTTTTTGATTAAAGTTTTTATGTGTTTTATCAAGTCATTGTTGTTGGGGTGTTTGTTTGTTTGTTTGCTTGCTTCCCCTTTATCTTTTATATGATTTTCTGCATGTGAAATCCAGGATAGGTACATCTATAGAAACCGTAGCTTAATGATAATTGCCTAGGGTGTGACAGGGAAGAATAAGGGGACATGGGAAGTTAAGAACCCTGAATACAAGAAGAAAAGGTTCTGAAACATATCATGGTTATGACTGCACAAATCTTAATATGACTGACCGATTACATTTAGAGATATGTGAAGTAGGTGACAATAAAACGTCTTGTTTACAAAAATAGATGAAGGCAGTTCCTGGACTGGGAAAAATTTAGCAATGGAACAGTGGATGCGGCTCTAATTACTAAAATCTATATAATTCTATATCTCAATCAGAAAAAAAGATAATCCAATTAAAAAGGGAGAAAAGGACATGAACAAACAGTTTACCAACAAGATATTCAAATGGATAAAAAAAATATGCTCATGATCACTAGCAACACAGGAAATGCAAACAGTCAAAACAACACTGACATCACTTTATACCCACAACGATAGCTCAACTCATACCAACAAAAACAACAGCTACTGGAAAGGGTGTGAAGGGATTGGAACTCTGCTATACTGCTGGCGGGCTGTACACATATGCAGCCACTGTGGAAAGGGATACAGTGCTAACCTGAAAGGACTAGGAACAGAAATAGCATATGACTCAGCAATACCTCTGCTGAATAAGTCAGAGACATAGCATGAACAGACATATAATCTTCCATGTTCATTGCAGCACAGCTCACAATAGAAAGAAGCTGGAAACATCCAAATGCCCATCAGTAGAAGAATGAATAAAGAAACTCTGGTACATACAAATAATGACATTCTATACAAGCCTAAAAGACAGTGATAAAGCCACAAAGCACCTCATGACAAGAATGGGCCTAGAAACCATTATCCTGAGTTGAGTTAGTCAAAGAGCATATATTGTGTGAGACCAATGCTATAGAGATAAACACCAAGACAAAGGTAACCATTTGTGCTCATGTCACATAATCTTCGTAGTCAGTCTTGCAAGCAACAAGGTGGGGTGCTAGCCTAATGCTCATCATCCATACAGCACCCTCTTATGTGTACATCTTAAAATCCACTTTAACAGGGTAAGCCTCACCTCAGCTGGAATCAATTTCTCATGTTAAGGGCAGAGGAAGAAGATCAATTAATTCTTGTCATATAACATTGTTCTAAGATCACCCACACTATCAGGCATTCTTATGAATGAGCCTTAATGGAAATTCAAATCCTGAAGTGAGGAGTGATGTGTCTGTCTTAGAGAAGATGATTTTACTTCTGTTGGGGGGTCAACCAAGTGCGGCAACTTGCCATTGATGAAAATGTGTAACACTGCTTATATAGACTCTCAAGGGAGAATACACCTGGTATTATGTTCCTACTTAGGTATTTTTTACCTAGTTTCTCAATAGCCCTTGGTGACCCAGACTCAATGCTATTGAAAACCAGGACTTCCGACTCTGGCCTTTCAAGGTGCAACATCCTTCACAGGCCACACCAGAGTTTCCAATTTGGAAACCCCACTAAGCAAAAGGAATTTTACTTTCAATTCACATGTAACATAATTAAGGAACTGAAATACTCCCTTAGTGTGAGAAGAAGCAGGTGGCTATTATACTATATTATGGATTTGGAGGTCATTGAACTTTGGTTCAGAGCTCTTGCTTTGAGAGTCCCCAATGAATGGCAACTTAAGACTATCATCTATTTACCATGTCCATGCTGTCTTGGCTTTTTTATGAAATGTCTTAGTATAGCAAACATGTTTCTGCCTTTGTAAATGAATGTTATTGAAATTTTGCCTTATCTCTAACCCTCATTATTTTCATAGTGTGCAGACACTTGAGTTTTTTATTTATGTAAGTCACCAGTATTTCAGTCTAAAATGTTGTCCTAAACACATATACTTTCTGTTTCTATTCAGCTTTTGAATTCTAAACCATTGATAAAATTAATGATACTAGCATTAGAATTGTCATCTACCCTATAGGGATGATTTAGAATGTTCCCCAATAAAATTATAATGATGTCTCTAAAGTGGACCAGGGACATATATAAACAATATATTTTGTGAATGGATTTTGAGCTTGCATTTAATCATAACCCTTATCTAAGAACAATTTGTTCTTATAACGTGATCCTACTTGTGAACTCATGAAGAGATGATTGAAGATATGGATGCTATAGCAAAGTGTAGAGAAATCAAATGGTTTCTGGCTCTCAGAAATAATAGTGTCTGGGGTCTTCAGGCTTGTCTTAAAACAAGCAACCATTTAAGTGTCGAGCCAGGTAAGTCAACATGGAATAAACACACCAGCTTGTTTGACCCAAATAATGTAAATAATAAAATCTAAGACCAGAGGAGGAAATGGTATTAGAGCTTAAATTCAGAGAACCCAGTTTGCAGAAGACTATGAATTACAGGGAAAACTCAAAATTCATTTGCAGGGTCCCCAAGTGGATTAAGCCTCAGGTAAATCACCTCTGACCATTGGTCAGGGATGTGAATAGCTGTGTCAATCTTGGTAAACTTGGGAAACAAATCACAGAAAGTCATATGTATAGGAGAGAGTTTTATATAAAGGCTAAGTGTACATTAGAAAAGCATCCCAACCCGGTGTTGTCCAAGCCCGTAAATCCAATATTAACCCATATGCCCGACACCGATCTACAAAGTCCTCCTCAATCTCACAAAACACACGTAATGATGCCGATTGCAGGAGGAAAGCTGAATCAGTGAATGTTTAAGCATCTCAGCACTGCCAGGGGTCTCCACGCAGCTTCTCCAGCACCCAGGGCTGCACCAGAGTAGGTCCATGCGGCTTCTCCTCAGAGATGTCTTGCAGGAAGTGAGCCTAGCCCGCTGAAGCAGGGAACTGGCTAAGGCAGCTGCACCCTGGTCCAACCATCCGAAAGCAAGAGACCCGAGAACTAGAAAGGAGAGCCTTACCAAGCCATTTATCTCTCCGCCCTTCAATTAATCCCACATGGGTTTATTGGCCAGGTTGGCACAATAAACTTTAACTATCTCAATAACCATGCTTTCAGACAAAGTGTATTGGAAATTGGACTGATTCAGGTGTAATTAAGTTGAAATTTAACACCTTGTCATCTGTTTCTCCTTTTGATCCTTAAAAAGTTGGTCAAGTTTTTATTTTCTGACTAATATTTACTGTTTTTTTTTGGGGTGGTTTTTTACTATTGTTGGGTTGTATTTTTTGTTTTGTTTTTGTATGTTTTTCTTTATATAATATCCAGGGAACATAAATCTTTAGAGACAGTACCTGGAATAGTAGTTCCTTGGGGTTATGGCACAGGAGGTTGTGGGGTAGGGGATAGAAACCTTATAATAATGAGTACAAGAAAGAAAAGATGTTCCAAAATTGACTGTGGGTATGATTGCACAACTCTTTTTAATATGTTTAAATTATCGAATTGTGTGATATGTAAGCTATATTTCATAAAAAGTGTTCATACTTTTAAAATGCAGAATACCAAAAACTGACACTAAAAAAAATAAATAAAATGGAAAAAGATTCATGTCAGGTTTGTACCCTTTCACCTTATTTACTCAATATGCTGAGCAAATGATCTGAGAAGCTAGACTGTATAAAGAACTGATCATCAGGATTAGAGGCAAACTCATTAACAAACTCTAAAATGCAGATAATAAAACAATTCTTGCTTTCATATTTATCTAGTGCTGCTACAGCATAAATACTATAAGTGGATGGCTTTAAAAAACAGATTAATTTTTTCACAGATAGAAGGATAAAACAACAAATTCAGCGTGCTGGATTCAGGGGAAGAATGTTCTTGCGTGTGTGATTGTTAATTTTCATATCAACTTAAACCTGTGTGGAAGCAGCAGTGGAGTCCGGCCTATCTATCAGCACACAGCCTGCTGATGTATCCTGGGGGGTATGGACTTTTTATAAGACAAACTCTGGAGGGAACTGAGCTCTCTCTTGCTCTTCACCTTCCTATTTAACTGGATCCTATGTCTCACATCTGGGGCTTTTGATTCCTGCAGCCTAATGAGCTTGCGTGCTGTTGGAACCCTGGTCTTATCCTGTGGACCTTGGATCTACATGACTGTGCACCCATTGGTCTGTGATCTCCAAGCTTCCCATTTCACCTTCCTGCTTAATCCACCATCAGCTACATGAGTCTGAGAGACTCCTGCTAGCATCTGCCCATGGACTTGAGTTGACTGGGATTGGCTGTTTCTAAATATAAAATTCTTTCCTGATATAAAGTTCTTTCTTATATATAAATGAATTTCACTGACTTTATTTTGCTGGAAAACTCAGCCTAACACCTCTAGAGGCAAGTCTTTGTCACTTCAGTTTCTATTTCATGACTCCTTGATAATTTCCATGTTTATCCCCATCTGTATGCTCTTTTCTACCTAATCAGCTTGGTTTATATGTGAAAGGTAATTGGTTTAAAGCACACCCTACATTGATATGACTTCGTTAATATAGAAAAGAAAACCCTATTGTTCTTAGGCTGGCTCAGATTCGTAGCACCTCTGTGTACAAAAGAATGAAACACTGACCAGTCTTATGTGCCATCTTTTTTAATCTTTGTTTTACATTCGAGCCCATTATTGGAGCCACTGTACTAATTAATTTAATTGATTGTCTTCCTTCATTTATTACATTTTTTGCTGTCTACCAAACATGACATCCTTCTCCAGAGACTGGTACCTCCTGATAACAAGTCCAAAGTCTGTGAGACAAAGTTTTATCATCCTCTCTTCTACAGAGCATTCTGTCTGTAATTTTCCCAACACAGAATTTCTCATTCTTCCAACCATCCATTGTATATTCAATATTCTTCCCCAACACGGGAACCCAATTCTTCGCCTCTCTTCCTTAGCATAAATATGATATGAATGAAAATAGCATAGGTTGGGCCATTCTGCAGGTGACATCTTTGCTTTAAAGAGGTCGTTTACAGCAAATTTGCCAAATGCAACATACAGTTTGAGTTCTTGACTGCTGCTTCCATGAGCAATTGGTTATGGATCAAAGTAAATGAAATCCTTGACAGCTTCAATCTTTTCCCTATTTATCATGATGCTGCTTATTGGTCCAGTGTGAGTATTCCTGTTTTCTTTATGATAAATTATAGCACATGCTAAAAGCTGTAGTCTTTGATCTTCATCAGTAATTTCTTCAAGTCATTTTAACTTTCCCAAAACAAGGTTATGTTTTCTGCACATTTTAGGTTGTTAATAAGTATTTCTACAATTCTGATGCCATATTCTTTTGCATAGAATCGATTTTCTCAAATTATTTGCTTAGGACAAAGATTGAGTAAGTATGCTAGCAAGATGACAGCCTAATGCACACTTTTTCTCATTTTAAAACATGCAGTATCTCCTTGTTATGTTCCAATGATTGGTCTTAGTCTATGTACAGGTATTGCATGAACATAATTAAGTGTTCTGGAATTTCAATTTTTATCAAGATGGCATCCATCCTTTTTTAAGAAGTTCACAGTCAAATGCTGTTGCATTGCCAATAAAACACAGGTAAATAAATACTGTTGTGGTAATCTCTGCTTTCAGCCAAGATCCATCTGACACCAAGAATAATATTTCTTTTTCCATATCTTCTTCCTATTCTAGCTTAAACGTCTGGAAACTCCCAGCCTGTATCTTGCTATGACTGTCTTTGTGCTCTTTTTAGCAAACTTTTCTTGCATTTGGTATTAATTTTATTCAATAATTTTCACATGCATTTGTATCACCTTTCTTTGGAATGTGGACATTTATTTCAGTCAGTTGGGGAGATGACTAGCTTCCAAATTTCTAGGTGTGGATTAATGAATACTTCCAGTATAGTATCCTTTTTTTAATTTTTTAAAAATTTTTTTGGTAAAGATCATTCTATTGGGGGCTCTTACAGCTCTTATAACAATCCGTACATCAATTGTATCAAGCATATTTGTACATATGTTGCCATCATTCTCTAAATATTTTCATTCTTTTTGAGTACTTGGTATTAGCTCCTCTTTTGCCCTCCCCCCTCATAACCCTTTGATAAATTATAAATTATTATTAATTTCATATCTTACACCAGCCGCTGTCTCTTTTCCCCCGTGGTTTCTTCCTCCCCTCCTCTCTCCACCTTCCCCCCTACCCTCCTGGTATTGCTTTTCCCATTTCTTTTCTACGGGGTTTATCTGACCTAAATTCTATGTGTCCTGAGCTTTTATCTATACCTATGTTCGTGGTCCGGCCTAGCTGCAGTGAAAGACAGGACTGGGGTTATTATAGTGGGGACTGAGGAAGCCTCAAGAAACCAGAAGAATATTGTGTCTTTCATCGGTGTTATACTGCACCCTGGTTGACTCAACCCTTCCTTGCAACCCTTCTGTGAGGGGATGTTGCATTGCCTAATGATGGGTTTTGGGTCTCTGCTCTGACCTCCCTTGTTCTCAATAATATGCATTTTGGTTCATTTGTTTGTGGTCTTCTGATGCCTGCTACCTGATCCTGTTGACACTTCATGATTGTACAGGCTAGTGTGCTTCTTCTATGTGGGCTTGCTGCTTCTCTGCTAGATGGCCACTTGTTTAACTACAAGTCTTTAAGACCCCCAATGCTATATCTTTTGATAGCTATATAAATATCTGTCAGATCCAGTCACCTAATTGTAGTGTTTAGCCCTGTAGCCTCTTTGTTGAGCTTCTTTCCCAGTGATCTATTTTTCTCTGAAAGTGGTATATTAAAGTCACCTACAATGATTGCTGAGTCTGTGGTTTCTTTTTTCATCTTTTGAATAGTTTGTTTGACAAATTTCATGGGTCTCTTGTTAGACATGCATATATTTATTATGCTTTCTGGTTTCTGATCCACTGATCCTTTGAGTATTATATAGTGTCCCTCCTTGTTATAGTGTGCACCTTGAGGTCAATTCTGTCTCTTGTTATAGTATGCACCTTGAGGTCAATTTTGCCAGAGATTAGGATCTTAATCCCTAATTTTTAAAAAGTTACCTTTTGCCTGGTATATTTTCTGCCAGTTTTTTATCCTTAGTCTATTTTTGTCCACAAGTTTAAGATGTGTCTCTTGCTGGCAACAGATTGATGGGTTATGTTTTCTGAGCCAGTCTGCTGACCTTTGCCTCTTAATGGGCAAGTTCAGGCCATTGTCATTCAGAGTTATTATCACCATCTGTTGATTCACTACTGTCATCTCTTACCTTTTGTGTTGGGTGTTTCCCTATTTCCCTTCATATCAGGGTGCTGTGTTTGTGCGTGGGGATCTTCCTTCTTGCCTTCTTTTCCCTCTGGGACAAAGTTATCTTGGTAATTGTTTTCAATTCATTGACTTCTGAGTGGATTTGTGCTTTTTGGCAGTCTCCTGCTTGTGCTTGGTGGATCTTGGTCTTCTGACCATAGTGAATCAGCAAGGATTTTTTGCAGGGTTGGGTATTTTATGCATATTATTTGAGTTTTTCCTTGTCCTAAAAGACCCTTATCTCGCTTTCTATCTTAATAAATAATTTGACATTATCAGAGATACTTGTCCCTGGAGAAGGACAACATGCTTGCTTTGCTGCTACTCCACTTTACCAAGCAGCAGGAGATGGATTGACACAGTGACTGCAACAATATGGGAATGTCTCGCAATAAGAAAAATTGTGAATGTGTCTCAGATCGGGGCAATGTTTCACTCTGTTATGCATGAGGTTGCTATGATCAGAACTGACTCAAGGGCAACTGACAAGGCTGTAGGCAGTTTTCACTTCATGAGATTAATCTAATTGTTCTCATTTAACTTTCTGTTGTCGTTTTTATTTTTCCAGAAAATCTGAAGTTAAAATCTCTCTTCCAAGTGTTTTTATATAAACATATTTGTTCTAATATATAACAAAACACACTGTCATTGAGATGGTTCTCATTCATAGTAACCCTATAAAAAGGATAGAACTGCTCCTGTGAGCTTCAGTGACTATAACTATTTATGGGAGTAGAAAGCCCTTTCTTTTGCGTAGTTCTTGGTGGTTTTGAACTGCCCGCCTTGCAGATAACAGCCCAATGCTTACTCACTAGGCAACCAGGACTCCTTGAACTAAAATATGCTAAATATATAGACTAAATATATGCTATATATATAGACTAAATATATGCTAAGTATATAGACTAAAATATGCAGGCAAGTTGTTTCCAGTTTCAAGATCCTATTTTAGATGGCTCAGTGCTGTACGGATATGATCATTTTATTTATTTTAAGGAGCTCTGGGGAGTCCAGTTGTGTTGAAAGACACCTCTACAATGATCAGACTATGAAAAGTCACCTGTGTATATCTTCTATTAAACTGATCTATGTTAAGAACATTCACATTCCTTATCTACAGTCAATGCAAATACAAACAAGAAATACGATTTTTTGGTTGTTTTCCACCAAACAACAATGATAAAGATTAAATAGACATAGATATACAATCTAGTCTTCATATTAAATATTAATAGTAAATGTAAATTAATATTGAATTTAATTAACACCCTTAAAGCAAAGCAATGGAGCCCTGCCTGGTGGCCTAATGGATAGGAGTTGGGCTGCTAACTACAAGGTCAGTAGTTCAAATTCATCAGTTGCTCTGTGGGAGAAAGATGAGACTTTCTGCTCCAGTGAATATCCACAGCCTCGGCCACCCCCAAGAGCGGTTCTGCTCTGTCCATGGCGTTGTTATGAGTCAAAATTGACTCAATGGCAGTGAGGAAGCAAAGCCACATAGTAGACATATGTGCTTATTGTTCTCCCCCAAAGCAAGTATTTTCAGTGATTTTTCTTTTTTAATTACCCTAAATCAACAGGGTGAGGGCTACCATGTATAATTTATTTTTAATTTCTCACTGTGAATACTTAAACAAATTGCCTTCTGTTAGATCAAGTCCAGCACTTTGAGTTTGATGTCTTCTGTTTTAAGTTACAAGTCACTAAATGTGAACCAAAATGTTAGGCTTCTCACCTCGTTTGTTATGATTAAAACCATGGTACAGTTATCCAAAATGTTTCTTTTGGTCTTTTATTTCTGTATATCTCTCTCTAACCCACAAAGAACTTGGTAACTTCTCACAACAGAATGAAATCAAAATTTTATGGCCCTCAAAGGTAATAATCCCCAAAGTAAATCTAGCAGCACAACTCCTCCTTTTTCACTTAAATCAAATATCCATTTTTCTGTCACATAATAGAGAATTTATCATGAGAAAGAAACTCTCGTAAAAGCTTAATTAGATGCTAGAAGAAAGAAACTGTAAGGAGGAATTAATAAAAGGAAAGGTAATATGAAACATGGTTAGACAAATAAGGTCCACCTATGTGTTCAAATAGGATGTCAAATGTAAGTTATTCCAGTAAAGAGTGGGAGACGGAGAGAAGAGTAAAAGGAGCAAAGTCCTAGTGAGATTATGTGCGAAGAAAATGAAGAAAAGAATAACGTAAGGGGCCAATGAAAAGTTTTTTACAGTTTCTCTTATTCTTTAAAGCACACTTTTGCTGCTGCTGTTGTTGCTGCTGCTGCTGCTGTTTTTGTTGGCTGCATCCTAGCAGACTCTTAGTGACCTTATAGAGCACAGAATGAAACACTGCCCAGTCCTGTGTTCCCTTTACCATCATTACTATGTCATCCTCACGACCATTGCCCATTGTCACACAGCCGCTGAGTCAATCCTTCTCACTGAGGGGCTTCCTCTCTTCTCTAGCACTCTTCTTTACCCAGCATGCATGATGTTATTCCCAAGAGAGTGGCCCTTCCTCATGACATAGCCAAAAAAGAGAAGAAGGTTGCCATCTGATTTATTGTCCTTCTGGAAGTCCACGGTGTGTCAAGTGTTCTTTGCCAATGCCTTAATCCAGAGGCATCAATTTTTTATCAGTTTTCCTTGTTAATTGCCCAGCTTCGGCATGCATATGACGTATTGAAAATACCATGATTTGGTCAGGCTCATCTTAGTCATCAAAGTGACATCTTTGCTTTCTCACACTTTAATGAGGCCTTTTTCAACAAATGTTCCCAATACAATAAAGAGTGTGACTTTTTTTCAATACTTTTATTGGGGGCTCTTACATCTCTTATCACAATCCATACATTCATCCAGTGTGTCAGGTACATTTGCACATATGCCATCATCATCATTTTCAAAGCATTCTCTTCCCACTTGAGCCCCTGATAT
>NW_022111373.1:62044379-62051284 GCF_000313985.2 Echinops telfairi
GGGGTGTCCACATAGTTGGGATTGGGGCCAGCCCCGAAGACCTCTTTATTGGTTCCCTGGTACATGCCGGTATGTTGTATTCACATCTTGGCACATCGGGTTGAAACCTGGTCTCTCTCTTCCTCTCCTTTGGCGATAAAAACAATACCCTCCCCTTGGGTGGATTAGTGCCCTGCTCCCTACCCAAGGCTTTTTTCTCTTTCTGTCCCCCCTTATTTAGTTGGCTGTATCCCTGAATTAGATTTGGCCCCTGCCATAGTTGCTGGACCTCACCCGAGGGATGTATAGTGCGATTCTTGACTCCCGCTTGGCATTACTATCTTCGTGCACAAACTGACTGGTGAGCTAATGTAAAATGTTTTCTCATTAAAGTTCTGTTTACATGCCACTGTGTTGCATTTTACTTAATGCACTGCCATTTTACTAGAAATGTCTTTAGCCTTTTTTCTTATATCATTGGATGGATAAGTTCCAAAGGGAAGTTCATATGAAAACAGAGTCATGTCATAATGTCTCAGATACAAAGGGCTCATTATGTGTGTGCATTAATCAGAATATTCCATTCTGTCTGAACAAACACAATTATAATGCTAATGTTTTCACATTTCTGGAAGTCTGTTTGATCAATGCTTTAGGATTACCCACTAATTTCAAGTGTAATTGGGATATTCCCCCAGAAATCTAATGATCGGTTCTTTGTTATAGCTGTGGGCGCAGATTTGCCCAAATATAGAACCATTCCTGCTGCATGCTTTAAAAATAAATAAATAAAATATATGATTGTGATTGCTGTTTTGTAGGTTCAGACATTTTAACACATTCTTCCTTGGGAAAAATATCAACTAGGAACAATAATCACAGGCAAAACTTTGCAACACCAATTGCCTTGAAAAGGAAACAATATTTCCTATACACACAAGAAAATATACTGTCCATTCCTGTCAGCCTTTTCAACCTCTTTTGTGTTCCAAGAAATTGCCAGTAATGAAAACAGGGCAGAGCCAATCAAATGGGTGTGTATACTAGTGCGCTGTGAGAGTTGAAAGCTCTGCATTTAAAATAAGATTCATGCATAATTCATAGACCATGCATGTTTATGTAAATCACCAAAGTCGGAAGTGTATACCAAACTAGAATCTGAGGTAAAATGACGATGTTATAATATACTGCTGGACTTGCATCTCACCAATTCAACATAGGCCCTGTTACACTATTCTTGAAAATTACATCATATGCCAGTTCACACTAGGAAACCTAATAAAACTTTGAGGCTTACACACATTGTATATTTTTTTCAGATTTCTTTCACATTCAATATATTATTAAACACTGAAACTCAGTCATATATAGCTCAGACAGCCTGGGAATAAAGATGTATACATATATTCCTGTTAATGGGTGTTATATAAGTTGAGAGAAATAGAAATAGTGCCGAGAAATTTAATTTAAAACTAGGAAGGTTTTTAACATATGGTATTTCCACTAAAAAGAGGAAATAAGCCCTTCTTTTTGGAAATAGAATCAGAACTTTTGGGGGGGAGGTAATGTCTTATTTGGAAGGCAATGTCCCCCCTCACGTGGAACGCTGTAGCGGTCTCTGGTTGATAGTGTGCAGCTTCGACTCAGTTCCTGGGTGAACGTGTTCTTTGGAGTCACTGGTCGTGGGCTGCCGAGCTCTCCCCCTCCTGCTCGGCTGGGAAATGTGAGCCGGTTAGCACGACAATTGGCAAAAGAGGATTTGAAAGAAATTAGTAAGTAAGGGTTTCCAAAGAAAACATTGTCACTGAAGTAAATTCAGTGCACCTGAAATGCATTGCTCGGCTATCTTTTAAATTGTGAGAACTATCACAGGCATTTTAAAGTCATTTCTGTTTATTCTCTTCCTAATGTACTGTGTGAACCATTTTTCACACGTGTTAACATAGTATATGCAAATGGAACTTAATGTGTTTTATTCACAGAATGCATTTACAAATCACTTTGTGTATAGGGGAAAGCGGTGGCTTCACTTTGGCATGGGAAACTGCAAAGGGGGAGCATATATCACTACATTTCGAAAATGAGAGACAATTTAGATAGAATGAGAAAAGTCTACAGATGCTATAAAAGAAATTTTCTGTGTTCCTAATTCACTTCACAGACGTTCAAAACCTGCTCGCTGCATTTTCCTCCCTTGGAATCTTAAGCTCTTGTCATTTAGAAACAATTATCCTTTCCATTATTCAAGCTTAGGTCCACATGGATTGTTCTTAGAAATCAAAAGAAAAGCTCAGAAACAGAAAACACCTTAAGAAAAGGCACGAAATTAATTCCAAAATTGGTACTCCATGTACTACCACAGTCAATGCGAGTAATTTTTGACACATTTAGTCAGCATACATTTTGCTCATAGCATTTTAAAGCTTTTAAATAATATGCAACCGAATTTATCTTATTTTTCAATAGCTCTCATACATCAAACTCTGTAAAATCATGGTGTTTAAAATGTAGATTAAATATTAAAGGTATATTAATATTCCATTTTACATATTATTGGTTATGTAGTTAAAAATGAACATCTGTAGTATTTAAAAAATAATTTGAAGAATGTGTACAATATAATGCTTTTATTCTGCTAATTTATAGAAATGGGTCCCTGAACGGTTATTATTTTCATTCCATGTGTAGAATGACCAGGAAAAATGCCGGCAATTACTCTGTGAATGTGCTCTCCCCTGGCATGAAGCGAAAACGAATTTGCATATGGCATTGTTAGAAATGAAGCCTGTGACACACAGACCAGCATCAACATTGAGAATCCACAGCCAACTGCACCTCCTCCCGCAAATACACACTGCCACTTACGGATCAAAGGGAGTGTTGCGACTGCAGCTCTGAGCTATTAAAACACAACACAGCATGGCTTAGAACTGGGATCTTTATCATCAGAAGGATGTTTTTTTTCCCCTATACTATATAAATAAAAGGAGTTCTCATAAACTTATTCTATGGAAATGTTTGTCTTTTGCCTGCATTATCATAAAGCTCACTGCCATCAAGTCGGTTCCATCTCAGAGTTTCCCCAAAGGGAAAAAAGGCATGCAGCACAACATTTAAAATCATAATGAATTGATATTTTAGTAGTCAATGCAGTGCATATTTACAACAGAAAGAGAATAAAAGGTGTTTCTATTTTATAAGAGAAAAATGCAAATACAGCCCACTAATCTTGATAATGGTTTAGTAATTTCCACAGTGACATAAGTGTACAAATGTAAACCCACATGATGTAACTGTGATCAAATTTATCAAAAAATAAATACATAAAAATAAGTGAAAACTCAAATTCATTGCCATCGAGTCTATTGCGACTCAGAATGACTCTTTAATCCAGAACAGATTTGCTCCTATGGATTTCCGAGACTGTTTACAGGAGTAGAAAGCCTCATCTTTCTTCTACAGAGTGGTTGGTGGTTTTGAACTGCTGACTTTGCAGTTAACCACTATTTCAAATTACTTGAAAAAAATATTTTAGTTATGACCTTCACGTTTGATGTAAAATCATTAATTGGCCCATCTGTTAGTATACACCTATTTGTTTAAAAAAAAGAAAAAGAAAGAAAGGAGTAAAGGTTTTATTCCACACATTTTAGAAGACTAAATGCTCTAAATTCAAAAATCAAAGATTATTATTACTTCTTGATGTTAAAAACGAGAAATTCTCTGGATTAAAAAAATAAATAATGAATTGGTTATGGAATTGGAAGATCATTAAGCTCTCAGCAGTGAGTTATTTTTCCATCCAAAGTTTTGAAAGAAGTCATATGAACATATTCGAGAATTCATATGCTCTACAGGGTACCTATGGTAGCTCGTAGATTGTTTCTATATATTATGTGTCAAGACTTCCTATTGAAATACATACAAAACAGGTATGAGTTGGAGTATATTTTTAAAGTGTGCTTACAAGATATTTTTATAACACACTCACCTATTGGCTATCCTGTTCTCTAATTTTCCTGAGACTTTGCCATGCATCTTATTTTCTATTGAGTGAAGAAGCTGAGTGATAGTTTATAGATAAGTAGAAAAATCAGTCAATTGTAGACAAAATGACCTGATAAAACTGAAATGAAAGTATGCTTTTGGTTGTGATGCAATTTTCAGCTGTGTTTTAGTTTAAGAAAATGTCCAACATGACACTTCTCATGCAGCTCGGTCACACACTTTGTACAGGTAGTATTTTAGATGACACCAAGTTACAGGGGCCGCTAACACCTAGAAGAAAAGATCAAAATTCAAAGTGACCTCGATAAATTGAAGAAACAGCACGAATCAGATGAAAATGCCGGCTAGGCACATACAATACAGGGGAGGAAAATCCTCTCTCAAATTCACCATTCATTAATTTACACATTCATCAAATACTGATTGAGTGCCTCCTATCTGCCAGCCTTTAAGTGAATATCATTTTACTGAAAAACAAAATATCTTCAATGCATGGCTAACTGCTTGGAGGAACCAAAGTATACATACAAAATCATATTTCTACAGGTGTAAAACATCATTGACTTACAGTAAAAAGCTATCAACAGGTCAAGAAACATCAGTATCATACTGATACGTGTTTTTAAAAAACGTCTATCCTTTTAAGGTGAGTCACTTTGGAAAGACAATACATCTTATTTCATTTTGAATATGCTACAGCTTTATAATGAGAGTAATTAAAGGCATTTTCTTGATTCCATCTTTGCCTATCACATCTCAGGAATATTCAATTCACCTTTCAAGATCTCATTAGAGTCTTACCTGTGTCTCCATCCTGGCTTCTTTGAAGAAGGAAGCATTCTGCTTTGACTGCCATAGTTTGTGTTTACCATCCTAGTGTAAATATCTTTTTCCTTTTCATTCTCAAAAGTGGTCAAATTTAAGAAATTAGATATGTGATATCAGTGCTTTGATGTGTTTTTCACCTGTATCCAAACATTGTACATTGAGATGGTGTCAAATAAAAGGCCATGTTTCTCGCACATGGCTGATGACATCGGGGAACCATCCATGTCAGCAGATATTGGCAGAGGAAATCAAGTCCCCGATGAATGAACAGACTTTACACAGAGGTATAAATAAAAAGGGATTCACACTCAAGAAGACAGTATAGGCCTTGAATTGGAGAGCACTTGACAGCGAAGCCCAATTAACAACTTCTCAGACACAGTTCATCTTCAAGCAAAACTACTCTAGTTACTTACGTTTAGTTTGAAAATAATATTCCAGAAACTATTATAGAATATGAGGAAATGTTAATAGTACTTGGTAAGAGTACCCAGAAATAATACGAGATATTTTCAGAAACTTTGTGGGAAAATGGAATGCAAATATCGTGGATCTTTTTCCCATGGATTTTTGAAGCCCTCATCAATTCCCATACATACATTTTCTTTATTTTTTTTGTTTTTTCCCACCTTTCCTTTAAAATGGACAATATATATGCTTCTACCGATAATCAGTATTTCACAACTCGTCTAACTGGCTATAATCTCCATAATGTTTTTCTTCTTTTAGTTTTATTACCTTAGGTGTGAGGAAATAAAGAGTTAAATTTTTAAACAGCCACTGATATGCTCTCGAAAGCAATTATTCCTTCTGTCACCAAGAGATAAATGTATGACCACAAGACATTACAAATGTGCTCTTCTAGACTCTAATACAAATTACTGTCAGACCACACCACTTAAAGCCTTCCTCCTGTTATTTAGTAAAGCCAATTTCTTTTGATTTTTTACATATAACGAAGAAATATCTTGCTCTGATGATCGTTGAACACATTTTAACAATTTTCAACCCTTTTGAAATAACATTAACTGCTTAGAGACTCAACACCAACGAAGACTGAGAATTGCAGCCATTCTGGAGTAAGTTGGTGGGATGAGCACCTCTGCTGCTGGGTAATTTTTACCGTTTGGTAGCATTGCAGGAGCCCTTCAACCGATTAAATGCATTCTAAAGCTAGTCTTGACCTCAAACCTGTCTCCAGAAAAAACTTAAATAGGAAAAATGGGATTGTACATTTAACTCTCTTATAGTTCCACCCCAACCAAAATGACCCCAGGGTCACTCAGATCATATTAATCTGCCCAGAGATCTTGAACACATTGCCCTAAGGACTGGAAAATATAGTGTGCCCTTTAATTAAATATTTCCTCACCTATTTTCCCAAGGGAGGAATGTTACCAGAATTCTAAATATACTTCCTCCTGGCTCCCTATGTGGTTATTGATGAATAACTTGATTTCTATGTTCTCATTGGGATTATCATTCATAAAAGTGAAAACATCTACTAGAACAATGTGCTTTATGGTACATTGTATTGTATTAAAGCCAGTAAAGACTTTAAGAAATAGTTATATATACCTGCTTACCCATGAGTGGCCCTAGTGGTATACAATTGACTATCAGCTCACAGGTTGGCAGTTCAAACCCACCTAGCAATACAATAGAAAAGTCTGGCGATGTCTTTTCTGTCTCTCTGTTTGTTTGTGGGGTATGCGAGTTGGGATTTGGGTCAACTTGCCTGGGCCAGGATACTCAGTGGTTTGGCAATAATGCCTCCCCAGTCATGTGACCTAACAGAATTTAAGCAGCTTTAGGCAACCCATTATTCAGGTCACAGCTCATGTTTACTGGGGCATGGGTGGGGGTAGGGTGGAGGGTGACTATTTCATATCTATGAATGAATGTTGGGAAAACTCTCTCTTCTTGCTCATGGGGCTCATGCATCTGTCCTGTCCACTTCCAGTTCTTTGGACTTGAACCAAAGGGCCTGCCACATTGCCTCCTAGTCCTGGGAGTATACACCAGATATGGTAACCTTGCTTCACATCTTGCTTCCACATCCTGCCTCCTGGTTCATCTTCGGACTTATT
>NW_022111373.1:62051514-62053753 GCF_000313985.2 Echinops telfairi
TAATGCATTACTGAACAAATTTCCTCCATGAGCTATTCAAGCATTGATTTTTAAAGAAACAGATAGCCAAGCCTTTGTTCTAAGGAGCCTCTGAGTGGACTGGAACTTCCAATGTTTTAGTTAGCAGCAGTCAAGAATTAACTGTTGACACCTTCCAGTAACTTGTTTCTTATGTGTGCCATTGAGACTATTATGAATCATAGCCACAGGCTTAAATGAAAAATTCAAAGCAACTCCATTACCATCAAGTCAGTTCCAATTCACAGCAACCCCACGGGACAGAGTAGAACTGCTCCTTAGGGTTTCTGAGCCTGGAAATCTTTGTAGAAGACAGTGTCACCTTTTGTTCACAGTCAGAAGACAGGCTGGTCAAGCTTCTGAAAGGTCAAAGCCTTGAAAGCCCTTTTAAGTGGCTCCACATGTCACACATGGGGTCACCATGAAATAAAATCAACTTGGTGGCAGCTGTGACAGTTAAATTTTGTGTTAACTTGGCTAGGCCAAATTCTCAAAGGGTTGGCAGTTGACACATAATACTCCCTCATGACCTGACCTAATTCAGTGTCATTAATAATATAGCCATTTATTTGTAAAATGATTAGTCACATCCCTGATGCAACCATTTGACTGAAAGTTTCCTCAAGGCAGGTGGAGGGGTGGGGACGCTACTTACAATGTAAGTGAATGGTGGGGAAGAGCTTGATTACTTGTTTTGTACTGAGTAGGGATCTGCATTGGGCTCATCGACCCCCAGGTATTTTAACCTATGCCAGCAGTCTCTCATTTTACCTGCTGATCCTGGGTGGTCAATGGCCTTCCATCTGACCTGCTGGCCTTGGATTCACATGCTTTCATGGCCGCAGGCCTGTGGCCTTTCTGCTAATCATGAGTTTATCAGTCCCCCAAGCTTCTTGAGTGAGTAGAAGCCTCAAGATTTGACATAAAGGCTAAGAACCTGCCCATTTCTACAACTGTGTATGAGCCAATTTCTTGATATAAATTTCTCAAAATATGTACATACACTGATTTTGCTTCTCTTGTGAACTCAGCCTAAAACAGCACTTAACGACAAGTTGTAGGTTATTATTGATTTATACCAATGAGCATTAGAATATTTTACTTTGTCCTCTCAAGATGCCCTTTGAAATGTTCTGTTCAGCAATTTGACTTCATCATTTCTTCCATATTCCTTAGCTACTCTACAATTAAAAGCAAGTTTCAGAGTCTCTTCTGACATCACTCTGATCTTTACTTTCTTTCCTGTCTTTTTTGTTTGTTTTGTTTTTTAAATCATTTCACTGGGGACTCTTACAGCTCTTGTAACATTCCGTTACATCAATTGTTTCAAGTATATTTCTACATAAGTTGACATCATCATTTTCTAAACATTTCTTTCTATTTGAGCTTTCAGTATCAACTCCTCTTTTATCCTTCCTCCCCCCCTCTCACCATTGTGGCACCTTGATAACTTATAAATTATTGTTGTTTTCATGTCTTACAATGACCATGGTGGGGGTGGGGGCAAATTATGCATCTATTGTCCCCAAAGGGGGGATTATGCATCGATTATTTCAATCAGTTCTCCCTTCCTCCACTCTTCACTCTACCTTCTCCCTACCCTCATGGTAGAGCTACTCCCCATTCTGTTCCCAAAGGATCTTTCTGGCCTGGATTTTGTGTGTCATGAGCTCTTATCTGTACCAGTGTATATGCTCCATTCTAGCCAGAACTGAAAGGCAAGACTGGGGTCATGATAGTGGAGCGTGAGGATGCCTCAAAGAACCGGAGGAATAGTATATGCTTCATTGGTGCTATACTGCAGCCTGATTGAGTCATCCCTTCCTTCTCACCCTTCTGTGAGGGGCTGTCTTATTGTCTACAGATGGATTTTGGTCTCTGCGCTGGACATTCCCAACAAGATGTGTATTGTTTGTTTGTTTGTTTATTTTGGGTCCTCTGGTGCTCGCTATCTGATTCTGTCAACATGTCATTATCTCCAGGCTGGTGTGCTTCTTCCATGTGGCCTTGTTGCTTCTCTGCTAGATGGTCACTTGTTTAACTTTGAGATAGTTAGTTTATTGTGCCAGTCTGGCCGATAAACACAAGTGGGATTAATTGAAAGGTGGAGAGATAAATGGCTCAGCGAGCCTTGCCTTTCTTGTCTCTCACTCTTTGATCATCGGACCAGTGTGCGGCTGCCTTTCTTTTTCTGTGCCTCAATTTACAGGCTACACTACCT
>NW_022111373.1:62054416-62055900 GCF_000313985.2 Echinops telfairi
CCTGAGCCGGTGCCTGAGCCGGGTGGGTGACAGGATGCCAAGCTGAGCGCCTGGGACAGGCACCATGACCCTGAGTAAGTTGACCCGCGAGAGGAAAGCGCCCCCCGCCTGCACCTGTAGCCTCAGTGGCACCGACATGATCCCCTACTTCTCCGCCAACGCAGTGATCTCGCAAAACGCCATCAACCAGCTTATCAGCGAGAGCTTTCTAACTGTGAAAGGTGCTGCCCTTTTCCTACCCCGGGGAAATGGATCGTCCACACCAAGAATCAGCCACAGGCGCAACAAGCACGCAGGCGATATCGCCTCCAACAGCATCTTCAAGCAATGTTCATTTTACTCCGCCTAGAAGACAACATCAGACTGGCTGTAAGACTGGAAAGTACTTATCACAATCGAACATGCTATATGGTAGTAGTTTCAACTAATGGTAAACAAGACACTGAAGAAAGCATTGTCCTAGGAATGGATTTCTCTTCTAATGACAGCAGCACTTGTACCATGGGCTTAGTCCTGCCTCTCTGGAGTGACACCCTAATTAATTTGGATGGTTATGGTGGGTTCAACGTATCAACAGATAACAGAGTGCATATATTCAAGCCTGTATCTGTGCAGGCATATGGTCTGCCCCACAGAGTTTACACAAGGCTTGTGAAGTGGCCAGAATGGATAACTACTACCCAGGAAGCCTCTTTCTCACGTGGGTGAGTTATTATGAGAGCCATATCAACTCAGATCAATCCTCCGTCAACGAATGGAATGCTATGCAGGATGTGCAGTCCCACCGGCCAGACTCGCCTGTGCTCTTCACAGACATACCAACTGAGCATGACCGAACACAAAGACTCATTAAAACCAAAAACTCATTAAAACTAAGGGAGATTATGATGCAGAAGGATTTGGAGAACATTACATCCAAGGAGATAAGAATGGAGTTGGAAATGCAAATGGTGTGCAACTTGCGAGAATTCAAGGACTTTATAGATAATGAAATGATAGTAATCCTTGGTCAGATGGATAGCCCTACACAGATCTTCGAGCATGTATTCTTGGTAAGTCTTGGGGCCACTTTATGCACTAACGCTTGCCCATGCCAACCGACTCATGGGCATTGGACTGTTAAAACTTTATTAAGTTTAATAAAAGTAAATTACAAAGAACTAAATACTCATAACTCCCTAGTTATTTTACAACATTTTACTTTTTAGCTATGCTCTTAAAATTACTTATGCCATGTATGGATTGTGATAAGAGTTGTACGAGCCCCCAATAAAATGATTTTTTTAAATTAAAAATTAAAAAAAAAGACCCCAGATGCTATATGTTTTGATAGCCCTGTGCCATCAGCTTTCTTCACCACTTTTGGTTATTCATCTATTATGTCTTCAACGATCATGTGGGGGTCGGGGGTGAGCATGAAAGAATGCCAGGTTGTTAGAACAAAGTATTCTTTCATTGAGGGAAGGCTTGAGAAAGGGATCAAA
>NW_022111373.1:62056135-62058039 GCF_000313985.2 Echinops telfairi
TCTGATACCAATCTATAAATTCCTCTTCAGACCAATGGAACACATGCCGGAAGATCACAGGCCAGTGGGTGGAAAATCTTGTGGTGGCGGTGTAAGCATCTCAGTGTTGGCATGGATCTCCATGTGGCTCCTCCAGCTCCAGGGCTCTAGGGTAGCTCCATGTGTCTTGTCAGCAAGCATGTCTCACAGAGAGTGAGCCTGTGACCCACCTCCAGCGAGCTATTTATCTCCTTAGTGCCTCCAAATGAGGTCATCAAGCTGCGACCTGATTGACAGGCTAAACTCCACCCCTTCACTCATAAGTCTCAAATTGACAACAGATTATGTAAATACCACACCTACTATTAAGCTACAGTAGTCAAAATGGTATCATACTGGAATAATGACAGATACTCAGACCAATGGAAAAGAACAGAACACCCAGAAATAAAACCATCAGCATACAGATAATTGATCTTCAACAAGGGCACAAAAAACATCAAGTGGGAGGTGGGTGCTCTCTTTAGCAAGTGATGCTGGAAAAAACAAATATCTACCTCTTAAAAAATTAAACAACATCCTTACCTGACCCTAAGCCCAAGAACAAACTCAAGACAGATCACAGATCTAGAAGTAAAACTCCAAAATATCAGGACCATCAATGAAGGAATCGGGGCAAACCTTGTTGCAGCAAATACATAGGCTAACTGAACTAGGGGAGAGCACACACAATGAAGCTAAAATTGACAAGGGGATATAATAAGGAAGAAACACCTGTGTACATTTAAAGACTTTACCAAGAGAGTAACAAAAGATCCCACAGAGTGGGAAAGGATTTTTAGCAATGACAAAATAGACAAAGGGCTTATTACTAAAATCTACAATACCCTCTAGCCTGCAAAAAGAAGAAAACTGTAAACCCCCAAGGAAGTGGGGAAAATACCTGAACCTAAGTTTCATGAAGGAGGAGACCCCGAATGGCCAAAAACATATGCGAAAATTCTCCTAATCATTATCTATCAGAGAAATGCAGATTAAAAAACCATGACATCCCATCTAACACCTTTAAGGACAGCTCAAATCAGAAAATCAGACAGCAAAAAATGTTGGAGGGGATGTGGTGAGGTAGGAACTCTCCTCCACTGCAGGTGGTCGTGTAGATATGTACAGCCACTGCGGAAAGCCATCTGGTGAGATTTAAAGCAAATAGAATTTGAGTTACCTTTACGATCAACCCATCTCTCTACTGGCATATACACAAAAGGAGTAAGAAATAGACTAAGACCAGTTGTCTGCACTCCAATGTTTATTGCGGCACAATTCACAATCACAAAGAACTGGAAACAACCTAAATTCCCATCAATAGACGAGTGCGTTAAAAAACTCTGGCACATGCAAACAATTGAGCACTACGCATCACTAAAAAGCAACAGATGATCACACGAAGCACATCGTCTCATCAGAAGAGTTGGAGGAAATTATGCCAAGTGAAGTTGGACAATCACAAAAGGACAAGTACAACATCAACATGAGTCCACTGAGGTAAGTATAATCAGTGCAGTATGTATAGAAGAAAAGCCACTTATCCCGTACTTTACAGGCTGAGGTACAGGCAATTGGCTAGGGGACAGACCAAACTCAAGGATGTACATATCATGCCAATACAAAGACAGGGAAAGGTTCAGGTGGGGAGAAATGAGTGAGAGAGAAAAAAAGAGGGAGATGATGACACTGGGAGAGTAGAGTACTAATCCACCTAGGGGGAGGCTATTGTTTATGTCTCCCCAGAAATGGGAGTGGGAATGCAGACCCCACCACAGTGCACTAAACCTTGTGGGCAACATAACCACATGGAGCAACTCATGAACAGAGAGGTCTACAGGGCTGGTCCCAATCAGAGCCAAACTGACTCTCGCCCCCACTAG
>NW_022111373.1:62059773-62061679 GCF_000313985.2 Echinops telfairi
AGGCAGAGGTCAAACAAGGATCCATTCTCCATCTTTATGATTTGTTTCTCTAGTACCCCATTCCCAAGGTACCATAATGTGTTAGTCTGGGTAGATGAGTTAGTTTATTGTGCCAACCTGGCCAATAAACACATGTGGGGGTAATTGAAAGGCAGATGGATAAATGGCTTGGTAACACACGCCTTTCAAGTTCTCGGGTCTCTTACTTTGTGGTAGTCTTACCAGGGTGCAATTGCCTTAGCAGTTCCCTGCTTCAGCTTGCAAAGCTGACTTCCTGCAAAACACCCCCAAGGAGAAGCCACATGGACCTACCCTGATGCAGCCCTGGGTGCTGGAGCAACCGTGTGGAGACCCCTCCTAGCGCTGAGACTCGGCTTTCCTCCTGCAGTCGACATCGTTGTGCCTGTTTTGTGAGATGGAGGAGTACTTTGTGGACTGGTGTTGGACATATGGGTTAAAGGGTTAATGTTGGACTTGTGGCCTTGGGCAGCACTGGGTTGGGATGTTTTCTTCATGCGCACTTAACCTTTATATAAAACTCTCTCTTATACATGAATTGCTGTGGATTTGTTTCTCTAAAGTATCCAGACTAACACAGTAGACTAGAGAAACAAATTCATAGACACTCATATGTGTATAAGAGAATTTTATGTAAAAGGTAATTGTACATTAAGTAAGCATCCCAACCCAGACCAGTCCAAGCCCATAAGTACGATATTAGCCCATAGGTCTGTAACCAATGCATAAAGTCCTCTAAAGACTCACAAAACACATGCAATAACACTAAATGCAGGACAATCACAGGCCAGTTGGTACAAAGTATTTGGATCCAGTAGCATTATAAGCATCTCAGCACTGGCAGCGGTCTCCACATTGCTTCTTCAGCTTCCAGGGGTGCATCAGGATAGGTCCATGTGCCTTCTTCTCAGGGATGTTCTCGCAGGGAGTCAGCAGAGAGAAAAAGGAGGAAAATCAGCAGTTCCCAGAATTCTCAGGAGATGGCCATGCCCACACAGAGGCCTCATTGGCTATCTCCAGATTGACAGACTAGACTCCACTGCTACACTCTTAATCCTCAAACTGACACCAGATTAGGCCACTACCACAGAGGGATTGTTCTGTTGACTCTGTTCTAGTTTCCATATACACATCAATGGCTATCAAGCCTCCTCTGATAACTGTTTTCACTGTATTCCAAAGGTTTTGGTACGTTATATTCTCATTCTCATTAGTTTCTAGAAACTTCCTAATTTCCTCTCTAATCTGGGCCAGTACCCATTTGTGTCACAGAAGCTTGTTATACATCCTCCAGTTGTTTGCCCTTGTTTTTCTGGTCATCCTTTTGTTGATCTCCAGCATTATGGTGTGGTGGTCCAAGAGGGATGTCTGAGTAATCTCTATGTGTTTGAATTTACTCAGGCTTGACCTGTGTGCCAGTATGTGGTCAATTTTCACAAATGACCCAAGCACATTTGAAAAGAATGAGAATTTTTTTTGTATTTGGTTGGTGAGTTCTATAAATTTCTATCAGGTCCAGGCACCTAATTGTATTGTTTAGCTCTGTAACCTTCTTTGCTGAGCTTCTTTCCCATTAATCTGTCTTTCTCTGATAGCGGTGTATTAAAATCACCTACTATGATTGTTGAGTCTGAT
Organism: Echinops telfairi; assembly: GCF_000313985.2. NCBI lineage: Eukaryota > Metazoa > Chordata > Mammalia > Afrosoricida > Tenrecidae > Echinops > Echinops telfairi. The sequence continues at coordinate 62,061,427 of NW_022111373.1, forward strand.
TTCCTTTTTTTATCTTTTGTATAATTTATTAGATGAATTTTGCGGGTCTCTCTAGGTGTGTATATATTTATTAGGCTTACTGGTTCCTAGTCTATTGATCCTTTGAGTATTGCCCATTCTTGTCTCTTTTTATGGTTTGTACTTTGAGGTCAATATTGTAGGAGATTGGTATTAAAATACTTGCTTTTATTGCAGCACACTAACATGTGTGATCATGAAGGGCCAAAGGGACCAGGCTTTAAACACCAAAGGC
>NW_022111373.1:62062266-62066363 GCF_000313985.2 Echinops telfairi
AAATGTATAGATGTGCTTTACACAATTGATCTATGTATTGTGATGAATTGTATGAGCCCCAATAAATTGATTTTAAAAAATTAAAAAAAATACTTGCTTTTATTAAGTTGCTATTTGCCTGGTATATTTTTCACCAACCTTTTATTCTTAGTCTATTTTGGCCTGCGAGCTTAAGATGTGTCTCTTGCAGGGTTGATAGGGTGATTGATGGGTTATGTTTTCTGAGCTAGTCTGATAACCTTTGTCTTTTAATGGGTGAGTTCAGACCGTAGACATTCAGGGTTATACCACCATCTGTGGACCCACTGCTGTCATCTCATGCCTTTTGGGCTGGGTGGTTTCCTATCTCCCTTCATGTAAGTGTGCTGTGTTTATGTGTGTATGGGGCGGGGTGGGGGCAGCAGGATAGGGATTCATCCTTGCCTTCTTTTCCCTCTGAGGCAATGTTATCTTGGTAATTGTTTTCAGTGCATTGATGTTTGGATGGAGTTGAACTATATGTTAGTCTCCTGCTGTGCTTAGTGGTTGCTGGTCTTCTGACCACGGTGAGTCATCAAGGATTTTCCACAGGGTTGGTTGTCTTACGGTGTATTCTTTGAGTTTTTCATTGTCCTGGAAGATTTACCTCACTGCCTATCTTATTAGATAATTTGGCAGTGTAGAGGATTCTTGGGCTGGGATTTTTTTCTTTCAGCTTTTGGAAGAGGTTGCTCCACTCTCTCCTCCTTTTCATGGCATCTGTTGCTAGGTCTGAGCATACTCTTACCTGAGCACCATTGTATGTCACCACGCTTTTTTCTCTTGTTGCTCTTAAAATTTTCTCTTTTTCCTTGAAGTTGGATAATTTAACTATATGTGCCTTGGTGAGTTATTCCTGGGGTTTAGTCTAATTGGTGTCCTCTCTGCATCCTGTATGAATATCTGATTCTCATTCATTAAGGTGGGGACGTTTGCTTCCAGGAATTCCCTTGCTAATTTAGCTGTAAACTTCTTCATTCTGTCTTGTTCTGGAAGACCAATTATTTGAATATTGTTCCTATTCATAGGATCTATCATTGATCTCAGATTTTCTTCTGCTTCTTTGATTATCTTGCTTGATTGCCTTTCCCATTTGTTGAAGTCTCATTGATTGGCCTCGAAATTGCTGATATGATTTTCTGCCTATTCTAGTCTGTTGTTGACATCCATTATCTTGTGCTTTGCTTCTGTTAACCCATTGATTAGTTCTTGTGTTTCCCTTGGATGTGTGGACTTCATCCTCTCTGTTGTGGACTTTATGTCCTCTGTCATGATGTCCTTATTCTGTGTTGCTTTCCTCATCTCCTGCATTGCTCCAAGCAGCATTCTGAAGGTTTCTGTTTGTTGGAGAACAAAGGGTTTCTTCTATGAGAGTCGTTAGGGTTATGATTTCATCCAATGTTGTTGTGTTTTCTGGTTCTTGTTTTCTCATTGAGAATGTTGCTGTATGTTGCTATCTGTGTGTCCTTTTGGAAGAACTGGGTGTCTGAGGAGTTCTGAGCTCTTTCTCTGTGTGACTGGTAAGCATGGATTTGGGGACCACTTGTGTCCTACTATGGTGGGTCAGGCTGCTGTGTAGGTGAAGTGTGATGGTGACTCTGTGACTGGAGGCAGTTTGGGGCCTCAGATGGTGTGCTGAGGACAGTGCCTGTAAGTCTGCCACTGGGTTGGGACGGGCCTGCAGTGTGGGCACAGGTCTAGTATGGATTGTATGGCCATAGTTTTCAGTCTTTTAAAGATTCTCTGTGGAGCCCAAAACTGGTAGAGCCAGTTTTGACTTGGGCTGTGGCTTTCAACCCCTGGATTTTCCTGTTTTGCTATGTTAAAATCCAGGGCTCTGCTCTGAGGATCAGCATTCTGCCTGTTTTGTTATGCTAATATAATGCTGTTAGACCAGGGCCAGGTTTCTGGTGGCTTACATTCAAAGTTCCACAACCTGAAATTGCCAGCATTTAAAACTTTTTTGGTTGTTTTTATTTTTATAATAGGCTTATAACTTGTCCTGGTATGAGGGCTGTGCTGCACTGTCCCCCAGGGAAGGGGGACAATTTAACCCGAGTGGCTTTGTGGCCAACTTGCTCTAAAGGATAAATAGTGGAGAGAGGAAATCCAGTATGAGGTCTTGTGGCTAGTTCTCAGAGGCTCTCCTTGAGTCTGAAATTATGACCACCATTATGACCACATTAGACCACCATTAGACCATTAGCCTGGGGAAATTACTGCACACTGAGAGTCTCTTGTATCTTGGGCATAGGAAGCGGTGGCAGACACCATCCCACTGGATCTGGTGAGGGATTAGCAAAGGCTGTGGGCAGACGTGTGAACATAGAGAGTTTAATCAAGTTCTTGATTCACAACATGGGTGAAAAATACAGAGGGAGGTCTGAACCAAACTCTAGTACACTGAATATAATTTTAGCACCTAGCCTGCCAATATTTGCCTCCTTACCGCTTAATTTTCTGATCTAATGACAGGAACACTGGGCAGGTGATTCTACCTGGATGCCATCTTGATTCCTCCTTCCTTTCCCTTCTTTTCATGACCTTTTAATTTCTTCATGAATGATGTTTTTTGTGTCCTACTTCATCTCATGATGTCTACTGTCATTAGGGTTCAATGCACTAAATCTATTCTTGAGATCTTCTCTAAGCTCAGTTGGGAGATCTTCAAGGTAGTTTTGGGTTCTCATTAATTTATCTTAATATTCTTTGAAATCAACTTGAATTACATATGAGAAATTGATGATCTATTCCACAGCAGTTCCCTGGCCTCATTTTAGCTGCTGATATTGAGCTTTTCCATCGTCACTTCCCACATATGTAGTCAATTCGATTTCTGTGTATTCCATCTGGAGAAGTCTATATAGGTGTATGTAATTTCCTTTTGTGTTGAAAAACAAGGGTATCTGTTATGAAGAAGTTAATTATCTTGTACAATTCTATCATGATATCCAGTTTTTGCTCTCTCTTTTTTACTTACTAAGATGTTTTCCGACTTTCCCTTCATTTTGTTTCCATTTTTTGCATTTCAGGTTGTCAATAATTATCAATGTATTTTGATCACACATTTGATCTATTTCAAACTGAAGATGTCCAGAAAAAATCTTCAATTTCTTCATCACTAGCTTTAGTGGTTGGTGCATAAATTTAAATAATAGCTGGTTTCCTTTTATGCAGATAGTTTTTATCCTATCACAGATTGTATCATCCTTCAAGATACACCTTGAAGTGTCCTTTATGAAGATGAATATGGTACCATTACTTTTGAATCTGTCATTCTCAGCATAGTAAATCATAGATTTTCTGATTGAAAATAACTAATACCAGTCTATTTCACCTGATTAATGACTCGGATGTGTTTTCCATTTCATTTTTTCCCCACAATTTCCAATCTTCCTAAGCTCACATTTAACACATTTCAAGTTCCAATTATTAATAGATTTTTTTCAGCTGTTCTCATTTTTAATTCTTCCCCATCAAAAAATGAAGGCCCCAAAGGCTTTACTCCATCCATGTCATTATGGTCGACTCTCCTTTGAGAAGGTAGCTCTTCCTCAGTCCTATATTGAGTGCCTTTTGATATGAAGGCATCATCCATCTATCTCCTCCAATGTTCTACTGCTGTTCATGAGGTTTTCAGTATCTGACATTGTTCCATTGCTATCATTAGGTTTTTGGTGGCTAATTCCTCTGAAGTGGATGGCCTATTCCTTCTTTCTCTATCTCTGCTGAAATTTAGTCTGTTCTCTATCTCTGCTGAAACTTAGTCACTTTGAATGATCCTGCTGATAGTTGAAATATCAGTGACATAGCTTCCAACATGACAGCAAAACATGAGCCACCATAGCACAAGTGGTAGACAAATTATAGACAAATGGTGTGCCTAAGTTAGATAAACCAGAGTAAATCAGCTCCCGAGGGCACCACGTCCTTGTAAACACACCAAATATGTCCCTGTGGGGTTTAGGGACTCTGGTAGTCAGAAGTAAAAGTATAATAGGATCTCTCTTCATGGAAGATGATTTGCCCAACAGAAAAAACAAAAATAAAACATATATACAGATAATATAGTGTTACCC
>NW_022111373.1:62066545-62071384 GCF_000313985.2 Echinops telfairi
AAAAAAAATTTATTGTTTCCCACAGAAAACAGAAAATAAGAAAAGATATTGTTCTGATTAAGAAGGAGTAGGAAAGGAGGAAGTAAAGGATATGGAAAATGAAAAAGAGGGAATAGCAGCAGCCACTATAATAAAATTACTTAGAGTAGAAAATTTATTAAAATTAAAAATAGAGCAAATAAAATGTTACATAGAAAAATTAGATTATAAGTATCATACAAGTAAAGAAAAATGTAGCAGGTAGAAAATGGAAAGATGATAAAATGTGAGGACCTAGTTAATGAATCAATGTTTGACAAATTAGAATTTGAGAAAGGGATGGTAGAGAAAGCAAAAGAAAGAAAAATATCAATGACAGGACACAAAAAAAGTGTCTGTAATAGAAAGGCAAATATCTCTAGATTAAATTGGTTCATCTAGGACCCAGCATATAGATATTGTTGAATGAAGAGATGAACAAATGTACTCATATTTTGCATCAGACTCCGTGGAAGTTGGATGATTCTATGACAGTTTGCATTTTTATGAAAGTGTAGTGGTGAAATATTGCCTATTATTGGGTCACAGCCTGGCACCTCCTTGGCCTTCTTATAAGCAGAAATTGGACACTTCCCTCTCTCTGTCCTTCCACCTTCATGCTCTGGAATACTTTGCCTCCAGAGCTTGGTGTCTGGCCATGTTTTCACCAACTTTTGATCTACACAATTCTGCACCAACCAGTCTGTGATCTGCCTGCTTCCCAGTTCACCATTCTGCTTCGCCGGTATTGAACTAAGTGAATATGAAGAGGAATTTATGGACTGGATTTGAACTTATAGTCTTGAGTTGGACTAGGCTAGGATGGCTTCTTGAAATATAAGTACTTCTTAGACATATATGTTTATCACTGGGGTTTTTTCACCTAGACAATCCATCCTAACACAGACATCTAGATTTCACCCAGCAAAAATTGAAAGAAATTATATAATCTCTTAGAACGTGTGCCAAGATAGAAATGCTGGCTTGCTTTCTCTGCCTCTGACATTGACAGCATCTATGTTGGCTTCGTTGTTGTTATTAGGTGCCATTGAGTCAGTTCCCACCCCATCAATTCAACATACAACAGAACAAAACATCCATCCTGCACCGGCCTCACAATTGTTCTTATACTTGAACTCAACGTTGCAGCCACTGTTTCAATCCATCTCCTTGGGTGCCTTCCTCATTTATATTGCCCCTTTACTTTACTAAGCATAAAGTCCTTACTCAGAGACTGGTCTTTCCTGACAGCACGTCCAAAATATGTATGACTTTAAGATGAAGGCTTGCCATCCTTGCCTCTAAGGATCACTCTGGCCATACTTATTCGAAGACAGATTGACTTGTCCTTTTAGTAGTCTATGGTACCTGCAATATTCTTCTCCAGCACCATGATTCAAAGACATCAATTCTTCTTCGGTCTTCCTTATTCAATGTCCAACTTTCACACACATAAATCTATTAAAATACCATTGTTTAGATCAGGCACACCACACTTACATGGGTCAGGTCATGACTTAGAATATTAAATCCTCACTATGCCCCAATTGATAACACTATTCTCTCTTTGACTTAATAGTCAAGCCAAGTCTAAAACCAGCCCTGCATTGTCACAGAACAATGGTTTCTCCTGGTAAAATAGAAAACACAAAAGCGAAGTTACTCCAGGAGCGTAGGGGGAAGGTGGGAAAGGAAGGGATCAAGGGGGAACAGTTCATAATGATTGGTGCATAGCCCCCCCCCATACCCACCAGGGGGATGAACAACAGAAATGTGGGTGACAGCGGTCCACGTAAGATATGAAAACAATAGTAATTTAAAATGTATCAAGTGGTCATGAGGGTGGGAGAGAGGAGGGAGAGGAAAGAGGAGCTGATACCAAGGGCTCAAATAGAAAGTAAATGTTTAGAAAATGATGATGGCAACATATGTACAAATATGCCTCATATAATTGATGTATGAAATGTTATAAGAACTGTAAGAGCCCCCAATAAAATTATTGTTTAAAAAAAAAAGAAGTTACTGTTAGTCTAGTGATAGATTTAAATGTACAATAAAATTAAACAAACAAACAAAACTTACTGCCCTCAAGTTGACTCCAACTCACAGAAACTTTACAGGACACAGTAGACCTGCTTCTGCGAGTTCTCACTGTGTAAACCTTTACAGGACACAGTAGACCTGCCTCTGCGGGTTCTCACTGTGTAGAACTTTACAGGAAGAGCCTCCTTTTTCTCTCATGGAGCAGCAGGTGTTTTCAAACTGATGATCTTGTGGTTCACAGCCCAAGCATCACTCACTATACCACCAGTTGAATAATGAAGAAATTTTCTTTTTAAATTATCAATATTTTAATTATCTCTGGGGTAAAATCCATTATTTTTTATTCCATTTGTCCATGAACTCTTTTAAAGACCCTGTGATAGTAAGGTTTTATGTCAATTTGGCCAGGCCAGGATTCTCTGCTATGATCTAACAGTGTGGTCAACTCCATGGTAATATCTTCTGTAACACAGTCAGACAGTCATGGGAAGAATAGATTACAATATCTATCACCTTTTTATTCAGATCACAACCTTGTTACAATTAAGTTAAATTTCATTCGAGGTATTGCCAACTCTGACTATAGATTAATATTAGAGAGAAGTGAAGTCACTTCTTCTGCTGGATCTAAATCCAGCATCTGGTTTGTTGACCTGTAATATTGCCTGCCTATCGCAGGAGCTATCAGCAGACTTCTGACCTTTAATTCATTTAGCTCTGCTTCCATCAGCCTGTGGCCCTCATGTCTCATCTTCCTGCTTCCTGTTCATCACCCCTTTCAGCTACATGAGGTTACATCTGACTCACAGGCTTGAACCAGACTGTACTTGTGCATTTCCTAAAACTACATGAGCTACTTCTTGATATAAAGCTCATTCTAAATACATGAAAACACAAGTGTCACTGGTTTTGCCTAATGCCCTCTCATATATTATCTTGTTCTAAGCTCCTCTAAAGAAATTACCTGAGATGAAGACATACGCATGTACCTAATTTGGGGAAGTAGTTCAAGGAAGAGGAATGGGGATATGAGAAAGGAAAAATAGGGAAGATAGGTGAAAACCCAATGTTGAAATGGTTACAGGTGCAGACAAGAGCCTATCCCATTGGGGAATCTCTGTGTAGAAAGAACTTGGGAATTATTTTTCCAATTTAATATATTAGTCAGAGGATCCCTGGCATAGTAGCTAACTGAAAAGTGGCTAACCAAAAAGGCATTAATTTAAACCCATCAGATGCTCTGGGGAAAAGATTGACAGTCTGCTATCATAAAGATATACAACCTTGGAAACCCTATGGGGAAGTTCTACTCTTTCCTGTAGAGTCATTGAGTTCAAATTGACTGGAAAGTAATGGAAGAATGGGAGAATGATCTAGTGAATCCTGTGGACATCCCACAAAATATCCCACAAAACAGCAGCAGAGAAACTCCATGGCAAAAGCCTAAGATAAGCAATGCAGTTAGGGAGTGGTGACAACAGGCTACACTTTAGTGGACCAAGAACATGTGAACAGTGGGCTGAAATGCATCAAATATCCACAACAAATGCCCAGGAGCAGAAATCAAGAAATCCAAACTGACAATTTTATTAGACAAACATGCCACAAATGTGTTAAAAAGCAAATATTTCACTTTGAGGACTAAGCTTTGGGTGATCTAAGTCTTGGTATCTTCAATTCCCTCATATTCATGTGAATATCGTGCTAGCATATCATTATATATTACATATATAAATACTGAAGAATTATGTATTTGAACTATAGTATTGGCAAAGAATATTTAATATACTGTAGATTTCCAGAAGAATGCCCATTAGAAAGGAGGATGGCGAGACTTCATCTCACATATCTTGGACATGCAATCAATAAAATATTGTCACTAGAAAAGAACATCGTGATGGTAAAGTAAAGGCTCAGTGAAAAAGAAGAAGTGGCTCACCAGATGGATTGTCATAGTAGCAGCAATGATGGGCTCAAACATTAGCAATGATTGTGATGATGATCCAAGTTCGGGCAGTGTTTCATTCTGTTGAACATAGCATCAGTATGAGTCAGAAAACAGTCCAGACAGTACCTAACAATAACAGGAGTGCAGAGATTAAAAATGGATCAATAAAAGCCAATATTGTTAATCAAAGCATCATGGAAAAAGCAATTCCTGTACATATCTTGTGAGATAAACGCATTTTGATAGGTAGAAAGGAAAATAACTTACGCACACCAGTGATATTAGTACTGGCTGTTTATCCACATTTTCTTCTAGGGGAATTAACCCACCACAGTCCATGTGGACAATGTTTTCCACCAGGCAATGCAATGTTCCTTGTTTTAAAATTATGTCCTGATTTAGGTAACTAGAAAATTGTGAGTACCATCAGAGAAAGAGAGAGAAATTTAGTCCTGATTATCCAAAATTTTGTGATTTGAAATTATTTAATCAGTCTTTCAATGTGATCTTACATCTTGGATTATAGATTTGCATTGTAATTTTTTCAACTCTTTAAGTATGAATGTCTTAATCTAATCCTGCATCCAGATGACTTGTTTTATTTTAAGAACAACCATGTGGACCAGAAGTAGGTATAAGAATCAGTTAGCATTGCTAATAATCTACGATATGACCTTTTGTGAAAGAAAGCAACTACAAACAACTCCTCACTCTTGAGAGATAAAATAACAACAGTAAAATACTTGGCAGCAGAAACAAACCATGGAAAAGCATTATGAGATCTAGCAAAGTTGTGAGAGAGCATTAATTCTTTTTTTTAGTTCTTTTTT
>NW_022111373.1:62072068-62077126 GCF_000313985.2 Echinops telfairi
CTCTGGCTTCATCAGTGTAGCTCTGTGTGTCTTGTTAACAGCAATGTCTTACAGGGAGTGAGTGTATATGGCCTCAAGTAAGCTATTTATCTCCTTAGCACCTCCAAATGATGTCATGACGCTGCAACCTGATTGACACGCTAGACTCTGCCCCTTAGCAAGTTGACAGGAGATTATGTAACTGCCACAGCCCCCTTTTGATTAATCAACCTTACAGACCTTTTATTTCTTTTGGTGTTTTTACAATTAAAAATAAATCAAAATAATTTTAAAAACAAAAAAATAAATGTGAGAATAAATAAATAATGGGACAAATATACGTCCTTGAAGATAGCAATTGAAATTCGGCATTAAAATGAATTAGGGTTAAAGTTAAATACTCACAAGTTGTCTGTCAGTTTGTCATACTGTCATGGCTTGTATGTTGCTGTGATGCTGGAACTATGTCACTGGTATTGCAAATGCCAGCAGGGTCACCCAAAGTGAACTGGTTTCAACAGAGCTTCAGATTAAGAACAAGCAACAAGGAAAGAATAGCCTGCTCACTTTGGAGGAAGTGGCTGCTGAAACCTTACCTGGCTATGCATACGGCAGAAAGCCTCTGGGCGTGGCGTCTTTTAAATATTCATTTGCTGATGGGGGGAAAACTCAAAGTGAGAAGAAACCGCTTCAAACATCAGTTAATAATTGGAACTTGGAATGTACAAAGTATGAATCAAGGAAAATTGAAAGTCATCAAAAATAAATAAAATACATAAGATCGATATCCTAGGCATTAGTGAGCTAAAATTGGGCTGGTATTGGCCATTTTCAATCAGAAAATCATATAGTGTGCTATGCCAGGAATGACCAATCAAGAGGCATGGCATTGCATTGAAAGTCAAAAAGAACATTTCAAGGTCTATCTTTAAGTACAATGCTGTCTGTGATAACATTATATCTCTCTGCCTTCCAGGAAATCCAATCATTACAACCATTATTCAAATGTATGCACCAACCACAGAAGCTAGGAAATTGAAGAATACTAGCAATGACTTCAGGAAGAAAGTGATCAGACATGCAATCAAGGTACAATTGATAGTCATTAGCGATTAGAATGCAAAAGTTGGAAACAAAGAAGAAGGAACCATAGCTGAAAAATATGAGCATGGTGATAAAAATTAAGCTGGAGATCACATGATAGAATTCTGCAAAACCAACAACTTGTTCAGTGTAAATAGATTTTTAATAATACAAAAGGTGAATATCCACATAGATTTCCCCAAATGGAATACACAGAAACAAAATTGACTGCATCTGTAGGAGGACACAATGGAGAAGTTCAATATCAGCAGCTATGAAAGTTCAGGATAAAGCAGAAGAAAATGAAAACAAGTCTACAAGAGGCAAAATGTGACCTTGAGTCTATCCCACCTGAATTTCAAGAACATCTCAAGAACTGATTTGAAGCATTGAACATTAATCAACTGCAGGAGGACATCGAGACCACCATTCACGAAGAAAGCAAAAAGGCACTAAAAAGACAGGAAATAAAGGAAAAACTCTTTATCAGAAGAGATTCTGAAACTTACTCTTAATCGTAGCATAGCTAAAGAAAATGGAAGAAAGGATAACATCAAAGAGATGAATAAAAAAATTTCTAAGGGCAGCTAAAGAAGACACAGCCAAATATTATAACAAATGATGCCAGAGTCTAAAATTGGAAAACAAAAGGGAAAATCATGCTTGGCATATCTGAAACTAAAAGAACTCAAGAAAATCTTAAAGCTCCAAGTTGCAATCTTAAAGGATTCTATTGACAAAATATTGCATAATCCCAGGAAGCATCAAAAGAGAAATACTACCCAGAGGCACTGTGCCTTAAAGAACTATTTCAGGGGGTAGCATATTGGCAAGAACCAATGGTGCTGAAGGAAGATAGTCAAGCAGCACTGAATGTCTTAGGCAAAAACAAAGGTCCAGGAATTGATGGAATGCTGATTAAGGTGTTTCAGCAAGCTGAAGAAGCCCTCACTCATCTATGCCAGGAAATGTGGAAGACAGCTAGTTGGCCAACTGACTAGAAGAGATCCATATTTGTGTCCATTGCAAAGAAAGGGGACCCAACAGAATGCTCAAATTATAGAATGACATCAAGATATCACACACAAGTAAAATTTTGCTTAAGATCATCCAACAACAGTTGTAGCAGTACATTGACAAAGAACTGACAGAAGTTCAGGCCAGAGTCAGAAGAGAATGTTGAAAAAGGGATATGATTGCTGAGGTCAGAAGGATCTTGACTCAAAGCAGAGAATACCAGAAATATGTGTACTTGTGTTTCATTGACTATGCAAAGGTTTTCAACTCCATAGACCATAATAAACTATGGATCACCCTGAGACAAATGGGAATTCCACAGCACTACATTGTGCTCATGAGGGAACTTGTACATGGGTTCAGAGGTAGTTGGGCAAACAACTGGAAATACTACATGGCTTAAAATCAGGAAGGTGTGCACCAGAGTTGTAACCTCACCATAGTGGTTCAATTTGTATGCTGAGCAAATCATCAGAGAAGCCGAATTAAATGCAAAGGAATGTGGCATCAGGATTGGTATGCCGATGACACAACCTTGCTTGCTGAAAGTAAGGAGGACTTTAAACACTTGCTGATGAAGTTCAAGGATTGTAGCCTTCAGTATGGATTATGACACAATGTACGGAAGACCAAAATTCTCACAAATGGACCAGTAGGTAACATCATGATAAATGAAGAAAATGCTGTCAAGGATTTTTGTGTTGCGTGAATCCACAATCAATGCTCATGGAAGCAGCAGTCAAGAGAACAGAAGAGGTATTGTATTAGGTACATCTCTGCACAAGACCTCTCTGGAGTATTTAAAAACAAGCATATTGTTTTGAGGACTAAAGTATGTTTGACCCAAGTCATGGTATTCTCCATTGCTTCATATGAAAGTTGGACACTGAATCAGGAAGAACAAAGAAGAATGGATGCATGTGAATTGTGGTGCTGAAAAGCATATTGAAAGTACAATGGACTGCTAAAAGAATAAACCAATCTGTGTCGGAAGAAGTAAGGCCAGTGATCCCTAGAGACAGGATGGAAAGACTTAGTCTCACATGCTTCAGACATATTGTCATGAGAGACTAGTTCGTGGAGAAGGACATCAGGCTTGGTAAAGTAGATGGGCAGTGAAAAAGAGGAAGGCCCCCAATGAGATGGATTGATACGGTGGCTGCCACATAGGCTCAGGCATAGGAACCAGTGTTTGGTACATGTAACAGTAATGTTTATTTATATTGTGCATTGGTCATTATGGGTCAGAGCCTACTTGATGACACCTAACAACAACAACATGGTGTTCCAAGGAATATTGAAAGTACCATATACTGCCAAAAGAACAAAAATTTGTCTTGGAATAAGTACATCCAGAACATTATTTATAGGAAAGGATGGGGAGACTTCCTTTCAAGCACTTTGGACACATCGGAAGAGGCCAATCCCTAGAGAATATCATGCTTAGTAAACTAGAGAGGCAGCAAAAAAGAGGAAAGTCCTCAACATGATTGATTGACACCAAAGCTCCAACATAACAACAATTTTAGTTATGGCAGAGGTCCAGGCAGTGTTTTGTTCTGCTGTACATATCGCTGCTGTGAGTCAGAGCCAACAGCACCTACCACCAGCATGCTTGAAGAAAGAAAACGTCTCTGATCTAAGATTTCTAAAATAAATAGTTCACATTAAACCAGAGGAAGGTGGATCTTGAGAATCAGATGACATAATCTTAGCAAAGCATTCTGAATATAATCAGACATCTTGATTTCTGAGATTTTTATTACCATCATAGAGAGAGATAAAACAAATGACTAGGAAAAATAGAAGAGGAGACAGGTGATAATTAAGAACGGAAAGGATTAATTTTTAAACATTCAGGAGAAGCCTTGAATATAGTTATTGCATTGCTATAACTGCAGTGATATGAGGACAATTAATCTATTTTTTAGAAAAATGAAAAGTTGTTGGAACACTAAAGAAATGAGCAAAATAATCTCCGATTTTATTGTCAAAAGCATCATTTGGATGGCTCTCACATAAACCAAAGTCCTCCTACTACCTTTAGGGAATTATACTTTTCAAATGAGCAGATCATCATTCAAGTCATATTCAATAAAATATCTTTCTTTTGATTGATGATCCAATGATGTGGGAATTCAAATATCCTTTAATAAAATGCAGGTCAATACGTTAAATTTCTCTATCACAAAACTTATGACTTGAGCAATTAATTCAGCTAAATTTACATTTATAAACTAAGTTATTCTGCAATGCTATTACAATGCTCCTTTTTCCATTCATTGTGTTCTGCCAGGAGCAACCCTTTCCTCTTTTTTGCTTGGTCCCTGTCAAATATTAAACAAAACACCATCAATGAAAAAATAAATTATAAGAAACTAACAAATGCAAAGGTTACAAAGGCAGTATATTTTAGGGGGCGAGGGTAGGGGAAGACAAATTCTCCACTTGTAATAAAATGAGATTTTTCTAAAGGATTTTTTTACAGCAAAATGTTCTCTGTTCTATTTAGCATAAAATAAAGGAAAAGGACATGAAAACTCACAAAGCTTCCCTCTTATTTTGTGTGTTTTAGTAAAATAATGTCCAAGGCTCCTGCTTTTCTCCTATTTACATTCCCTTCATTAAAATAACAAACTAAATCACCATTGCTGTAAGAATGATCTCTGAGCAAAAGTATGCATACATAAGAAAACATTAATTACAAGGCCTCCCATCTCTTCTTTCATCACACCTCTCTCCCTTGTTGGTAGATATATTTTGGCATGACTTCTTGGGAATATCTTTAAATTTTAAAATACACATACTCCTTAATTCTGACATGTGTATGAGCATTTCTGAAATACTGATTCAAACACGAGAGAAGCAGTCCTGACCAACAGAAACTGGCCCGACACAGAGAAACCTTGATAGTACAAGTTGTTCACCTGTCACTCACAACTAGACAAGAGCCTTAGAGCGCCCACATTCAACTAAGAC
>NW_022111373.1:62077333-62096140 GCF_000313985.2 Echinops telfairi
AAATTCCAAACGTAAAAAAACTGCTCTACTGGAGAACTACTTCGCTATTCGCTCCCACACAGACTCTGACTGTGGACATACCATGGAGTAGTTTGACCTTGTCCAATAGGGTCACTGTGAGTGAGCATCATCACCTTGGCAGCAACAGATTTGTCTCCATTTTTAACTATGTGATTTAGATCCACTTACGGTTCAGTTTGCCTTTCATACACACACACACACACACACACACACACACACACACAATTCTAGCTTACATATTAATGTCCATTGGAGAAATTAATAATTCTTAGAGAATATTCTTTATAGTGGTACTTATATTAGCAAAAGTTGGATATAACCCAAATGTTCAGAAACACAGAAATAATTTATTAAATTATAGCATATCTATTTTACAAAACAACTCTTAATGAATAAGGCAGATGCATGGGCTTTGGAATGTGGACAATAAACCCAAGATATTCTGCATAAATGGAAGGGAAGGTGAGCAAGTTAAAAAAAACATTGGTGGAGAGACCAGGGAATGATGACCGCCAGATAACAAGGATGGGGCGATCTCCTCAGAAACCACTGGAGAGTTCCAGTAGGAAGGATATTTATCACTTCCTGGCAGTGAGAAATTCAACTTAAAAGCTAAGTAAACGCAAGTTTCTTAAAATGGGAGAACAGTAATGCTTGCTGACAGACTCCACTCTACCATTTACCAGCTGCCCAAGACGCTTCTGTTAGCCCTCCTCCTGCCAAACACTGCATAGTTTCCCTCACCCTGAAAGCAATCCAACCATCCAATCATCTTTCCTTGATGGAAACAAGATATGAATAGAGAAGGAACAAATATACCAATAAAACTACGCACAAAAAAGGAGGTGAGAGAAGAGGGATGGAGGGTGGAAACCAAACATAAACCCAGAAAATTGACAGCAACAAACTCATATATAGATCGATAATGGCACTGAATGTCAATGAATTAAATGCACCAATCAAAAGACTAGCAATAAAAATTGTTAGTCTGACAATATCAGACGAACGGACTGAATTAAAAAACAAAATCCCTCTATATGCTGCCTAAAAGGGGCACAACTTAAATCAAATACAAACATAGGATAAAAATCAAAGGATGCTAAAAAAAAAACCTACCAAGCCCATGGAAACCATAAAAAGACTTAAGTGGCCATATTAATCATTAGTAAAATAGATTTCAGGAGAAACAAGAATGGATACCAAATAATGATTAAAGGAACAATACACAAGGAACACATAACATTATTAAAAATATGTAAAACCAATGAAAGTCTCTCAAAATACATCAATCAAATTCTCAGAGAGTGGAAAACAAAATAATGATCTTGATCATAATAGTAGACTTCAACACAGTCCTCTCAAGGAAAGACAGATCTTCAGGGAAGAAATTTAAGAAAGAAACAGATTTAAACAACACAAACAGATTTAAACAAACAACCAGCTTGGCCTCCTAGATATATACAGAGCATCCTCCCCGGCCCAACAAAATCAAAGTATAGATTCTTCTCTAGTCCACACAGTATATACTCTAGAGTAGATCACATGTTAGGCCAAAAGTAATGTTCAGCAAATTCAAAAACATTGAGATCTTACAACCCATTTTCTCAGATCACAATTGTAAATGTGGAAATCAACAAAAGAAAGATCAAGAACATAAAGATAAACACTTGGAAACTGAACACCATGCTACTTAAAAGTGAATGGTAATAGATCAAATAAGTTATGATTAAGAAATACCTTAAAAAATAATGATAACACATCATCCCAAACCATTTAGGATAACAGCAAAAGAAGTTATCAGAGGGTAATTTATAGCAATCAATGCACACATTAAAAAAAAAATATTAGAAATTCAAAGTCAACATCTTAACACAACATATCCAACAATCAGAACAAGGGCAACAATATAACCCCTTGTTCAGCCACAGAAAAAAGGTTACTGTGAAAATAGATGAACTAGAAAACATAAAAGCAATGAAAATAATCAACAAGACAAGAAGTTGGGTTTTTGAAAGGATTAACAAAATTGACAAACCACTGGCAGACTTAGCAAAGAAAAAGATAGAGAATATGTAACTACATAGCATTAAAGACAAAAAGAGTGACATCACAATAGATCCAAGTGAAATAAAGTGAATAGTAACACATTACTACAAAAGGCGGTACTCTAACAAGTTTGATAAACTGTAAGATATGGGAAACTACATAGAAATACACTATTGATAACTGCTTGCTCATCTTCTAGCCTACTACTTTAACAAATCCCTCAACTGTTTCCAACAGTCTTATATGGAGTCCTTGCGGTTCTTTCTATAAAATCACATCATTTGCAAATAATGAGTGCTTCAATTCTTCTTTGTCTAATTATAGTCCCTTGATTTGTTTTTGTTATCTAATGGTTTTGTCTAAAACTTCCAGCATGATATTGAATAACAGAGGTGATAAAGGGTACCCTTGTATAGTGAGATAGCTTATTGTGCCAGCCTGGCTGATAAACACAAGTGGGATTAACTGAAGGGCAGAGAGATAAATGGCTTGGTGAGCCTTGCCTTTCTTGTCTCTCGCGCTGTGATCATCGGACCACTGTGCGGCTGCCTTGCTTGTTCTGTGTCTCAATTTAAAGGCTACACTACCTGTGGGACGCCTAGCCTGTGGACTGTGTCACTGTAAGTTGAGGTCCCTTTAAGAAATCTCTGGAGCTGGAGACTGGCAGTTGGTGACCTGCCTTGTGATTGGCTGCTGTGCTGACATAGCCTAGCTCTCTCTACAAATAGAGGAAGCTATAGCAGCAGACTAGACTTGAAGGACTGCTAGTCTCTCACAACTCTCTCTCATGGACGTGAGTTGCACTGAGCCATTTGTAGTGCTTTATAATTTAACTGTTTATTTCTTGTATTATGTATTTATCTGTATATGATTTAACAGTTCATTTCTTGTTATATATCTAATTATCTTTATAAATAAATATATTAAATTATCAGCAATTTGGTTTTATCTCTCTAGAGAACCCTGTCTAACACACATAGTTCCTGTTTTGTTTTCACTTTTTCCCAATTGTGCATGATATTGACTGTTGGGTTTTCATATCTGACCTTTATTATCATGAGAATGTCTCTTCTATTCATATTTATTGAGTGTTTCTATTAGATATTGGTGTTAGATATTGTAAATGCTCTTTCTGCATCTATTGATAGGATCATGTGGTTCTCATTATTTTGTCATGTTTATGTGGTGGATTCCATTGAAACATCCTACATCTCTGCTATGAAGCCCACGTGGCCTTGATGGATTATTTATTTATACATATTATTGGATGGCATTGCCAGAATTTTTTTGGAGAATGTTTGCATCTATGCTCATGAGGGATATTGCTCTATCATTTTTTGTCTTTGTGGCATCTCCGCTTGTTATCACGACTATGCCCACTTCATAGAATGAATTTTGGACGTTTTTGTCCCATCTATGTGCTGCTGCCATCTGTGCAGAATCGGTGAGACCCCCTCCTTGTACATTAGTAGAATTCCCTTGTTAATCCATCTCATCCTGTTTTTTTCTTGGTTGCAAGTTTCTTGATGGCCTTCTCTATGTCTTCTTAAGTTAGGGTTCTTTTCAGGTTTTCTACATTTGTCAGTGTTAATTGTGGTAGATAGTGTATTTCCACAGTGGTTCTACATATTGACAAGCCCACCAGCAGGGTTTAAGAGTTCCAACCGCTCCATACCTTCTCCAGAATTTGTTGCTTTCTCTTTCTTTTTTAATTGGCTATCATTGTGGGAATAAGGTGATATGCATTTATGTTATGTTGATTTGCATTTCCTATAGGGGTGGTATACCAGCAAAGAGAGCACCAGAAAAAATATTAAGAAAGCAATTCCATTTACAATGAATGTCCCAGGATAAGCAGAAAACTTTCAAAAAGAAGAGCAAAGTAGAAGCCTTCGCACTATCTGACAGCAAAACCTACCACAGAGGCACAGTAGTCAAAACAGTCTGATATCGGTACAATGATAGATACATAGACCACTGGGACAGAACAGAAAGCCCAGAAATGAGAGCATCCACCTATAGGCCTGTGATTTTCAACAAGGATTTAAAAAATTTAATGGGAAAGGGACACCCTCTTCAACAAATGGTGCTGGGATAATTGGATCTAATCCGCAAAAGAATGAAAGAGTACCCATACCTCACCCCATGCACAAAAACAAACTCAAGATGGATTAGAAACTTAAATGTGAACTCCAGAGCTGTATGCTCAATGTGAAAATTAGGACAAGCGTAAGGGCCCTATTGCAGGACATACACAGACTACCAAATATGATAACAGAAGCACAGATTACGGGGACCTATTAAAAATAAAACACTTATGCACAGCAAAACACTTTATCAAAAAACAAAATGAAAGCCCGCAGATTGGGAAAACATCTTTAACAATTACACAATGGACGAAGGACTAATTACTAAAACAAAGCAAAAAAAAAACAACAAAAAACACTGTAGAATTCTCCAACAATTCAATAAGAAGAAAAGAACAAATAGTTCAACTAAGGTAGACAAAAGGCACAAGACAATTCAAAAAAGAACACTCAAATTCCTAACAAACACATGAGAAAATGCCCACACACATTACCCATCTGGAAATGCAATTCCTTTGCTATGTGTATATGCCAAAGTCGTAAGAGATAGACACGCTCAATGCCGGGGTTCACAGCAGCAAGAAGCTGGGAACGGTTCAAAAGCCCATCAGTAGAAGAAAAGATAAAGAAGCCTTGGTACAGACATACAATGTACTACTATGGATCCATGAAAAACAGCAGTAAAACCCTTCATGACAGGGTGGATAAAGAAACCATTATGCTGAGTAAAGTTAGTCAATAACAAAAGAACAAAATTGTGTGAGTCCACTACTACAAGGGTAAACACAAATTATACTTGCATATGCTATCAATGATATTGTTTATAATTTGAGTAGTCTGTGGGGCCATCCTTTTTTGGAATGGGTACAAATGTGGATCTCTTCCAGACTGTTGGCTAAGTTGCTGTCTCACAAATGTCCTGGCTTAGATGATTGATTGCTTCCAGTGCTTCATCAGCTTGTTGAAAATTTCAGTTGGTATTCCATCATTTCCTGGAGCCTTGTTTTCAGCTAAAGCATTCAGTGCAGCTTGAACGTCTTCCTTCAGCACCACTGGTTCTTGCTCATATGCCAACTCCTGAAATGATTGAATGTTGATTAGTTCTTCTAGGACATTGACTCCGTATATACTTCCCATCTTCTTTTGATACTTCCTGCGTCGTTCAATATTTTGCCCATAGAATCTTTCAGTACTGCAATTCGAGGCTTGGATATTTTTACTTGTTCCAGCATAGGATATGCTGAGCATGTTCTTAATTTTTGGTTTTCAAACTCTAGGTCTTTGCATATTTCATTATAATATTTGTCTTTCTCTTCTCCTACTGCCTTTGAATTATTCTGTTCAGCTTTTTGGTTTCATCATTTTGTCTGAGTTCCTAGCTATTCTGTGATTAATAGCAAGTTTCAGTTTCTTCTCACATCTACTCTGATCTTTTCTTCCTTTCCTGTCTCTTTAATGACCTTTTGATTTATTCATATATGGTGTTCTTGATATCGTCCCACAGTTCATCAGGTCTTCTGTTATTAGTATTCAATGTGTATATAATCTGTTCTTGAAATTCAGGTTTGATAGACTCAAGTTTGTATTTTGGCTCTCTGGACATGTTTTAATTTTCTTCAGCTTTATTCTGAACTTACTTAGCTGATGATATAGAGCTCCTCCATCATCTCTTCCCACAAATGCAGTATGGTGGTTACATAATCTGGTGTCAATTTGAGAGGATTACAAATGAAGGGGTGGAGTCTAGTCTGTCAATCGGATCATAGCCAATAAGGACTCTGTGTGGGCATGACCTTTGCCTGAGAATTCTGGGAAATCCTGTATTCCTTCTTGGAGGCGGGAGACACTATTTCTCTCTTGTTTCACTGCCTTGGAGACTCTCTGCTGACAAGGCTGACTCCCTGTGAGGCATCCCTGAGGAGAAGCTACATGGACCACATAGAGATCCTTGGCAGTGCCGAGATGCTTACAATGCCACTGGATCCATCCACAGGACTTCCCACCCGCTGATCTGTGATCTTCTTTCATTTGGCATCATTGCATGTGTTTTGTGAGTCAGAAGAGGACTTTATAGATTTGTATAAGACATATGGGCTAATATCAGACTTATGGACTTGATCTGGACTGGGCTGGGATATTTGCTCAATGTTCAACTGCTCTTGTATATAAACCTTTTTCTTATACACATATGTGTGTCTATGAATTTGTTTCCCTAGTCTACCCAGACTAACACATGTAATCAATTTGTGAATGCCATCTAGAGAAGTCTATGTGTGTAATCTTCTTATGTGTTGTTGGAAAAAGGTATTTGCTATGAACAAATTGTTAATTGTGGAGTACTCTAGCATGAGATCTCTGGCTTTATTTTTATCATCAAAGTCTTATTTTCCAACTATAGTTCTTTCCTCTTTGTTTCTAATTTGCATTCCAATCTCCAATAGTTATAAATGCATCGTGATTGCATGTTTGACCAATTTCAGAATGAAGTCGTTGGTAGAATTCTTCATCACTCAGTTTGTGGTTGGTGCATGAATCTGAATAATAGTTGTATTGATTGGATTTACTTGAGTGCAGATAGATATAATCCTATCAGAAACAATGTTGTACTTCAAGATAAATCTTGAAATGCCCTTTTTGACAATGAATGCAAAGCCATTCCTCTTGATGGTGTCATTCTCAGCATAATAAACCTCATGATTTTCTGATTCCAAATGCCCAACATCAGTTCATTTTAGCTCACTGATGCCTAGAATTTTATTTTTATGCATTTCATTTAGGTTTTTACAACTTAAATATTTCCTAGATTTATACTTCATATATTCCATGTTTTGTTTATTAATTGATGCTTGCAGTCGTTTCTTCTAATTTTGGGCCGGGCCTCATCAGCAAATGCAGGTCGCAAAGGCTTTACGTCCACAAACTTACCTCTATCCATGTCATTATGGCCAACTCTGCTTTGAGAAAGCAGCTCTCTCTTGGCTATGTTCTAAGTGCCTTCCATCCTGAGGGGATCATCTTTGGGCACTATCCCTGACAATGTTCCATTTGTTTTCATTAACTAACAATGTTTAGATTCTGTCTAAAAAGGTTTCCTTAGCGAATTCCTCAGAAGTGAACAGCCTATTCCTTCTTCGTAGTTTGTTCTTTGTCTGGAAGCTCTGCAGAAACCTATTTACTTTGGTCGATGCTGTGGGCATTTGAAATATTGGTGGAATATCTTCCAGCATCACAGCAACACTCAAGCCACCAGAGAATGACAAAGTGACTGACATGTGGTAGATTAGGGAAATGTTGTTGATGTTGCTGTTGTTGTTAGGTGCCACTGAGTTGGTTCCACCCCATAGCATCCCAATACACAACAGAAAGAAGCACTTCCCAGACCTGTACCTTCTTCACAATTGCTTCCAAGCTTGAGCCCAGTGTTGTAGCCACTGAGTCAATCCATCTCCTTGAGGGCCTTCCTCTTTTCAGCCGCCCCTCTAGTTTACCAAACAGAATGTCCTCCAGGAACTGTTCTTTCTCCAAAACACACCCAAAGTATTAAGATGACATCCTACCATACTGGCCTGTACTTTTTCCAAAACAGATTGGTTTGTCCTTTTAGGAGTTCATGCACTTGCACTAGTCTTCCCCTGCACTACAATTCAAACACGTGGATTCTTCGTTCGCCTCCTTATTAAATTTTCACATGCATACATGGCAACTGAAAATAGCATGAGTTGGGTCGGGTGCACTCTGATTTTCAAAGTAACACTCTTGTTTTTCAATACTCCAAAGAGATCTTGTGTGGAAGATTTAACTAATTAGATTACAAACTGTAATCTGTTACTTCCCTGTTGTAACTCATTGATCAAGTAGTAGGTTATAATACAGGATCCACAATGAATTAGAATATGAAGGATACCCTCCCAAAAAAACAATGCTCGTTTGTTTTGTTTGATGTCAGGGGGATAATGCATTTGGAGTTCTTTCTACCAGGTCAGACTGTTAAGCTTTCCATTTTAGCGGTTCTGAAAGGATTGCATAACAGTGTGCAGCAAAATAGGACTGGTTTGTAGCAGATGGAGGACTGGCTTTGCCACCACGTCAATGCACCTTCTCACTGTGTGCCAGTTTTTGGCAAAAAAAATGGCATATCTCTCTTGCCCCTTACTCACCTGACCTCGATGCATATGACTTCTTTTTGTTTCCACGAATGAAGAGGGGCATAAAAGGACAGTGATTTGATGACATAGAAGAGTTGAAGAAAAAATAAGGGAGGCACTGTCAGCCATCCAAACAGATGAATTTGAAAAAATTTTCCAAGAATGGAATTGCAGATTTGACAAATGTATTAAGTGTAATGGAGAGTACTTTGAAGGTGGTAAGGTTGTTTTGTAAAAAAAAATTTAAATACATAGCTTTGAAAAAAATTCGTTTTTTGGGGGGTGTACTCCTTCATACACTCACTGTCATAGAGTCAGTGCCAAATCATAGTTATTCTATGAAACAGGGTAAAAATGTTTCTTGTGAGTTTATAAGACTATACTCTTTACAGGAGTAGAAAATCCCATATTTCTATCACAGAGTGGCTGGTCATTTTGAAGTGCTAGTCTTGAGGATTGCGTTCCAATATATAACACTATACCACAGCCTCTTCACCATGCCTTTCAACTGGCCTCTCTAGTTCCTCAATCCCTTGACCTTGCCTGGCCTCTGCCTTGCTTGAGCAAGTATTGCAAAAATCTTTTCGCTCCACCAATAGGTGACCAAAGGCACTCCACTTCATTAGCAAGCCTTCTACTCCAGATCACACAGCTTTTTTGCTCTGGGGTTTGGGAAGCCCACCTCTGTCTCATTTTTTAAATCAATAGCAAGCCCTCCGATTCCCAGAGTGGCCACCATATCGTCGTTTGCATAGCCCCACCCACTTGTTGGGGGAGAGGGGGCAGGGGACAAAGACTTTGACTAGATGAGCCATACTAATTCCCTGCACTGCACTGAATACAGTTAATAAAGGGAGTAGTCTATACTGAAGTCTACTTAGCCACTCTGCTTATAATTAAACTTCAGTTTTACGTATTTCTTCTAGAAGTTCTATTTTCCTTCTTGTTCTTTCTCTCTATCATTGCTTCATCCCCTTAAGTGAGTTGATCATTTTCTTTGACTATTCATTGAGGTTCAGCCAGCCAGAGGGGTACCTTAGCAATGACAGGCCCAAGAGTAGAGATAATCTAGTTGTCTCTACACCTGTTGACTAGCTACAGAGCAGCCAGCAAATCATCAGGGTGTAGTCTGGAAATTGGAAAAGGTTTATCTGTTTCTAGACACCTCAACTCATCTTCATATCTAGCACATTTTATAAAATAAATAGCCCATAAATATTTGTTGCTGCCAATGCTGCTTTCACTGCTATTGTGAACATAGGTAATAACATTTTTTAAATTTCTGCCTATTATTACTCCAAAATAAATTTGGAAAAACTAGTGTGTATTTTGGTAATCCTCTAGATTTAATCTAATCAATACTAGATTAGAAAGCAGAAAAAGAAAAACCAACTCTAGCTTAAGCTATTTACAATTCTATTGGGAAAACATTCAATGCAAATAGAATGGGGATGAATAACCTTATATGCCAGTTCATAAGCAGAGATGCATACACCACCTCACACTATTTCTTTGACCTCAACTTTCTTCTTTCTTATTCTCTACACAATAAACTCAGCCCTACACACTTTGCTCCTTGGCGAATACATTTTATGACAATTAACACCACTCTCTAAACACCCTGCAGTCCAAGTAATAGTGTACATTCCATTGTCATTCAAAATATACTAAGTAGTGTCAAAAAACGCTTGCAAATATGTAATTTAAAGATAATGGAATTTTTCACGAACTTTTCAAAGCCTCAAGCATACTTTGAAGGACTCATATATTCTTGATGTTCAATTTATTTATTGGTGCTAAATGTTATGGTAACCACCTGTATCCTGAGTGGACTTCAAATGGACCAGTTAGAGCTATCATAGCATAGGGCATATAATAAAGATAAATACCTCAAACTTGAAAGTGAAATTCTCATTTGCAGTCTCCCTTTTCCAAACCTTGTTAATGTTAAGGTAAGACATAACCAAGTGGCAAACTGAAAACATTTTCAACAGGGGGAATGACTTGTAATTTAGTGCCCTCAAATCAATGTTGACTCATAGTGAGATTTTATGACGGAGTAAAACTGCCCTACACAGTTTCCTATGCTGTGTTCTGTACGGAAGCAGATCATCTGGTCTGTCCTCCTCAGAGTGACTGAATGGGTTCAAACAGCCAACCTTTGGTTAGCAGATAGCTGCTTAACCACTGTACCACTGGGGCACACTGGCCTATACAAAGTTCTAGGAAGTTAGAATGCTGAGACCTACGCTGGAGACACTACATCAGATTTCTGATTATTTCATTGTGAATAGCAGAGTCAGTAAATTTCTGCAGAACCTTTATCTCATGATTTTAATGGCTTCCACAGGTTAGTTTGTTGTCAATCACTGTCACAGCAGATCCAGGCAGTTGGGTCTAGAAGAGAGTGAACATAGTGACAGAAGAAAAATGCTGTATAGGAGGGCAAAATAACCAAAGAAAAGATCAGAAAACCCCATAAATGTACCATATCTCCATATATTTACTCCTCTTAAATGCAAAATCTGAGATTGACTACAAAATGTTTACAACCAGGAAATGTTCATTTCTATGAGGTTTGATTGTGAATTATAAACCCTAAAAATAATTTGTCTCTGTTAACTCGTTCTTAGAAATTCTCAATGTAAGAGTTTTTTTTTCTTACTTCCATATCATCTCTTCCTGTAGTAAATATTTTGTGTATATAATCTCATAATATTTTACTCTTCCTTTCAATTTGCATGATTTCAGCTTGAACTCCTTAAAGGTCCTATGTTCGTGCTAATTACAGTGTGCACCCGAAAGGTATCAGTAAATCAGACTGTTGCTAATCCTGCCTTCTCAGTGTATTACTTTGAAATGCCCAAGGATGCACCAGGGTATTGAAAAAATATCAACCCTAGAGAAGGAGATTTATCACCCCTGTCAAATAACAACATTCACATAGATGAATTCTGACATTCACCTCAATATAAGTCAGAATGCACTTATTATTTAATTAGCCAATTCTATATAACTGTTGCCATTAAGTTTGACAACGTATGCAGTCTTTCTATATTCTTTTATTATGATATAACCTAACATGAATTAAAGAAGAATTTAAAATGGGGAGTTCAGTCATCAAAGTCAAATATTTGACCTGTAGCTTGGCATCCTGTGGGTAATACAACTTTCTGTGAAGATCTAAATCCTGTTGTAGCATTATAAGACTTGGTGGCATTTTAAAAATGCAAGCTTTTTACATCAAACTGGAAGTTATTTTTAGGGAAGAGTAGATTATGACCATCATAATTGTTCATGTAGATTATCTGAAATATAATTCTTAATTAGGACTTTTTTGCAGTACCCGGAAACTGACAAACTGTTATGAGTCCTATAACTCTATGAGAATATTGCGATTGGTTTAATGAATTGTAGAAACATCTAGCTCCACATCTTGCAAATTTGATAACACTAGGTCTCTAAGTCAAAAGAAAAATAGAAAGCTATTTATTTTCTACCTTCTTGCTGAGAAATTTTCATTTTTAAAGAGGAATCCACAACTCTAGTGTCAAGAAATATGACAGATTCAAGTGTACAGCAGTTGTTTCAGTTAAATCATCACCCAGTCCCTCTTTAACCCAAACCACTTTTTTTTCATGAAATTTCTCCTTTCCATCCATGCATTTCTAATGGGAATTATAAACAGTACACATTCTCTATATAATAGTTAGGTGGAAATTCAATTTATTGTTCTAGCTTTATGGTTTCATTATTCCAGGATCAAGTGGTTGGCCCTACCTGGACCAGAAGCCATTTGGAGGAAATATGTTCTGTAAGAAAATAGAAAAGGAATATCTAATAAAAATAAACTTGGCGATCCCCCCCAAAAAAAAGAAAATAGAAAAGGGACATCCTCTCAGAGAAGGGTCACAAGGAAGGGACAGGTCAGCCAGTATCACACCAAAGAAACACACAATATTCCTCTGGTTCCTTGAGACTTCCTTACCCCCAGTATCATGACCGAAGCTCTACCTTACAAATCTGGCTAGACTGGAGCATGTATACTGGTATAGACAAGTGTTCTCGACACATGTAATCCAGGACAGATGAACCCCTCAGGAACAGAAATTAGAGTAGTGAGACCAAAAGGGTAGGGAGAAGGTGAGGGGAGAAGTGGAAGAAAAGGAGGAACCAATCACAATGATTGTTGAATAACAACCCCCCCCCCCAAAAAAGGGGGAAAAAACAACAGAAATGTGGGTGAAGGGAGACAATGGTCATTTATATTAATCATTTATAATTTATCAAGGGTTCACAAGGGTGGGAGGGTCAGGTAAAGAGGGGAAAAAGACAGGAGCTAATACCAAGGGCTCAAACATAAAGAAAATATTTTGAAATTGATGGTGGTAATATATCTACAAATGTGCTTGATACAGTTAATGTATGGATTGTTATAAGAGCTGTAAGATTCCCCAATAAAATGATTTTGAAAAAGAAGGAAAGAAATAGAAAAGGAAGAACACTTTCTAACCAAACGTCTAAAAGCAGGATTAACCTCAAAGCAAAATAAGATCAAGACATTCCAAGAAAAGCAGAAGCAAACCCCCAAACCACTGCTTGTCTGTCCGTTTGTCGCACTGTGGGGCTTGTGTGCTGCTGTGCTGCTGGAAGCTATGGCACTGGTACTTAAGTGAACGGGTTTCAGCAGAGCTCCCAGACTAAGAACAGGCAACAAAGAAGGACTAGATGCCCGCTGCAGAGGGAGCAGCTGCTGAAAACGGAGCACCTCCGCACAGCGTGGCCACACTGTCAGAATCGGAAGGTCTGAGGAATGGAAACAGAACATGGTCAGACATCATGCAGAGGCTGTGCCTCTGGGGTCGTTGGAAGGCGCTTGACACATGACAGAGGAGTAGCTGCTCTCTAAGTGGAGTCGAACATGGGGACCTGAATGAGGAAAATCTGTGAGATTGGAGCCTTTGGGACCTTCGTTTGCTGATGGGACACAACTCAAAATGAGAAGAAACAACTGCAAACCTCAATTAATAATCAGAACCTGGAACACTCGCAGTACAAATCTAGGAAAATATGGTGAGAAAATAGATTCCTAATGTACACATAATGCACATCTTTTCTTATTTTTTCAGGTAGTCAATAGCATAACCTATATGCCAATCACTCGCCTCACCTTTCTGAGAGGCAAGATCTGGCAATCTGTGGCCTAACAGTCAAGTTTGAAATGGCAACCTACACCAAAGCACCATTGTGGTGGTCTGCCTACAGGGGCCCCAGTTGTTTCTGAAATAGAATTTCCATGGGCAGCCCAGGTCCTGGGGAGGTGGTTTTATGTTGGCTGTGGTTCCACCAATGATATTTGCAGATCAATACACTGAAAACTACATTTTGTCTGGATTCATCAAGTATCTGAGACAGCTCATTATCTTCAAACAGCCCATCCAAGCTTGATATTAGAACATTGCACTCGGCAGTCTCTGGACAAAGATTGGCCAAACAGGCCAATTCAAACTTCGGACGCTTTTCTGGAACAACAGGCTGCGGACACTGGCAGCAGGCTCCCTGTTTCTGAAACGACTGACATGAGCTCCGTAGTTTGAGTTCGTGAAGACTTGTAAGAGTTCCGGTCCATCTTCTGCACTCTCTATCCTATTGCTTTCGGTGCTCGAGGAGCATAGGATGTTCTGAATTGAGCTGTCTTAGCTGTTTCAACCTCTTTGGGAGAGATCAGCTGTCTTCTTCCATGCCTCCAGTCTGAGCATTGCTGCCACGGCCCGCCCCCATCGCAGTGCAGGACCACCTTTCCTGATTTTAAGCCACATAGGGCATGCCCTTGTTCGGTTTGCACAGCTGCTCCTTGGTCCATGTGCAGATCCCGCATGAGCACATGTTAAGATGACGTCTGAAGTATACAAATGAATTAAGGAGCAATCTGAACACAATTTCTACGTTTAAAAAGTTGATAGCTCACTAGGCATTTGGAGGAACATTTTTGCTATCACGAAAAAGGAAACCAGCTCCCAAGTTGGAAACTACTGAAGCAGATTTAGAAAGGAAAAGTTGCTTTTGCAGAGAGCTATAATTTCCTAGCCGACAAGTGTAATAACCCAAATGCTAGAAAGAACACCTCTCTGAAAGAATGAAAATCATGTCCATAAGACAAAATATGATAACCATTGTCTTTTTCCCCACTAGGGAAAATAAAATTATAGAACCTAAAGTCATAAATTCATGGATCATCGCTTGTGAGTTTTGTAACATGTTATCAACTATAAAAGAAGTTTAGTGATGCTAAACATGTGAATTTTGGGTTACTCTTTCAGTCCATCCTCAAACTGTTGTCTGTCAGTTGCCAAACAAAGCTATTAATGCTACCTGGAGGCGAGGACGTTCAGGTTGTTTATCAAGAAAGAACTATTTTATTGCTTATGTTTTCCACACAGAAGCAAACTGATAAGCTTTCAAAGAGGAAATCCGCTCATGCTAGGAATATGATAGAAGAAATTATCTTCCGCCTAACCTTCCATCTGGGTGTAGGTGTAAGGATCAAAATTTCAGAATGCATTTTTGGGGGGGGATCACATTGCAGAAGTTCACATTGTGATGCACTTTTAAGAAATCTGTCAAATAAAAAAAAACACTCTAAAATATCTTCAAACTAGACCAATAGGGTGTTTTTTTTCTTTTTAAATGGCTATGCCCCTGTCATTTTAATTTGGTTGTAGCTATACTGTTCTCACAAGTCCAACTTCAACTATAACCATCGACATGTGTGCGAGGGGGCCTGTGATTTAAATTTCATAAAGAAATTGAGATAGATAGGCTTTAAAGATCTTACCATACCCGATACTTATTATAAATATATAGATTTGAAAGTCAGAGTCAGATGGTTTTTGATGCTACATTAATGCTTGTGAATACCCCAGGTGTTATAAATGATCCCTATTTAGAATGCCTCTCACTGTCATCCCTTTGTGATTCTCTCCATTTCATTGAAGGTGATTATCTCTGCTCTGGGGATCGCTTTTTCCTTCTTCTTTAGAGTCTCCATTAACTGTTTGCTCAGGTAGCGAAATGGGTGATAGGTTTATTGTTAGATGCCCTTAACTCAGTTCCGACCCATAGTGACCCTATGCACAGCAGAATACAATGCTGCCCAGTCCTGCACCACTTCCAAAGTTGTTATTCTTGGGTCCATTGTTTCAGCCACTGTGTCAATCCATCTCACTGAGGGCTTTTTTCTTTTGTGCTGCCCACTTGACCAAGCATGATGTCCTTCTGCAGGGACTGGTCTCCCCTGATAATAGGTCCAAAATAAGTGAGATGAAATCCCATAATCCTTGCCTCGAAGTAGCACTCTGGCCATACTTCTTCCAAGACAGATTTATTTGTCCATTTGGGAATCCTTGGTACTTTTGATATTCTTCGTCAACAGCACAATTCAAAGGCATCAATTCTTCTTCAGTCTTCCTTATCCAGTGTCCAACTTTCACATGAATATGAGGCAATTCAAAATGCCATGGTTTGGGTCAGGTACAACGTAGTCCTCAAAGTAGCAACCTTACTTTTCAAGAATTTAAAGAGCTCTTGTGCACCAGGTTTACCAAGTGCACTACACCTTCTGATCTCTTGCTTGCTCCTCCATGAATATTGATTGTGGATCCAAGCAAGACTAAATCTTTGATAATTTCCTTTTTTCTCTCCATTTATCATGTTACCTGTCGGCCTAATTGTGAGGATTTTGAGCTTCTTACATTGAGTTTTAATCCATACTGAAGGCTTGAATCCTTGATCTTCATCAGCAAGTGCTTCTAGTCCTCCACACTTTCAGCAAACAAGGTTGTGTTATCCGCATATTGCAGGTTGTTAAAAAGCCATCCCCCAATCCTGATGCCATAGTCTTCTTCATATAATCCAGCTTCTCTGATGATTTGTTCAGCATATAGATTGAATAAGAATGGTGAGAGGATACAGCTCTGATGCACACATTTCCTGATTTTAAATTGTGTACTATTCCTTCTTCTGGTTGCACAACTGCCTCTTGATCCATGTACAAGTTTCTCATGAGCACCATGAATGGTTCTGGAATTCCCATCCCAGGTTCATGATGAGGCTATTTTTGCTGAACTTTCTGTGATAGCTGTTGTGTCAACCTGGTTGGGCCCAGATTCTCAATGGTTGGACAGTTAAGACTTAGTAATCCCCCATGATGAGATGCTCTTAAGTAAGCACCTTGCTTCCAGTGTAAGAAGATGCTTTATTAAAGCTTGTCTGCGTTATGCTGAGTCTGGATCCTGTATCACGCTTGTCAACCTCAGGATTTGAGGATGTCAGTCAACAGCTTGTCTTATTACATGCTGTTTCTGGGAGTCATCACAGGCATGCCATCTTACCAGCCAACCTTGGATTCATTCACCTCTGCAGCCACAAGCCCATGGTCTTCCTGCCAATCTTAGGTTCAGGAGATGCCTCCAATATAACAGCTGAGTACAAGATTGGAGCTTGCCCTATCTTACAACTGTGTAAGCCATTTTCTTATTAGATGGTAGATGTTGTTCTTGTTGATATGTGCCTTCCGACTGGTTTCAACCCATAGTGACCCTATGCACAACAAAATGAAACCTGTCCAGCCCTGCACCATTTTCACAATTTTTCTTATGCTTGAGTCCATTGTTGTAGCCACTATGTCAATCTATCTCTTTGAGGGTCTTTCTCTCTTTAACTACTCTCTACTTTACCAAGCACGAAGTTTGAGATTATAGATAGATGATAGATAGATAGATAGACAGATAGATACAGAGCTACAGCTACAGCTACAACAATGTTGTTGTTGTTGTTGTTAGGTGATGTCAAGTCAATTCCAACTCATAAAGACCCGATGTACAATAGAAAGAAACAATGACCAGGTCTGCACCATCCTCACAATTGTTCTTAAGTTTGAGCCCATTGTTGCAGAGCCTTCCTCTTTTTGGCTGCCTCTCCACTTTATCAAGCATGATGTCCTGCTCCAGGAACTGGTCTCTTCTGATAACATGGCCAAATGACATGAGATAAAGTCTCATCATCCTTCCTCCAAGATGGATCTGTGTGTTCCTTTGGCAGTACATGGAACTATGGCATTCTTCACTAACGCCATAATTTAAATGTTTCAACTTTTCTTTGGTCTTCCTTATTTAACTCTTGGATACACATAAGGGCATTGAAAACACCATGACTTTGGTCCGGTGCACCTTTGTCCTCCAGCTTTTACATTACAATTGCCAATAATGATCAGTGCCTCCTGATTGCATGTTTGATCAATTTTTTATTGAAGATGTTGGTAGAATTCTTCAATTTCTCCAAAACTAGCCTTTGCCATTGGTACATAAAGTTGATAAGTTGTATTCATTGGATTTCCTTTAAGCCATATAAATATGTATAATCCTGTCACAGACAACATTATACTTCAAGATAGACCTTGAAATATTCTTTTTGACTCTGAATGCAACAACCTTCTTGATTGTGTCATTCCTGGCATAGTAGACTATATGATCTTCTGATTGAAAATAGTCAATGCCAGTCCATTTCAGCTCACGACCACCTAGGATATAGATCTTTATGCATTCCACTTCATTTTGTATGACTTTCAATTTTCCTAGATACATACCTGTACTTTCACGTTCCAATTATTAACTGATGTTTTCCCTTGTTTCTTCTCACCTTGAGTTGTGTCTCCATCAGCAAATGAAGATCTCGAAGGTTCCACTCCCTATAGGCTTCACACCATTCCTATGACCGTGGTTTGCTCTACTTTGAAAAAGCAGTTTTTCCTCAATCACCTTTTGAGTGCCTTCTGATCTAAGGGGCCTATCCTTTTGCGCCACCTCTGACAAAGTTCTGCTTCCATTCCGTAGGACTTCAGTAACTGACAAGGGTTGTTGTTTTGTTTTGTTTTTTGTAAGGGGTTGCCAATATTCTTTATTTTATTTATTTATTTATTTATTTTAAACCTCATTTTATTGGGGGCTCCTACAACTCTTATCACAATCCATACATACATCCACTGTGTCAGGCACATTTATACATTCATTGCTCTCATCATTCTCAAAACATTTGTTCTCCACTTGAACCTTGGTATCAGCTCCTCATTTTTCCCCTCCCTGCCCGCTCCCCCCACCCTCGCATACCTTTGATAATTTATAAATTATTATTATTTTGTCATGTCTTACATTGTCCGACATCTCCCTCTCTTCACCCACTTTTCAGTTGTCTGCCCCCCAGGGAGGAGGTTATATGTAGATCCTGATAATAGGTTCCCCCTTTCTACCCCACCTTCCCTCCACACTCGGTATCGCCACTCTCACCACTGATCCTGAAGGGATCTGTCCTGGATTCCCTGTGTTTCCTGTTTTATACTGTCCACTGTCTCCCTTCATCCACTTTTCAGTTGTCCGTCCCCCAGGGAGGAGGTTATATGTAGATCCTTATAATAGGTTCTCCCTTTCTCCCCCACCTTCCCTCCACACTGGGTA
>NW_022111373.1:62096743-62099393 GCF_000313985.2 Echinops telfairi
TGGGCAAATATTGAATCATGCAGGAAGCATCAAAAGAAGATGGAAAGTACCACAGACTGCCAAAAGGTCAAACAAATCTATTTTGGAAGAAGTACTGCCAGAGAGGTCCTTAGAGACAAGGATGGCAAGACTTTGTCTTTCATGCTTTGGACATGTTGTCAGGAAAGACTAGTCCCTGGTGAAGGACTGCTTGGAAACATATAGGCGCAGCAAAAAAGAGGCAAGCCCTCAATGAGATGGAGGGACACAGTGCCTGTGACAGTGGGCTCAAGCATAGGAAAACTGATGAGGAAGGGCTGTGTTTCCTTCTGCTGCGCAGGAGGTCCCTGTGGAATGGAGCTGACTCAAGGATACCTGATCACAAGCCAGGCCAGGAGCTTTTCAATCTCTCATACGCACGATGAAAGCTGGACGATGAAGACATACGATCAAAGCAGAATTGCTTCGTTTGACTCATGCTGCTGGCAAAGACTATGGAGTAAATCGTGTGCTTCCAGAGGGAAGAAGTATAACCAGAATGCTACCTGGGAGTGATTTGTAATTTGGCCAGGCTATCAGGAGGATCAGTCCGTGGAGAAGGACATCATGTTTGGTAAAGTAAAGGGTCAACCAAACATGGAAAGTGTTGCAACCAAATGGATTGACACAGTTCCTGCAATAGATTGAAATATTTCAACGATTGTGAGGATGTCACAGGACCAGCCATCATTCCATTCTGGTAGGTATAAGGCTGCTATGGGTCAGAGTCAACATAATCCCTACCATATACACACATGGGAGTTCTAAAATTAGTGATTGACTGAAGAACTACAAATGTTAAATTGTTTTATACTGGTAACATATCATAAATTATTTTATTGACACTTACTACTGTACTTTATAAGCCATTTAAATCCCTACACATGCATAAACGTAGTTCTTCCATTAGTTCTGCCATTATTTTCACAATAAATAATTTTTCACTTTAATTCACAAATTAATCATTGCTAATAGTTAACAATTTGAACTTGTTCAAATTAGTTCAAATTGTCTAATAAGAATAGATTTCCAACAGCTTCTAGTTGGGCCATTGATAGGATTCATAAATGATAGGAAGTGAAATCTCTGAATGAGACACTTGTCTTGAATTCTTTTTGAAAATGAAAAGTCTATAAATGAGTTTGTGAGTGCACATAGAGTTCTTTATTTACCGTAGGTGTCTTTGTAATTATGAGATCTCCATCCACGAAATCCTTGAAAACGCGTGGTGATTCTTTAAGTGATTTCTCAATAATACGACAGGAAAGTGTGAGAAAAAGGATGTGTGCTCCGGGTAAGCCAGCTGGCAGAGCTCACCGGCTGGCGCCCGCCCTGTCTCACTGTCTGTCTTCCCTGTAACGCTGCCCAGGACGAGCAGGAGGCCCCATGCTCAAGGAGACTGGAAGGAAATCCCCTGCAGAGAAATCGATGGCTTAGTTTTGTCACTTCGAATCTGCACAGAACTTCTTTATATTCCACAAAATAGTGGTTATGCTAACATAGCAACACCATATACTAAATCTGCAAAGAATTTTTCCAAGAATATTTAATGATAATGAACAGAATTAGCTACGTTTTCCACTGATTTATACTCTCTATAGTCACATCACCATCAACTTACTTACTGTCTCTGAGAGTAACTTTGGAAACATTTTTATGAAGATGTTAATTGTGTTTTTCAGAAACATCTAATATATACCGCAGGAAATAGTGCAACGTTATTAACTTTTCCAAAAATCTCAAAACAGTATTTTTTTTTAATCCTAATAAGATATACTATTTCTGTAGGTTTATTTTATCCTTTACTCAAATGACTTCAGTAACATTTTCGTTTAGATCTACCCTATCCAATAGGCCAGTCACTGGGCAGATGAAACCACTGAGTACACGAGATGTGGTTAGTCCAAACTGAAATGTATTGTAAGTGTAAAATGTAGCCCTGGTGACACTATAATGTAAATGGTTCCGTGGTTCAAACTCGCCAGCCTCAGCAGAAACATCAGGCTATCTGTCCCTGTGAAGAGTTTACAGTCTTGAAAACCCTATTGCTCTGAGAAAAATCAACTGGTGGCAGTGAGTTTGGCTTTGGTTGGTTTTATAAATGTAAAACACAATGAAGATGCTAAAGACTGAATATGAAAAAATAATGCAAAATATTTTATTAGTAATTTATAGGGATTATATATCTAAATAAAAATCATAATGGTAATAACATATTATTAAAACAGATTTTATCTGTTTCTCTTCCTCTTTCTAAATGTGGCTAGTAGAAAAATTTTGAAGCACATATGCCTCACTTTTGTGACTCACATTCTATTTCTATTAGAAAGTAGTTCTCCAAATTATTACCTAGATTTGCTCACATTAGAGTTATCTTTCTTTTCTTGGCAAGGTGAAGGGGATAAATAACTATCTACTTAGTGCTTTAGAGTTTACCAAATTATTCCTCAGCCAAGCTCTACAAACAAGACAGTTAAGAAAACAAGCGGCCATTCAGCTGGGAAGCAACAAAGCTCACATGAAAGAAGCACACCAGCATGTCAACAGGTATCAGAAGTTCAAAACCAAGCAACCAAATCGATGTAAAGGGGCGTGGATGTAGTGGAGACCCAAAACCCGCCTATAAGATCAT
>NW_022111373.1:62100602-62102238 GCF_000313985.2 Echinops telfairi
TGTTCTTTTTGTACTTTGACTTTGAGAGAAGTAACTATTCTTCAGCTTCATCTCACAAAAAGTACAAAAGCAATGGCACACTAAGAAAGATCATTTTGGAGGTACCCATTACCATAGAAAATATATTACACACTCGTCAAATTTCCAAATGCTTGTCAGACAGTGCTGGTTTTCTGTAATTTCACCCACTAGAAATGACTCAGAATCAGATACTTAGCACTGAGATCCTCTATCTGTGTTATTTAAACCTGAGGAAAAGAGTCATGAGCAGTGGATAAGCAGTGTGGCTCCCTTTGCATGGTTATTGTTGCTAAGGAAACCTCCTCCTTCTAATCCATGTGTTCAGCCCGTCCACCCCGCTATCTGGTATTATTGCCTCTGAAGAAGGGAAACATCTCAGCATGACATAAGAACAGGAAACACAAAGGACAATGACTGGCACATTAGCCTTCTACACACCAATGTTTCTCAGAAAAATCTACATAGTAGCAATTTCTGGAAAGAGGCAAGCAGAACCAAGGCCCCGTTAACTGCTATATGCACATGTGCTAGTGGTTGCAGCACTGCAATCACATATAAAAGTATGCAAAAGCACCCATTTCCAAGTCACACTTGTGATTGCAGAGAAGCATGTGAAGTGTCAGGCCTGCGCAGGACAGGGCTTGGGAGATCAGAGTCCCAGGGCAGGGCAGGGCAGTAATGGAGACCTGTGATCTTTCTACGAGACAGTCACATCAGTGAAGTGACTTCCTGGCAGTAGATTCTGAGAACCACTGCAAAGGATGACTGACTGATGTCCTTTACTTCCTAGGGTCAGGCTGATGTGTGAAATCCCAGCTAGTCAACTAAGAACATCATCATGAATGGATGCAAGGAAAGAGACCGTGTGATATTGAAAGAATCATGTGCCACAAAGCAACTCCTTTAACTTTTTAATACTGACTTTATCTTGGACACATGATAGCAATTTTCTCAAAGACCCATTTTGAAATACCACATATAAATGCATACATAAAGAAACCCTACAAACAAATAATACACAGCAACTAATTTTAATGAAGGGGGCCCTGTGGTACAATGGTTAAATGCTGCTGGGCTGCTAACCAAAAGGTGAAAAAACTCATTGCCATCAAGCCAAATCAGACTTAGCACAGGATGGAACTGCTCATATGAGTGTCGAAACTAACTTTTCATAGAAGTAGAAAGCCTCATCTATCTCCCACTAAATAGCTGGTGGTTTCAAACTGATGACCCGTGGTTAGCAGCCTAAAATCACTACACCACCAGGACTCCTTAACTAACAAGGTTAGCACCTCAAATCTACTCAGCAGCACCAGCTCTGGGAAAGAGTTGGAGTTCTTATCTTGTAAGCATTACAACCTAGAAAACCAGAAATCAACTACGGGGTACATTAGCAGGAAACGGCCAGAAAGGTAAGCCAGATTCAGAAGATGATATGGAGGACATATCATTGATAATCCATTTTACTGAAAGAAGAGCATACCAGAAAGATGTTCACCTGTGTTCTATTTACAATGCAAAGGCATTAGAGTGTGCGAATTGTAACAAATTGTGAATAACATTGAGAGAATCCCAGGACACTTCTCTGTGCCTATATGGATCCAGTACCTAAACT
>NW_022111373.1:62106792-62141425 GCF_000313985.2 Echinops telfairi
GATTGTAAGGATTCTGCTCATTACATTATGCATGTCCTCTTCATGAAGACCCATTGGTCCTTTCTCATCTAATTTCACACAAAAAATCAAGCTTCTACTAAGCAATTTACTTATTTTTTGTCTTATGACTATTCTGACTCATGAAGCTGATTATATTTTCCTCTTTCCATAGGTATTTAGAAAGGTCAGAGTCACCTATTTCTAGGCAGTGCATAGAATTTCATAACACTCATTTTTTTAACAGCTTGTGATGGCTTCAACATTTTCTCCTACTTCTGTTGTCTTCTTATTAATTTTGATTTACATTTTATTTTACTACTCTACTAGCCACAAGAATAAACAAATCTGTCTTGAATGAATGCTTCTTAGAAACATTGCAACCAGAATGCCTCTTAGAAACAAGGGTTGCAAGATTACCTCTCCCTGGAAAAGGACATCAGAAATAGAGGGTCAGCAAAAAAGGAGGAAGACGTTCAGTGAGGTGATTGACACAGTAGCTACAAAAAAATGAGGTCAACCATAGCACCAATTGAGAAGACGGCGCAGGACTGGGCAGGGTTTCCTTCGGTCGCTGAGTCTGAACTGACTCTTGGCACCTACCAACAACACTATATTGACACTGTTTTCGTAGACTTAATTACTTCTTACAACAACTTAGAAAACAGATCAAATAAATGTTCCAATCAGATGTCTTATCATTATGACCCTTCGGAACCTCTTTTTCATCTATTTTTTTTTCTACTTTTCTGTATTAAATTGTTCTTTGAGCATGTCCTTAGTATTAATTCAGTTAACACCTCTCTCAATGTGGCAAGCATGGAAGTGTGCTATTCGGCGCTCCCTTCAAGAAAGAACTTACCTTCTGGTAGATCTCTCAGGGTAGAAATATACCTCAGTCCTTGGCTCCACATGAGAAAGAATTTACGCCAAAGCCTGGCTTGTGATCCAAGAGAATTTTATAAGAGTTAGAAGAAGTTTCAGGTTTACACAGGCACCTGCAGGGTCCATAGAAGCTGGTCAGAATGTCACATGGTCGGCTCCAGGCTCCTGCCTTTTCAATTATCCCACGGGGAGGCGTGGTGGACGACGCTGGTCAACCCCATTGGCTGAATTGAATTTACCTGGCCTATGTGGGCCAATCCAGGTGCAGCGCCCACCCAGGTATATCTCCCCTTCCTGGCCAGAAACCTAAACCTCTGAGCATGCACAGTGTACCATTCCTTCATGGGCCAGAGCTCAGACTTCTGGGCATGCGTAATGGATGACCCCCCCAGTCCCTAAGCTAAACTACCTAACACCTTCCTCAGTGAGGGAGGCTAGAAAATGACATTCTACAATGGGCAGTGCTTTCAAGATTCATTACAGTGTTTTATTCAAGGGTACCCTCTTCTCTGGGAGCCCCCAGCCAGCGACTAACCCTAGTGAGTATACTATAGCTTGCTGTCTCTTAAACAGAGGACTCCTCCAAAGGGCAATATTTGACCTGGAGCTTTCTTTGAGTTTGCCAAAACTGTGTGACATTTGCATCAGTCTCCTTCTGCCCACAGGCTCCTTGTGCCCGCTCCTGCCTCTTCACATTCATGTGTTAGATCAACATCATTATCGGAAGGCTCTCCTGGTCTGATCCTGTTTTCATTCCATTAACGATCATAAGCATTTCCACTCTCCCCATCCATGCCCGTAAAACCAGACTGTTAATTACAAACAAGCAGATGCATCCACCCCTCCACTGTCTTTGAGATTATTCTAACTCACAGTAACCCTGAAGACTAGGGCGGAAGTACACGTAGTGGTTCTGAGACTGCAAATCTTGACAGCAGCAGACGGCCTAAAGTGCAGCCTTTCCATTCTCAGCCTGTCCTCCCCCACTCCCCACCGAGAGTCCTTAATGAGTGAGTCCCATGGGACCCCAAGTAACATTCCCAATTACCCATCAATTTGTTTCCTTGGAATTTTTAACTTACAAATTTATGGGCCATCAAACAATCTTTCATCAGCTTGGGCCCAACACACATGGAAAGACCCTATGTATCAGAGTAGAATGGTCTTCCATAGGGTTTTCAATAGCTAATGTTTTGAGAACTAGATTTCTAGCCCTTTCTTCTAAGTTGCCTCTGGGTGGACTTAAAGCACTAGCTTTTGGTTAGCAGCTAAGTACCCGTATGTTAGCCTAGAGTCCTAAAATCTAAATTTACCATAAGTATTTTACAATCTGTTTTACACACCACAGCTAGAATTATTTTCAAGAACAATCTGACCACCTGACTCAACATTCTTCTTTGCCATACCCTTGCTCTTACAATAAAGAAGCAATTCTAACAGTTTTCAAGGCCCAGTGGTCAAGCTACAAACTCCTCATCCACCCTGCTGTGTTATAAGCTCTGTGAAAGCAGGGACTACGTGCAATTCGATCCCCAGTATCTGTTTCGGTATTTGGTACGCAAAACGTTCTTAGTAAATAGCTGTTAATTAAATAAACAAATGATCAAGAAATAAACCCATCTCTTCATTTTCCACTGAATACCTGATGTGGTTTTCCATAGTTGTTCTTTATCTGACATGTTGCATCCTTCAGTTCTTGGCTCAAATGGAGTCCACCAAGGTAACTTCCTTGGCTTATTCAGCTCAAAATAATTATTGGTTAGACAATATGGAATGAGTCACAACAGCAATTCTGTGCAGAACAGAACAAAATATAGCCTGGTCCTGTGCCACACGTATAATCATTGCAATGTTTGATTGTTAAAGCCTCTGTGTTAATCCATTTCTCTGAGAATCTTTCTCTTTCATGTCGGCCCTCTTTTTGCCAAGCACGCTGTGTTTCTCCAGGGTCCAGTCCTTCCTGATAATGTGTCCAGAGTCAGTGAGACAAATCTCATCGCACTCGCTTCTAAGGAATATTTATTTACACTATACATTTTGCAAAGCAGATTCCAAGTCCCTGGGTGGCACAACCCACCTCAGACGCCTCAGAAGAAAGGCCTGGAGACTGTCTCTAAAAGGTTACAACCTTGAAACCCTACTGGATCTGGGTTCTAGTCTGACACACACGAGTTTACCATAAGTCAGAATCACCTTGATGATAGCTAACCACACCATTGTAAGCTCTTACATTATTCTTGTATCCTACACTTAATGGTCATTTGAGTAAATATATTCTACAAAACCAGTGTCTTTGGTGAAAATTCATGCTTCTTGAAGTTAAGTGTCAAATTTATGGATTTAGATGTTCTCCACATTATCTCACATGCATACATATGTGTGCATTCACATGTATTGGGTGATTGAATAAACTGAGTGATTGTTCTGGAAACATCTGGATGATTTTCACTGCCACTAGAGTATCGCTGCTGTCATTAGAAAGCATGGATTCAGCTAATAAAAATGTGGTGGCACAGTGAAAATGTTGGTAAGGCAATATACCTTTTGAACCTACGTTTAAGTACCAAAAATAGGGGGGAACTCATTTAACATATAAATTTCCTGAAAGTAGATATTGTAGCTATAAAATGTGCAGTGGCTTTTTATTTTTAAGATTGTTTAAGCCTTATATTAGAACAATTTTCCAAAAGCATGACATGTGTGCCACTGCGGATACAAAAGTTGATTTGAGATGGCAGAAAGGTTGTTTCAAATTCCCAGATTTTTATGAATATATTTAAGTATATATTGAGAGAGAAAAAAAAAATACCACATCAAAAACATGACCATTTAAGCTAATACTGCTTTCCCTGGGGTTAAAAGCATCATTTTGGTATGAACATTTTAAAAACCAAGACACTATACATATGGTCTATATGTAAGTCAAAGCATATTGCTTCAACATTATAGAAACCTTTCTTGGAAAACATAGCATTGCAAAATTATTGTTTCTTGACATGACGTATCTGCCGTCTGGGTCTGTACACTTCTAAAGGCAATGCTTCGGTCTTTCTCACCTTCTCTGAGACCA
Source organism: Echinops telfairi (assembly GCF_000313985.2). Lineage (NCBI taxonomy): Eukaryota > Metazoa > Chordata > Mammalia > Afrosoricida > Tenrecidae > Echinops > Echinops telfairi. Next base: position 62,110,745 of record NW_022111373.1, read on the forward strand.
CTTGTCCGTCAAGGTGTTGTACTACGGTGGCTTGCATGTTGTGATGCTGAAATAAATACCACTGCTATTTCAAATATCCATAGGAGCACCAGTAGCGGACAGGTTTCAGCATAGCTTCCAATCTAAGAACAAACTAGGAAGAAGGAAGAAGCAGCCAATTTATGAAAAAATAGACACGGAAAATATTATGAATAACAGTATAATACTATCTGTCATACATCTAGAAGATGAGTCCCTCATATGGGAAAACACTCAAATATGATGAAGGAAGTGCTGCCTCCTCAAGTGGAGTCGGCATTAATAATGTGGATGGAGTAAAGTATGAACATAAGGAAATCCAAAGTCATCGAAAGTCAAGTAGAATGCATAAAAATCAATATTCTAGGCATCAGTGAGCTGAATTGGACTAGTTTTCATCATTTTAAGTCTGACAAGCACATGGTGCCATGTGTCCGGAAGGACAAACTGAAAAGGAATAGTGTCACTTTCATTATCAAATATAACATTTCAAGATTTATCTTAGATCACAGTGTTGAATGTGATAGGATAATATCTATATACCTTCAAAGAAGATCAACTAATGCAAGTATTACTGAGATTTATGAAGAAATTGAGCAATTCTCCCTAATTTTTCAGTCTGAAATTGGTAGTCAGTTAAACAGAACAAGGAGAAATGCACGATTTAAAATCAAGGAAGGTAGGCATCAGGATTGTATTATTTACTCAAGCTTATTCTATCTGTAAACTGAGCAAATCATCCAAGAAGGTGGACTATATGAAGAAACTTGGGACATCAACATTGAAGATCATTAACACCCTACCCTCTGCAGATAACAACCTTGCTTACTGAAAGGGAAAAGTACTTGAATTACTTGCTGATGATGATCAAAGGCTACAACCTCAGTATGGATTGCAACTCAATGTAAAGAAAACAAAACTACACACTTAATTGGTGAGATTTACACGAATAAATAAAGCAAGCAATCAAAAAAGGACAGTTAGGGGGGAAGACAAATGCTCCATAGTGAGAAGATCAGCAAGGAACCTGGACAGAGAAGCTGAGAAGAGCCAGACTTTCCCCTGGAGCCACCAGAAAAAGAAAGTCTTCCCTCAGGGGCAAAATCCCGAATTCAGAAAACCATGAGGACAGAACGCCTATTTGTTAAAGTCGCCCGTTTGGGTTAGATCCGTTAGAGCAGGGCCAAGTAACCAAGGCAGGGGCACAGAGGGTCTCATCATTAGAATTCTTTAAAGTGACAAATGACTAATGTGAAGGCAATGATAGGAATTTTCAAATCCTCACTTTACAAAATCATAATCATCATTAATTCAGGATTAACAATGGAAATTAATGCTGGCTCCCCTACTCAAAATTTCATTTTGAATTGGTTGTCGGGGATCAGGATGTATGCAGTGTCTGAGTGTCACCCTACAGATCACATCAGTAAGCACAAGGTAAAAGGGGCGGGGGCATTTTGCAGAGCAGGAAGATACCTACTCAACTGAAGGCTGAAATTTAACATCACCAATAATATAACAATTGACAGTGTATGCCCTCGATGTGATTTGCTGAAATGAAAGTCTCATGGATACAGTTTTCCCACACAAATGTTGAATTTGCATTTAAACTTGAAATATCATACACATCCAAATTGAAGTAAAACAACTGGTCTGCACTTTCAAAAAGATATATATACCAAAAACTGGTTGGTTATACATACCCCAAACCGGTACCTATATCCTAAACTTAAATTTAATTGGTTGGAACTGTGGTCGAAACATAGGAGTTTTGGAAACTCTCCAGATAATGCTTAGGCTTCAAGCTACTGGAATAGATCAATATTATTGTGAGATGATCTACATAATAATAATCCTTTTAATAACTTAGCTCTCAAGTTAAGTATTTAACATGCATTAATTGACTATATCAATGAATACTAATGAACGGGCTTAACTTGCTTTTTATCTTTGTCTTTTATTCATTTTTATAAGCTACATCTATGAATGATTTACTTGATGCCACAAACCTAAATCCATTGCCATCCAACCTATAAATAAGTTCAGACCATTTAAATGAGCACCTGCCTGAAATCCATAAACGATCAGCTGGAGAGTTCAATTGGGGAACCTAATGTGCACAACATTCAAAATGATATGCTGTCTTGATATACATATTACTAAAAAGGCAAGAGTTTTCCAACACAAAAATACATTAATGTAAGGAAAGACATCATAAAATGTGTGCAGTTATACAAAACACTGAATGACAGAAACATAAATTTTCAAAATCAATAGCTTGGTGGAAAATCACACTTTATATCTGACCTTCATCTAACATGGAAAAGTAAAGGCAAAAACCAGAAGTTCCATTATTAGGTGTGTTAGATAAAAATAATGATGTGGTGGATGAATCATAATATCAATCCATTGACTGAGTCAATTCAAACTACACTCAACCCTATGGGGCAGAGTAGAGTTACCACGTAGGGTTCCCAAAACTTTAATCTTTGCAGAAACAGACTGCAACATTTACTCCTGTACGTTAGCTGGTAGGTTTGACTCTCCCAACTTTGAGTTAGCAGCTTAACCACAGTGCTACCAGAGTTGTTTTATGATATCAAAGGAGCATTATAGCTCTCTGGTCAAGAATAAAGGTTTTATTTCATTTTAACTTTATTTCGGGCATTTATTTTACTGGAACTATAACATGTCTTTTTCTCGATGTCAACTTGTCAACTAGTCAGTATACTTATTCTTTCATTTTTTGCATGGCAAAAATGTTAACAAAGTAAATGGAAATACTTCTATAAAATGAAAGGTTACACAAGTAATGGGTAAAAAATAGTCTTCAATATAACAGATTCCCAGACAATTTCTTGGTCTCTGTTGTCTTAAACAACATATTTATTGTAATTTCAATAATTAAATTTATGATCACAGTTTGTTCTTTTACAATGTGAAGATGATTAATTCTATGCTTTCATTACAATATTAAGTGACTTCTAATTGCACAGCGAGAGTTTAACATCAAGTTTACGGCTTACATTTTTAGGTTTGGTTTAAACACGAAGAGGTAATATTTTTCTTCCAATCATCCTAGATACTTTTTCATTTGTTGTGGCAGTTACATAATCTGGTGTCAACTTGAAAAGAGGTGGAGTCTAGCCTGTCAATCAAGTTGCAGCTTGATGAACTCATTGGCACATACCACGGAGATTAATAGCTCCCTGGAGGCCAGATACACGCAGACTCTCTGCTTTGTCTCCCTTCTGCCAAGACACATGCAGCTACGTACGCTAAAGCTCTAGTCCTGGAGGAACCATGTGCAGAACCTTGCCAGTGCTGAGATGCTTCCACTGCCACTGGATCCACAAGACTTTCCAAGAACTAGCCTGTGATTTTCCTGCATTCAGCATCATTGCATGGCTGCATGAGTCTAAAGATGAATTTATAGACTAGTATTGGCATATGGAGTAATATAGGATTTATGGATTTGATCTGGACTGGGCTGGGATGCTTTCTTAATGGACAGTTGCTCTTTGATAGAAAGTTCTCTCTTAACATATCACATGAGTGTCTATGAATTTGTTTCTCTAGGCCACCCAAACTAACAGATTTGTTCAATACTTGTAATATTATCTCAACATGTATTTTAGACATTAAAACTTAATTCTGCAACTGTCAATGAAATTAGAAAAATCAGATCTTTTCTTTAAAACACCCCTATTACTCTTCCCCTCCTAAAATCAGAGAAGATGAAGCATTATTGAAGAGAAACAATGCCCAATCTTTAATTTATTGATGGATAGCCAAAGATGTACCCTAAGGAAGCATGTGGTTTACTTCTGCTCTGTAGTCTGAGAAGACCTATTTTGGAAATGGAAGTATAAATGAGAGAAAGGAATCCAGGATTTTAAATTAGTAACTCTTTGAAATATAAAGGGATAAGGCAAATGTTGCCAGACAAAATAAAATGTACACTTGTTGTGAATATTCTATGTTGCTGTGGTTCGGTGCTCTCCAGTTGGTTCTGACTAACAGTGAAGCTGTGTACAATGGGGCAATTCACTGCCTCCTCCTGTGCTGTCAGAACAAAGCATGGCCTGGTCCTCTGTCATCCTTACAACAGTTGTAATGTTTTAACCTGTTGGAAGAGCCAATTTCCCCCTCCATCTCCTCAAGGCTCTTTTTGGCTGCCTCTCTACTTTACCAAGCATTATGGCCTACACAGGGACTGATCTCTCCTGATAAGATGCCCAAAGTACATGAGATGATGGTTCACCATCCTTGCTTCACATAAGCATTCTGGCTATACTATTTCCAGGACAGATTTGTTTGTTCTCCCACAGTCCGTGATACTTTCAATATCCTTCTCCAGCACCCCAATTCAAATGCATCAGTTGTGCTTTGGTCTTCCTTGGTCAATGCCCAACTTTCACATGTGCATGAGACAATTGAAAAATCATGGCTTAGATCAGTCATACCTTATTCTTCAAATGACATCCTTGTTCTTCAACACCTTACGAGGTCTTCCTCAGCAGATTTTCCCAATGCAATACCTCATTTGATATTTTGACTGCTGTTTCCATGATCATTGATTGTGGATCTAAACAAGATGAAATCTTTGACAACTTCAATATCTTTTGTTTATCATGATGTTGATTATTGTTTCATTTGTGAGGATTTTTGTTTTCTTTACATTGAGTTGTAATCCATACTGAAGGCTGCAGTGCTTGATTTTCATCAGCAAGTGCATCAAGTCCTCTTCCCTTTCAGTGAGGAAGGCAGTGTCATCTACACATTGCAGGTTGTTAATGAGCCTTCCTCCAATCCTGATGCTGCATTCTTCTTCATTAGTCTAGCTTCTCTGATGATCTGCTTATCATACAGATTGAGCAAGAACAGAGAAAGGATACAAACCTGATGTACACCTTTCTGGATTTTTGTCTCAATGCTATTCCACATAGTTGAATGCCTTTGAATAAAAAATAAAACACAAGTGAAAATCTTTCTGGTGTTTGTTGCTTTAAGTCCAGTTCCATCTGACATCAGCAATGATATCCCTCATTCCATGTCATCTGCTGAATCTCACTTGACTCACAGACTGCCATATCTTCATTCCCAAGATGAGTTAGTGGGCTCAATTTACTGAACTCCTTATGCATTTAAATTTTCCCTCCCCTGAATATTAATATTTGCTGCCCTTAAATATCTGGTCAGCAGTTGAGCATGTAACCCTGTAGTACGAGGGTCAATATGTTTATCGATGGAAGGTTGGAGAAGAAAATGAAATCACCTGAGTGCTGGGACTTAAACTTTTATGCTATCCCTTTCTAATACACTTTTAGTTTCTTTATTCTGATAAAAGTTCAGTTTCAAAACGTTTTCCCATATCTAAAGCATCACAATAGGAGGAATAGACATTGTAGACGATGGTTTACATTAGAAAGAATAAGTGCATGTTCTTGGACTTCGAGGTAATGATGCAACTTGTCAAAGACTTCTTCAGAATGTCGGTGGTAAAAGTTCTGCCGGCCCAATGTCTTTATGGACTTTTATTTTCTCAAGCATTCCTACTCTTATGTGGGTAGCCTAAGACCAGATAACATTTCACTCTTTGTTTATAGAATTGTTATGAGTCAAAACTGGCTAACGAAAACCTCTTACTTCAGTATCATAATCACTACAGAGAGTCATTATTAATGTATATCTGAATTTATTAAAAAGTTGAATAAGACTAAAGATCACAAAAATATACATAAATAAAAATGTTAGATATGGATTTTCCATATTCCTATGGAAAACACCCAAGAATTTCTGTCTTTCCTACAAGCCCCTTGGGGAAGTACCCTTTTTCCCAACCTCTGTCCTATATTAAAATATCTAAGAGTTTCCCTCTAATTAATTCTCCTGTTCTATCATCAGAAACTCTATTTTCCACTATATTCTTCTTAACTCAGACTCTAGCTTCCTCTTTCCCAGAGGTACAATCTCCTAAGTGCTCCTTAAAATAATCTTCCGTAGGCTCAAGAAGGACAGTTTGGATTTAGCACTAACAGAAATGTCTAGAGTGACGTCATCTTTCCAAACCTGGTGTCTTTAAATTTCTCCAATAGTATGAACTGGAAACAGGCATCTTTACTCTGAGTGTTTAACAAGTCGCTCTTGGAACACACACGCGGGCATACACACACTCCTCTCCTTCAAGGGCAGCATATAATGAAGTGTGACCTTGAGAACACTATGGAGCAGTTCTGCTCCCACACTGCTCCCACACAGGATTAGTATGAGTTGGACATGCATACCCAGTCATGGGTTTGGTGTGGTTCATAGATGAACCTGGTCTAATATAAAACCATTATTATAACCTCTGGATATTTTGATAGTAACAGAAAAATAGCAGAGAAGCCAGGATTTCAAATCATAAAAATATAAACTAGTTTTTATTGGGGGAATTCTGTTTACAAATAGCTGTTGGAATTACAAATGGATTCTAAACTGATGACTTGACCCTGCCATCCATTTAGTAAGCAGCACAGTAAGAGCCCACCCGTTTTGTCTGTGCTGTACCACTCCCTAACTGGGAAAGTTAGTTTGCACACCTAAGAGATCCTAATGAACCTATCAGTACCCAGGATCTTGTAGAGTGACAGGAAGCCCTGATGGCACCCTGGGGGCAGGCTGTGACAGCATCTGTTCTTTTGAAAATGTGGTGCGGAGTTCTGCTTATCAGTTACCAACCTCATAAGGATATTAATTATTTCTGGGTTTTATTCAGAAGTAAGAAAGGACATGGGGACATCAAGTCTGACATGCAGCAAATCCTCCTGCCTGCAGCCCCTGAGCAGTTGTGAGGTTTAGGTAGTTTAAAGGTGACTGGCAGCAGGATCCACTGTGTTCACTATGGTGACACACATATCAGAATGTTGGGTAACAGTGCCACTCTGAATGCAGACTATAGATTTGTTGTCCTATATCATGTTTAATAGATGTATTTAACATTCACTATTTAATATTAAAACGATATTCCCTTGAAGCAATATAGGCATCAAGAAGGAAAGAAAAATGACATGCTATGCTTTTTGACGTGGTGAACATGGAAAAAGACTCAGAATAAATACTAAGCTGATCGTGACAGGTGTGCCTGGGGAAGGCGCATGGTAGTTGCCAAAAGCAGAGGTACCTCCGCTATGGAGGCCAGTAAGCCCCATCTGTTCATAGTTATGACATCAAATCCATAAATCAGACAAAGTGAAAGCACTCCCCTTACTTTCCACACCTGTCAAAGTCAGTCAATAATATATACCGTACAGCTTATTATAGGGAAAATGTAAACTAATGGGCATGATCACAACAAACTGTTTTATAAAGGTATGTGAGTCTAATAGATCAATGAGGTAATAGTTCTACTATAAGCAAATTCCCCTCAGAAAACACAGTATTGTTTTAATTAGCAACCACAGATGAGTTGGGCCATCCTTGAACATTAGAGAATATATATATTCAATACAAGTATTTCAACCAGTGAGATACCCATTACAATGCTCTCTATGTTGAGTTAAGGTTTCAGTGCTGATCCAAAGTGTTCATAGTTAAAAAGCATTTTCAATCATCATTAAATTTTGGATGGTACAAAGCTTTGAAAGAGGAAACAAAGCAGGTAGATACAAATATAAATTTATTCTCAATTTTTAAAGCTAAAAAACTCTAAAAGTTAGAACTGAGTGTCAAAAGCATTCTTTTAGAGAGTTACCATAGAGTTGGCTGAGACTCGCAGCAACCCTGTGTACAATAGAACTAAACACTGCCCTGCCCTGCGCCGTCTTTACAGTGGTTGTATTTTTGAGCCCGTTATTGCAGCCACTGTGTCAATCCATATGAAAATAGTAATCTATAGGATATGTCTGTTGCTGTGTGCATTTGCATCAATTCTGACTCATATCAGCCTTATAGAACAGAGTGGATAGGGTCTCGTAGGTGTTAACCTTTAATGAGATCACTACTGGTGGGTCTGAAGTGCTGATTTTTCAATTAGCAAGTGAGTCCCACCAGGTTTAGGAAGTGTTTCAATCTTTAGTTTTGCTTTTTCTTTAATTTTTAAAGACTTCCCTATGGTACTTGGTAGTTTTCTGGGCATGGCATCTCTGCATGGTGGTCTGCGCTCTGATTGTGAACTGTAAAGATTTCATTCAGTATCCATTTCTCTTCTTCAAAGACTCTCCCCTCTAACTTGGAGATATTGGCCTGGGAATGTGAATGCTGCCAAGTCAGTGTGAACTCATAATGAAGCCACAGGACAGAATAGAATTGTCCCGTGGGGTTTTCTAGGCTGTGATCTTTATGAAGCAAATTGTTCTTTTTCCTCTAGTGCCGCTAGGTGGGTTTGAACTGCGAGCCTTTCGTTAGCCACCAAAAGCTGCACCATTGAGCCACCAGGGCTTCTATCCTGGCTTAAACCTTCTGCCATCCATTCACTTCTGACTCATAGCAACATTGTGGTTTGGGATTTATAGATAATGTTATCCTGGACCCTTGCAACTATACCTCTCCACGATAAGCCCGATGAGTAGATCCTTGTATCAGACATGGGAGTCTCCTGGTTTTGCCATAATCCCTGAAAGAGTCACTAGCTTACTCTATTGCATGTAGGGTAAAATCTCAGAGCCTTCATAGTGGTTGGCAGATATGATAAAGACGGCTTGCAAGTTTTAATTGGACACTAAACAAATACATAAAAATCTGTTCTCTTCCCATTACTCTAAATCTTTATTAATAAGTTACTATAAATCATATAGAATTGTGTTTCATAACACATTCTAAATAAAATTAAGCAGAAAAGGATCCCACAAAAAGTATTTCTCCAGGTCTCTGAACATCCTAGGGTCAACTGGGGGTGGGCTTGGATTAATGTTAGCCTTCTGTTTTCTGAAACTGAGTCTTATGTAATACAATCATATGTATTCATCATTGAAATTCATAAAACATATGCTGTACAATTAGTTAAACAAGAAAATATTTTTAAATACTAATAGACAACATTTTATTGGATTATTATATTATAGGCACTGATCAAAGGCTTTATTGCTTTATGCATATACTCATTTCATTCTATAATACTATTATCTCCATTTGTTATCAACTGATTACCAATGTGACTGATTTAATTCTGTTAATATTTGAAATGATTAATTAAAAGTTTGCATAGACTTAAGCATAGGAAAAATAGATATATGAAAGTGGAGGGTGAAATGGGTCTGCAGATATATTAGAAGAAAACTTGGTTAGCTCATAGTTCAGTCAGAAAAACTAAGACCAGAAATGACAAAACCTAGGGTTTTCAAAGACCCCAGGAATTTGAATAAGAGATTTAGGTATTCTTCTTAGGACTGTTTCTTGTCTTCTCTTCTTTGAGTCCCTTTGCCCTTTCTTCCCTCTATATCGGCTTAGAATGCTACACACAAGGCACCATCAGCATTACTGGCACACCTGGATTCAGAACCTCATAACTTCACTAAATGAGATTAAATGGCTCATCTCTGTAAGTTTAAAGTTCAGAGAGGAGTCTGATTGGCCCTATATATGTTAGATACCCACTATAGCTAATGACTTCCATTATGCACTTTAACTACTAACCTTCACTAGATACAGGGTACTAATCTCAGGAGAGAGATGCTGGCCAAATTAAGCCAAGAAATATCTAAGGCAACACATTAAGAAATCATGGCCCCATCTAGCTGAGAAGCAACAAAGTCCATATGGAAGAAGCACACCAGCCTGCGTGATCACAAAGTGCCGAAGTGATTAGTTATCAGGCATCAAAGAACAAAAAATCATATAATTGTGTGCTCAACTCCCTGTGACAATCACTGAAGACAAATGGGTGCATAAGCAAATGTGGTGAAGAAAGCTGATGGTGCCCGACTATCAAAAGATACAGCGTCTGGAGTCTTAAAGGCTTGAAGGTAAACAGCCATCTAGCTCAGAAGCAACAAAACCCACATGGAAGAAGCACACCAGCCTGTGCGATCATGAGGTGTCAAAGGGATCAGGTATCAGGCATCATCAGAACAAAAAAAATCATATCATTGTGAATGAGCAGGAGAGTGCGGAGTGGAGACCCAAAGTCCATCAGTAGGCAATTGGACATCCCCTTACAGAAGGGTTATGGGGAGCAGACGAGCAAGTCAGGGTGCAGTGTAGCAACAATGAAAAATACAACTGTCCTTTAGTTCCTAAATGCTCCCCCATCACCCCCATCCCCACTATCATGATCCCAATTCTACCTTACAAATCTGACTAGACCAGAAGATGTACACTGGTACAGATAGGAACTGGAAACGTAGGGAATCCAGGGCAGATGATCTCTTCAGGACCAGTGCTGAGAGTGGTGATACCGGGAGGGTAGCGAGAGGGTGGAGTGGAAAGGGGGAACCTATTACAAGGATCTACATATAATCTCCTCCCTGGGGGATGGACAACAGAAAACTGGGTGAAGGGAGACGGTGGGCAGTGCAAGATATGACAAAATAATAATTTATAAATTATCAAGAGTTCATTAGGGAGCGGGGAGTGGGGAGGGAGAGGAAAAAATGAGGAGTTGATGGCAGGGGCTTAAGTGGAGAGCAAATGTTTTGAGAATGATGAGGACAATGAATGTACCAATGTGCTTTACACAATTGACGTATGTATGGATTGTGAGAAGAGTGGTATGAGCCCCCAATAAAATGTTTTTAAAAAGGAAAAAAAAAAGAAATCATGGCCCATGCTTACTTTTAAAATATCAACTTAAAATAAAAGTATGAACTAGCCATGTCAATATCATTATTTTTCACACTCAAAAAAATCACTTTTTTATTGAAATACACAACTTGAATGCAACCCAGACCCCACATAGTTAAGGGCCTCCTAATATTGAGGAGCATGCCACAAAGGTGTCTAAAGGAGCCCTGGTGGCATCGTGGTTACCAGCTGAGCTGCAATCCATAAGGTCAGCAATTCGAAATCACCAGGCCCTCACTACTACCATGGCGTTTTCTATTCCTAGAAACAAGAGTTACAGTCTCAGAGACCCACAGGGCAGTTCTGCCCTGTTCTGTAGGTTCTCAGTGACTTGGCAGGGACTCGATGACAGTGAGTACAGGGCCAAGAAATAGATTCTAAATACACTGAAGTTATCAACGATCTACAACCTTAACAATAACTTCCTTTCATCAAAATGAGTTCCCTTGTGAGTGAAGGAAGTAGAGTTTATTATTTTACTTTAAATCAAGAATTGCAGACACACACCAGCTACTCTAAGTAAGTTCCCAAGACTAATAGTTTTCTTTTGACATAGGAAGCTGTGTCTCCCAGGAATAAACTAAACAGAAAACCCATAGGAATCATTATAGTAGGAAAGACCTGTGTACAAAAAGGAATAGACTTCGGAAGTTCTAGGGGGGTGGCGGGAGCAGAGAGAAGAGTTGGAAAATGAAGCAAACAGCTAGAATGTTGTCAAATATGGACTTAGGAGAAAGGGAATATAGAGATCCATAAGAGGGAGGAGAGAAATCAGGGGAGGGGGTTGGGACAGAATATGTTTTAGGGAGATGCTGAGTGGTTTAAACTGAAAGGTAAACTCCACACCTAATTCACAATAAAAATTCATTTAAAAATTATATTATGCTCATCCAATGTCACAGGAACACTAATTGATTCAGTAGCATATTTGAATTCACATTAGAAAAAAATAGATTTGTTAAGCATTGCACATAAGTATCATTCATATTCTAATCATGGATTTTGGTGTTAGAGGTGCTCATCTAAATCTGAGTGCTTTGCAATAATTAACACTTTCAAAAATTATTTTCATAAACTTGATGTCTTTGCCAACTAGATTAGATTCCTGCAGTTGCTATAACAAAGTACCACAAACTAAAGTGGCTAAAAACTAAAGAAATTTGTTTTCGCAGAGACTAGAAGTATGAATTTAGAATTATTTGCAAGGTCAAGCCCTCTTTGAAAGAGCCCTGTGTTCGTCTGGGTACATTAGAGAAACAAATCCACAGAAACTCATGTCTAAGAGAGAGTTTTATATAAAGGTTTAGTGTGCATCAAGAAAACAAGCCCAAACCCAAAAGTCCAACCTTAACCCATTAACGCATATGTCTAACACCAATCCACAAAGTCCTCCTCCATCTCACAAAACAGATGCAATGATGCTGACTGCAGGAGGAAAGCCGAGTCAGTGAATGTGTAAGCATCTCAGCGCTGGCAGGGGTCTCCACATGGCTGTTCCAGCACCCAAGGCTACATCAGGGTAGGTCCATGCAGCTTCTCCTTGGGGGTGTCTTGCAGGAAGTGAGCCTTGCCAGCTAAAGCAGGAAACTGGCTAAGGCAGCTGCACCCTGGTCTGACCATTAGAAAGCAAGAGACCCGAGAATTGGAAAGGTGAGGCTCACCGAGCCATTTATCCATATGCCCTTCAATTAACCCCACGTGTTTATCAGCCAGGTTGGCACAATAAACTAACTACCTCAACCCAATGGACCAGTGTGCAGCTGCCTTGCTTGTCCTTTGCCTCAATTTGCAAGCTACACTACCTGTGGGACACCTAACTGGTGGACTGTGTCACTGTAATTTGAGATTCCCTCAAGACCTGCTTCGCCACACCATTGGGATTTACATCTCTTGAGCTGGGGACTGTCAGACCCTGTCATCTGGCTGATTGTTGGTGGCCTGCCTTGCTGTTTGCTGCCTGTGCCTGGATAGCCTGAATTGCTCTACAGAGGACTACCCAGCGGCCCTCAAGACTTAAAGCACTGCCAGTGTCTCACAACTGTCTCACGGGAGTGAGTTGCGCTGAGCCATTTGTACTGCTTCATAATTTAATTAACTTTATTTCTTATATTATATACATATCTATCTGTATCTATCTATCTATCTATCTATCTATCTATCTATCTATCTATCTATATATATATACATATCTATCTGTACATATATTTATTAGCATTCTGGGTTTGTTTCTCTAGAGAACCCTGTCTAACACAAGCCCTGTGGTCCAGTGCGCCAGTGGGAAAAGATGAGGCTCGTGTGAAGAGCTGCAGAAAACCTATGTAGTGTCGCTAGGAGTCAGAACCACCACTTGCCGGTCAGTTTGTCGTCCTGTGGTGGGCATCATGCTTGGTAAAGCAGAAAGACCAGGAAAGGAAGAAAGCTCTCAATGAGACTGACTGGAACAATGGCTGCAACAGAGGCGCAAGCATAAGAACCATTGTGAGGATGGTGCAGGGCCGGGCAGCGTTTCCTTGTGTTGTATTGTACATGGGGTCGCGATAGGTTAGAACCACCTGACAGCACCTAACAGCAACAACAGCAGCTAGCCACTGTCTTGTCTTTTACTTCTCTGTCAGAAATTTTGAAAACGTGTGTAAATAATAATGCAAAAGATCATGTGTTCGTCCTTGGTAGAAATTTGCTATGGGTCAGAACCGACTCGATGGCATCTATCAGCAACCATCTGAGTTAGAACGGACTTGATGGCCGTGGGTTGGGGTTTTGGTTTTGCCCTCATTGAAGGCTGTAGTAGAAGATTCTTCTTTGCGTCTTCCAATTTTTGGTAGCCCCAGGTGTTGCTCGACGTAGAGCCGCATAGCTTCAATCTATGAGTTGGAAGCCATTTTTTGGCAGTGATTCTGTCTTTATGTAGCCATCTTCCTTCTGTATCCTCTTCTTCCTGTATGAATAGCAGTCATCTTGCATTACAGTCCACCTTGTTCAATATGACCTCACGCTAACATAACTAATTACATCTATGAAGACTCTATAAATGACCACATTTTTAATTACCAGGCACTGGGACTTCAATGGATCCTTGTGGGCACCCTACATAACCCATAATAACAGCAACATTTTTAATAGAAGAACATTTTCGAAGATAGCCCCTGTGTATACATGCCACAGCAGTATTATTTGGGTGACCCTCTGAGTCAATTCTTAATGCTGCCACTTCTTTGTTAGAGCACAAAAAGATGTTGTTTTGAGGTGCCATCGAGTCGGTTCTGACCCACAGCAACTTTATGCACAAGAAAGGAAGACTGCCCAGTGCTGCTCCCTCCTCACAATTGTGCCTGTGCTTGAGCCCATTGTTGCAGACACTGTATCAATCCATCTCCTTGAGGACCTCCCTCTTTTTCACCGCCCCTTTACTTTACCAAGCATGATGTCCTTCTCCAGGGAGTGGTCTCTCTTGACAACATGAACAAAGTATGCAACAGGAAGTGTCACCAGAACACAAGAAAAAAAAATCAAGCTTTGAGTTACAATATTGAAAATTCGATGGGCAAAATATTGAATGATACAGGAAGGAAAAGAAGATGGTCAGACTATACAAAGTCACTGTACCAAAAATAACTTGTCAATAGTCCACCATTTCAGGAGGTAGCATATGAGCAAGAACCAAGAGTGCTAAAGGCAGAAGTTCAAGCTGCACTGAAAGCATTAGCCAAAAAGGATGCTCCAGGAAGTGATGGAATGCCAACTGAAATGAAGCATCAAGATGAGTCCACTTAAAAAAGAAAGCATTCAAAGGTTAAATGACTCACTTGGATATATAGTGAAGATAAATTCATAGTTAGATATCTTGGTTGTGTAATGACTTCTTGAACCGTAGACACTTTTGAAGATCCTTGGATGGCCAAGCTGTTTGTGATACACTGATAACCTAATGGTTGGCAGTTCAAACCCACCTACTGTTATCATGGGAAAATGTCCTAAAGATCTACTATCATAAAGATTGCAATTTTTCTTCATTGCTGTGAGTCCATTATAACTCATCGAGACTCCTTGAAAAAAACCCCATGGATTTATTCTACTGTGTTACACAAGGGGGTTCCATGAGTTAGCATTATCTCCATAGCAATGTGTTTGGTTTGGGTTCATCGATATTCTCCACCAAAAAAAGAGTATTTTATGATTGTGTTGGTATAAAGGTGAATATTTTAATATTATGAAGTGAAACATTTTCTTTAGCTGAAAAGCTTTTTCTTTTTACTTTAAAGGTCATTAAACTATTTTCATTGGAACTTATGAGTATTACCCCTAGGCAGTGTGCTTAGTGTTATGTTGGATAAGTTGGTGCCAATTGAATCAAACCACCATTCTTCAATAAGGTACAGCCTTGAAAATCTAGTTCCGTTTGGTCCATTGAACTTCTAAGATTATAAATATGATAAGAGCAAAGATTCAAATAGTAGGCCAGAAAGTCCAAGGATGCTCTATCATAGAAGAGTAACTTCAGTCTTATTACCTACATATAAACAGTCATTCTCTTGTCTTATATACAAATGTTTCAAAAACAAACTTATTATCATCGAGTTGATTCCAACTCTTAGCGATCCTACAGAGATAACAGAACTGCTAATGTGGTCTCTGAGACTATACCTCTGTACAGGACTAGAAAATCCCTTCTCTCTCACTCTGAGCAGCTGGTGGTTTTGAACTACCGGCCTTGTGGTTATGGGAAATTTAGAATGAGATAAAGTAAAATGTGGAAGCAACTGTGTAATGAAGCTTCCATTATTCACTTTGAAATGAACAAGCTAGCATAAATCAGCTTAGGTTTTTTAGTATATTTAACTTTAATCGTTTGACCTGGTGCCGTTCAACAGAAAAGAGAGCAAATACTTGGGAGCTGTTTGACAGAAACAAACATCCCTGGCCTAAATATGAGGAAGCCACTTTACCTTATTCATTGAGTCATTCAATAAATATTAGTTAGAGTCAACTACATTAGTTGCCTGGGATGTGAGCCCAAGTCTGGAGTTGTGAAAAAGTCTGATAAATTTAGATGCAAATACACGATGCAGTAGGCAGTGTGTGTGTGTGTGTGTGTGTGTGTGTGTGTGTGTGTGTGTGTGTGTAGAAAGAGAGAGACCAAGCATTGGGAAAGTGAGTATGGTGATGGGCAGTGGGCAGATTTGAAGGAGATTGTTTGCCTTGTGAAGATTTGTTCTATCCTGAAGTTGACGAGAAATCAATGAATGATTTTAACTGAAGCTGTTTACACTTTAGGAAGATAGCTACAGTGACAGTAAGCATTCGATTTCAGCTGTGCTTTCAAGATAGAATCCATTTCAGCATGAAGCCTTTAAACATGACAGTGTCAGACTGCACCCTGCAAAAGTTCCCTGTAAAGTCAAACCTTCCACATAAAGTGGGGGAGGGGGGTAGTGGGAATGGGGGTGTGGGGACCCTAAACATTGTCCAGGTGATTCTAATATGCAGGCAAGTTGCGAACTACTGTCGCAGAGGCTAGATTGGAATGGAACAAGACCGCTGTAGTACGCAAAGTGAGCCGTAAGAATGAACTAGACTAATAGTGTGAGAGAAAACTGCATGCCGGAACAAGAATTTGGTTTGCTGGATTTACCATGCGTCATTTCAACACAATGAGTAAAATCAGACTGGCATCTCAGGGATCTAGCCACATGGCTCCACCGTGTGGATGGACTGCGCTCTACCAAGTGGGCTGATGGCTCTCCTCACCCTTTGGATCGGGATTGCTGTTACAAAGGCTGTTTTCCAGGCATTTGGAATAAATAACAATGCTAAAAATAGTATATTGATTAGAAGAAATATATGTATTCACACATAAGAAGATTTAAAACAAAAATAAAATCTATTCAAATGTGACAAAGTTTTAGATACAAAATTTTAATTTTTCCTTGGGCTTATTTATAAGAGAACTATTTATTTGTATTTCTTGAATCAAAATATGTTAAAAATACAATTTTTACATTCGTTTTGGGTAAAAGAATGTTATTTGAAGATGTTAGAAAAATCAGATATCAATAATTACTTTTTACATCTAAGTGTAAATTCCTGAAAAGTAGCTTCATAATCATACCCCTTTATTTTTATAAGATACTGAAATAATTCAGGTAGAAATTGTAAAAGAGCAAACTAAATTGATTGATTTTTATTACTGTAGCAGTTTCTACATCTTATTTAACTATGCATGTAATTGTCTTCAAAAAGCTAAAATGTATGATTCCTAATGGCAAAATAAAACATCGTCATAGTCTGTAAACTTTCATACATGATTGGGGATTGTAATTTGTCAATAACTGCTCAAGCAAATTCAGAAAATGAGATATTAAACTGATGAAATTAACACTGCATTTCTAATTCTCCAGCCTCCAGACAATTTGCTCAATAAGCAACTTTTCAGTTCATAATTAAATTGTACTTTCCATCTCAAACCTTTACTCAAGTTTACATTTTGAATCTACAATCTGGTTTAGTATGTCAAACCAAAGGTGTGGATTTTCCTTCAATAGCATTGTTTTTATTCTGGAACAAATATAATTCTTACAACTGAAAAGTATCTATTAAGGAGAAAATAAATCTGTTCTAAAACTGAGTCACTGGGTAAGAACTTACTATTTTGGTTAATTATTTTACAAGCATTTTGATAAAAAGGAACAGTAATTAACTAATTCAAAAACCATTTTGAGGCCATCTGCCACATAGCAAAGTACTAATTGAGCAAAGACATCTAAAAACAGGACCCCTGCTTTGAAGGAGTTTAACTCATTGTGGGGTTTTAGGAAAGTTACACATTAAAACAGTCAAACAAGGAAATACAGAATATATTGAAAGGCCAAAGGAATGGAACAGAAAGTTACAGTGAAAGTTAATGAGAAAGAGGAATTCACAGTAAGCTAGAATAATTAGGGAATGTGCAGAAAAAATGAAATTTAAGAGAAGTGGACCTAAGAGAAATGTGTATAGACAAAGTTTGGTGGGTTGTCAGTAAGGCCAGTGACCAGCGCAAAAACAGAAAAGGAATGTAGTTGTATTAGCCTCATTGGGGAGCTTTTTACACATGGCATATGTAGGCTTTGACCTTACTGAACCAAAATCTGCATTCTAGCAAGATACCCAAGTGATTTGTACGGACATTAACATTTTCAAAGCACTCTTCTGGAAAAACAGTCAGAAACCTTGTTTCATAATGGTTTATTGAGCTACAATGAACACATCATACAGTTCAATAGTTCCATCATATCAAGAAGGGTTGTGCAATCATCATCACAATCAAGTTTGGAACCTTGTCTTCCTTGTTGTGCCCTTTCATGTTGATCCCTCATTTCTTCCATCCTTCCCTTCCAAGCCCCTGGACAATCATTAATCCAGTCACCATCTTCATAAATCCACCCATCTCGGCTTCCCTAGAGAGAACAACACACTAAACAAGGGCAAAAATGCAAAGATGGAGCAAGCAACAACGACCATTTAAAACAAAGAAACATCTCAATCTAAGAGAAAGTAGAGGATACTGAAACTTTTAGAATACCTTTTATGGTAATAAATCAGATAATGAACGTGTATTCTAGGTTTCACTGGGCTAGTGGTCCCTATCTTTACTCCATTCTCCTGCTACAGCATGAAAAGCAGGCATAGCAACAATATGCAATGAATGTGGCTTTGTTCCCAAACACTTGTTTCCTCATTCCATCCCCAAATTTGAATTCCTTACCATTTTCATGTGTCATAAAATGCTATTATCCCGATTTTACTCCCAGTACATTAAAAATGAAAGAAACATTGTTAGCTTGTTGGCCATATATTCTTTTTTTTTCTTTCTTTTTTTGTTTTGTTATAGTAGCTGTTGTTGATTTAATTTCTGGCTTCTTTTTTTGCTATGTTTTGTTCTGCTTTGCTTGTGTGCGTGTTATTGTCTATGCATCTCTATCTGGACAAGATAGGCGGGATGAACAACCCAGAGCAGAGAACAATGGGACCGGTTCCTGGGGGACACTGAAGAGAGAGAGAGGGATGGGGGAAAGGAAGGAGGTGCCAACAAACCCAAGGACAAGGTAAGAATAAGTGAGCAAAAATTGATGGTGAGGAAGGCATAGGATACTTGTGGTGGGTGGGGAAGGAGGGGAGGGAGGAAGCTCGATCAAGGCAATGTAGCCAAGAGGAATTACCAAAACCTGAATGAAGCCCAAACATGATAGTGGGATGGGAGGAAAGTAAAAGGAAATAGAAGAAAGAACTGGGAGGTAAAGGACACTTATAGAGGTCTAAATACAGGCACGTATATATGTAAATGCATTTATATACAATGACAAGGGAATATATCTATGTACATATACATGGTATTTATTTATTTATAAAGTATTATGGTAGTGGATGGACATTGGGCCTCCACTCAAGTACTCCCTCAACGCAAGAACAATTTGTTCTGTTAGCACAGCACTCTGTGATGCTCACCTTACCTGACACAATTGCTGAAAACAAAATGGGTGCATAAGCACATATGGTGAAAAAAGCTCATGGGGCCTGGCTATCAAAAGATATAGTGTTTGGGGTCTTAAAGGCTTGAAGATAAACAAGTGGTCATCTAGCTGAGAAGCAACTAAGCCCACATGGAAGAAGCACACCATCCTGTGTGATCATGAGGTGTCAACAGGATCAGGTATCAGGCATCAAAGACCCTAAGCAAAACAAACAAACAAACAAAATGGGAATGAGGGGGAGGCCAGAGTGTAGACCCACAGCCCATCAGTAGTCAATTGGACACCCCGTGTCAGAATGGCTACAAGGAAGAGAAGAGCCAGTCAGGGCACAGTATAGCACGGAAGAAACATACAAGCTTCCTCTGGCTCTTTAATGCACCCCCCCCCCCAACCCACAACCATGACCCCAATTCTAGCTTACAAATCTGGCTTGACCAGACATGTACACTGGTACAGATAAGAGCTCGAAACACAGGGAATTCAGAACAGATAAACCCCTCAGTATCAATAAGAGGAGCAGCAATACTAGGAGGGTAAGGGTGGGGGTGGGGGCAGAGTAAAGGGGAACCAATTACAATGATAGATGTATGGTCCTCATCACAAGGGGATGGACAGCAGAAAAGTGGGTGAAATGAGACAAAAGAATAATTTATAAATTATCAAAGGGGTATGGGGGAGGGAGGAGGGAAATGAGCTGATGCCAGGGTCTCAAGTAGAAAGAAAAATGTTTTGAAAAAGATGATGACAACTTATGTAAAGATGTGTTTGACAAAATGGATATATATATGGACTATGATAAGCTATAAGAGTCCCCAATGAAATAAAATTAAAATTAAAAAATAAATAAGCTTTGATTGGATTTGATTTGTGAGCCATCCTTGTCTGATAATACTGAGCAGTTAGTGGAGGTCCTGGAAATAAGTTCACCTTCAATTACTTTTATTATCTAAGTAAGTGTTTCCCAAACTGGGCAATATCGCCCCCTAAGGAGTACTAGAACCAGACAGGAGCCCTGCAAAAGCAGAGGGCTATTGTACTACACAGCATTTTAATTGCAGGAGGTGGTAAACAAATTATTTTCTGAAAAGGGGGCTGCAGCCAAATACGTTTGGGGAAGCTATGTAAATTCTAAGAAGTCCTTAGTCTTGCACAATTCTATCATGGGATCTCCAGCTTAATTTCTAATACCAAGACCACCTTTTCCAAGGACTGTCCCTTCTTCTGTGTTTCCAACTTTTGCATTCCATTTGACAATAATCACCAAGGCATCTTGATTGCATGTTTGATCGGTTTCAGACTAAAGACGCTGGTAGGATTCTTCAGTTTCTGCATCATTAGCTTTTGTGGTTGGTGCATACATTTGAATAATAGTTGTATTGACTAGATTTCCTTGTACAAAGACAGATATAATCCTATCACACACAGAATTTACCTCAAGATAGATCTCAAAACGTCCTTGTTAACAACGATAGCAAAACGTTTGGCCTTGAATCTGTCATTCCTGGCAGAGTACACCAAAGGAGTGTCTGCTCCAACATGGCCCACACAAGTCCCTTTCAGGTCAGTAATTCCTAGAATGTCAATATGTATGTATTCCACTTCATTTTTGACAACTTCCAATTTTCCTAGATTCATATTTGATACTTCAAAAGAAGATGGCAATAATTCAATGAGTCATTGTACTGATAAGAATTAGTCAACAATTCACCATTTCAGGAAGTAGCATATGACCAAGAATCAATGGTACTGAAGGAAGAAGTTGAAGCTGCACTGAAACCATTAGCTAAAAACAAAGCTCCAGGAATCGATGGAATACCAACCAAAATGTTGCAACAAGCTGGTGAAGCATTCACTCATCTATGCCAGGAATTTGGAAGACAGCTAATTGACCAAATAACAGGAAGAAATCCATACTTGTACCCATTCCCAAGAAAAGTTGCCCAAGAGAATGCTGAAATTACAGAACAATATCATTATAGGAGACCTGGTGGTGTAGTGATTATGCTTTGGGCTGCTAATTGCAAGGCCAGCAGTTTAAAACCACCAGCTGTTCCTCAGGAGAAAGACAAGGCTTGCTACTCCTGTGAAAAGGTACAGCTCTGGGCAGTCACAGATGCAGTTCTAGCCTGTCCTATAGGGTCGCTATAAGTCGGCATTGATTCAATGGCAATGAGTAGTAGTAGTAGTTAATTAATATCACCTGCAAGTAAAAGTTTGCTGAAGATCATCTAATAAAGGTTCCAGCAGTACATTGACAGGGAGCTGCCAGAGGTTCAGGCCTGACTCAGAAGTGATGTGAAACAAGGGATATCATTGCTAATGTCAGATAGATCTTGGCACAAAGCAGAGAATACCAGAAAGAGTTTTACTTATGTTTTACTGACTCTGCTAAGACATTTGACCATGTGGATTATGACAAATTCTAGATAATCTTGAGAAGAATGGGAATTCCAGAACACTTAATTGTACTTATGAAGAACCTGTACATGGATAAAGGCAGCTGTGCAAACTGAACAAGGGAAAGCTACAGGTTAAAATCAGGAAAAGTGTGCATCAGAGTTGTATCCTATCACCATATTTATTAAATCTGTACACTAAACAAATAATCTGAGAAGCTGGATTCTGTGAAGAATAATGTGGTGTCAGGATTGGAGGAAGGCTTATTAATAAGCTGTGAGATACAGATAACACACCCTTGCTTGCTGATGCCCAGGAGGACTTAAAGCACTTGCTGATGAAGATCAAGGATGGCAGTAAGGGTTACAACTTAATGTAAAGGAAACTAAAATGCTTGAAGCAGGACCAATAGATAATATCATGCTAAGCCAAGAAAAGATTGAAATTGTCAAGGATTTTGTCTTGCTTGGATCCACAATCTGTGCTCATGGAATTAGCAGTCAGGAGACACATTGCTTTGGGTAATTATGTTGCAGAAGACCTCTTCAAAGTGTTGAACAGCAAAGACATATCTTTGAGGACTAAGGTGCACCTTACCCATGCCTTGGTATGTTCCATAGCCTCAGATGCATGTGAAGATGTCACATTAAATGGGGAGGACCTAAGACAAATTGAAGTATTTTAATTATTGTGCTGGAACATAAAAACAATTGTCAGCATGGGGCAAGACCAGCCCGTGTTTGGTCCATGTTGTACCTCGGATCACTACGAGTTGGAACCAACTCGACAGCACCTCATAAGAATAACAACAACATGACCAAAAAGATTCAATTTTTGGAGAATGATTTTCTTCTTCACCTTTTTCAGCTAATGGGAATATGGTACTCAATTTTTAAAAGTTGATATTACAGTTTTCCATGATCATATGTATGTGTATAAACACAACTGTCAACAACTTCATTTTGTTGTCTATTTTTTTTCTTTCACAAATATAACCAAGGATAGCATGCAGTTTTATTCAATTGGGCTAACAGAAAAATAAAGACTATCTATAATAAGGTTGCTACCATTCTTCCATGTTTAGAAAAAAAACCAACTAAATACAACTAGTGGTTCTCAGAGTATCCTTTGAGTTCCAAACATTGTTTGGGAACTTGTAAGAAATACGTACAAGTGGGCCTGCCCATGGTAGGTCAAGTTACAAACTCTGGAGGTGAACCCAGGTGTCTCTGTTTTAAATTCTCCAAATGAGTACCCAGAAATACATTGGATGAAAGGCCTATAGGATCACAATAAGTCAGAATTGACTCAGTGGCAGTTAAAGATACCATATGCTATAGTTCTATTAGGAGTACGTTGAGAGATCTACCTTTAAAATTCTGAACCTGATATAACTGGTCCATGAGCAGATATTTGCGTCTCACTGTTAGAACTGATCTTCTTTCTTTCATTTTAATGTGGAACACATAAAACCCTCATTACCTAACAGCCACAAATCATTTCCAAGTTAAAGTACTGCAGGTCTGGCCATTCTATTCTTCTGCTCAAACTCCTTGACACTATTAGACACAAATTAGTCAGCCTGACATTCAAGGTCCTCTGCTAATCTTTCTATTCACTTATATCTCAGATAATTCACCTTCTTCTCCAACCAAATATGTTACTTCCTCTCTGTGCTGCACCCTATGGCTTTTGCCAAAACAGATTCCATTCCCTTGACGTGCCAGCTCACTCAATATAATAACTCAAATCCACATAACTACTACCTTCTCCAACTAACCTATACTATCTGTCAATGAAGTAATCATTAACATTTGTTGAGCATCTTAGTAGAATTCAGTCAAAATGCTCCCTCTTTGGATGCATTAATTAATTTAATTCTCACAATACTATGAGGTAGAGGTGATTATTACCTTTCCAGGCAAAACTTAAGTAAAACAGATTAACATTAATTTCAAAAAAAATACTCAGCAAGCAAGGGGTGAAGTTGGGATTTTAATTCCAGATCCTGAACTTTGAAACCCTCAAATGATTTCTACAAATTCAATCTTACTAGGGTAAGTCAAAAAGTATTGCTACAAAGCAGAGAAACCTTCATTAAATAAAAATACCAAAATGTGAAGCTATTGTTTCTCAAGATATCTTGCATCCAGATTACACATTTCAGATGAGCGTGTGTCCATCTCCCTATGCCTACCTCAAAGACTTCCGCCTTCTTTGAGCTACCACTCCGAATTAGCAGTTTTGGCAATCTTGAAGGATTCAAATTGTATTTCTTTTAAATGTTCTCTGTGCTTTGGGAACCAAAAGAAGTCTAAAGGAGCAAAACCAAGATTGTCGAATGGAGGAAGTAAGGCTAATTCTAGCAGGACAACCACTGCTCCCCCGGAAGCCTGGGCGGGTGCTTTGTTGCCAGGGAATAAAAATTCCTGGCTGCAACTTTCCTGGCCTTTCCTCCCCAATGCAGTTTCCAGTTTTCTTATAATGTTTTCATAATAAACCTCCATAAGTGTCCTATGTCTTCCAAGAAATATATCAAGATCCCCACTTCGGGGCTATTAAACAAACAAACACAGTCACCATCATTTTGCCTTGAATTTAAATGGTCCGTCAGATTTCCTTGGAAGCCACTGTTTACATTGCACCTTTTTGGTTTTTTTTTTTAAAGCACCCAATGAGACCAAGACAGGGGGTATTACTGAAAGACCTTGTCTGCAGTCATCCCTGATCACAGAGACGTGTTTAAACATGTCTTGTTTGGGATCAAACCATGCATGTGTGAATGGGGGCCAAGCAGCAATACCTTTTGGCTTAGCCTCCTATGTACAAGCCGTTGTCTCAACCCTTATAATTCCCCGTCTCTTCCTATAGTCCCTGTGCTAGGCAGCTTTGATCTTTTGACCTTCATTTTCTTAGAACATCAAGAGCCCCAACAGAACAGAGCCAGAAGAAGAAGAAGGATAATCTTGGAAGGAGAGCAATTCCTCACAGTCCCGTGGGAAATGTTGGTGTCCCATACACAGCCCTTTACGGTGGCCAACAGATGAAACCTGACCACATTTCCGTGCTGGTTGAAATAGATTTCTCTTGATTCTTTCTATGTTTGGACTTTGCCATAAAGCAAATACATCAGAAGCAATCGTAATGGAGAGAGATACCTGCTGCTTTTTAGTTGTCAGCAGTAATGGACGGAGGTAAAGTCACCGAGTTCTAAATCCTGATTCTGCCCTCCTTTGTAACACATGACAGGAAACAGGGGATGCCGCTCAGGCAGACAACCCAATTCAGCATTCAGCCTGCTCACTTTAATAAGAAACAGTCATGTATGCGGCTCAATGTTAGAGTGTATCCAACTACATACATCATACTGAACGTGGTTAATTTAAGTGTAGCTCAATTCCTTTTTGTTCCCCAAATATAATCAATGTTCATTTTCACTTTAGAGTAAATTTTTTAAAAACAATTGAAAAAAATCATTGTTTCAGTAACCCATAGGTTTCTTAAACCCTATTTGTCTTCCTAAATACACTGTGACATTCAGCAATTTTACTCACATTCCTGTGGAAATTATATTCTGTTATCTCCTTCAAGTGTCTAGTTTTATTTTCATTTACATAATTGACAAATGTCCTTCCAGAAAGCAAAATAAAGAAAATTTACATGGTATACATAACTATCATGAATCTCAGATTCTAGACATAAACTCCTTTATCTGCATTGTCTTTTTCGACTTTAGTTATCTTTCTCTTTTTAAATTATTCCCTTTCCCCTCACTATACCTTTCAGAGTTCACAATTCTTTACCACTTCCTTCCTAAGGTCATTTCATTCTCTTCTTTTTATTTTTTCTTCTTTTTTTAGCCAGTTTGCTTGTCCAGATTACAGGTATGTGTCCAAGGGCCATCTGAATCTCCAATATTATAAACTTCATGTGGTACAAATTTGAGAAATTTAAGCGATGTGGTTAAGTTCTCCCCTCAACTGTACTATTATGGATTAAATTGTTTCCCCCTAAAAAATGTGTTGTAAATCCTAAACACTAGGCCTGGTTATAATCTCACTTGCAGATCATTTTGTTCTGTTATATAAATGAGGCAGCATGCGGGTTACTGTGCTTTAAGGCAATATGTTTTAGATCTAAAAGAGCAAATTATGCAAGCTAGGATAAATGGGTCAAGATAGGTGCACATGAAGATAACCGAGGAGTCAAGAACTAGAAGATGAAATAGACAGGGCTTTCCCCCACGGAAACCTTTCTTCTAGAGCTGGCAGCCTCAAGGGCAATAATGAAAATGAGATCCAAAAAACTTCCCACACTACCTCACACCTTGGCCTCAAACAGAGATTAGGGGAAGTGGGCAGGCTTGTTGTCAACAAAAGGTGCAAATAAAGGTAACTGTAAATGAATCATCCTTCCACTTTTCCACTCACCTAGCAAAAAGTACCCTACAGCCTCCGGCCCACTGGCCTTCAGGCTCTTTCTTAAAACAGTCAGGGATCCTTAGTCTAAGGACCTTTGCCCCTCTCAGTTGGGCTCCCTAATCCTTTCAGATGATTAACTCATCTACTCCCCAACTCTTGCAAGTCTTTGCTTAAACATCACCTCAGTAAAGTCGGGACACCATTTGAAAAGTGACGTCCTCCCTACTCCTTTCTTCAGTTCTAATGTCCCCTGGTGAATTGTTTATGCCAGTCACTCTCTTATTCTGCACGTTTCTTTGGGCCAACCCAGCCAGGTGTCTTCTCCTTTAAAATGCAGGAGGCTCGCGCGAAGGCGGGACTTCTCCGTAGGCTCCGCCTACTCGCGTCGCCCAACCACGGGAAACGCCGGCCACGTGACTTTGACGTAATCGACCTAGCGCCGACCGAGCGGGCGCCTGGGCTCCGGCGGGGCCCTGGTCTTCGTGGAGGCGGTGTCCATCGGTTTTGGTGCCCTGGGCGTCTTCTCCGGCTCCGCGGTGCGGCCTCGCCCTCCACCATGTACCATAACAGCAGCCAGAAGCGGCACTGGACGTTCGGCAGTGAAGAACAGCTAACCCGACTGCGGGCCGACGCCAATCGAAAATTCAAATGCAGAGCGGTGGCCAACCGGAAGGTGAGGTCCCCGGCGGCGGTTTCCAGGCTGCCCCAGGCTTAGGGGTGGCGGTTTCCAGGCCTCGGCCCCAAAGCCTGGAGCAGCCGTGGAGCCCGGCGGGCTCCGGGCACTCCCTGGCCCGTCGGGCCTTCTGCGTCCGCGGCGCAGACCGTGTTTGTATTGGGAGAATCGGCGGCCAGCCGTCTGGAGCTGCTGCTGACGCCATTCGCGTAGCGGACGGGTAGCGATCCGACTCCGTAAGAACGCACCGTGTAAGGGCGAGCGCCGTCCGCGTTCGGCGGGGACGTGGCCCGGAAGGCTCGGCTCCGGAGCCGAGTGGAGAAGGGGGAGAAAGGGCATTCCAGTGGAGCGCGCCATTGGCACAAAATAGAGATCCCCAATTGCCGGGGTGCGAGGAGGGGCCATGGAATGCTGGCTGTGCTGTGTGGCAGGAAGTGTCTGGAGAACGTAGGCAGGGACCTTGTACGTTCAAGAAGGAGTTTGGACTTTATACTTTAAAACATCTTTGAAAGGAGGAAATCTCTGTTTTAGAAGGAGCCCTCCTGACCTCTGAGTGGTAAGCAGTAGACGGGGTGACGCAGACTGGAGGCCAGCAGACTGGAGACCATTGGCATAAACCCATTGACAGAAAATGGTTTGGACCTGCCAACCAAGTCTCTTTGTTCCTGCTTCCAGCTTAATCTTTTTTCACAAACGACACCACTCTTTCTAGTACAGACTTCCAGCAATGGCTTGATGCCTCAGGCCTATTTAGTAGCTACTATATTTTTAACCTTTCATTTGCAACTCTTTCCCTTAACTGATTTTTGTGCTGTACTAATTGTGTGTGTGTTTACTTTAAAACATTATATATGTAAATGTAAACATATATGTAACTGACTAAAACTCACTGTCATCGAGTCAATGCTGACCCATGGCGACCCCCCTATAGATTTCGGACACTTTCATAGGCGAGTAGAAAGCCCAGTCTTTCTCACACGGAGCTGCTGGTGGTTTTATGAAGTGCTGTCCCTGCGGATCGCAGCTCAACGCTTAATCACTACACCACAAGGGCTTCATCACAGAGAGCGAGCGTGCTGGCCAGTCACCTTCAATTTCCAGCAACCTCGTGTGTAACAAAACGGACGACTGCCCAGTCGTGTGTACTTACGGCCCTCACAGCCTTTGTTGTGTTTAAGCTCAGTGCTGAACCTTCTGTGTCAGTCCATCACGTCGAGGGTTTTCTTCTTTTTCATTAACCCTCAACTTTACCAAACAATACCCCTCGCCAAGGACTGACTGGTCTCTTCGGATGATACCCACCGTCCTTATTTCTAAATCTCACCATCCCCACTTCTACAGATCATTGTGGCTTTACTTCGTCCAAGATATTTGTGCATCCTTCTGGGAGCCCATGGCAAATGTAACATGCTTCGCCAAAACCATCACTTAGAGGTATCAGTTGTTCAGTGTTCCATATTCATCGTCCAGTTTTTGCCTGTGTAGTAAGTAGGTGATTGAAAATACAATGGCTTAGCTCGTGTACGTCTTAGTCTTCAAAGCAATCTTTTGCAGCAGATATGTGTAATGTAATAGTCTTTCTTTTTTTGGCTGCAGTTTCCATGGGCGTTGATTGGATCCAAGCAAAATCAGTTCCTGCACAACTTCAATTTTTTTCTCCAATTATCATGCTCTTACTAATTATTCCTTTTGTGAGGACTTTTGCTTTCTTTATATTGAGGTGTTATCTATAATCTTTGATATTTATCAGTAAGTGCTTTGAGTCTTTCCCCATGCAAAATTGTTCCATCTGCATATTGTAGATTATTAATAAGTCTTCCACTTCATATAGTAGTTTATCAGATTATTTGCTAAGCTTCAATTTGCTAAGATTCAATGAATAATATGAATGAATACTAGCTGAACACACACCTTTGCTGACTTTAAACCAGGCTGTATACTCGTGTTTTCTTTCAACAACTGCCTCTTGCTCTATAACTTTCACTTGAGCACCGTGTGTGTTCTGGAGTTCTCATTATTTGCAGTGCTATCCGTATTTGTTAAGATCCACAGAGTCGAATACCTTTGCAAAGTCAATAAAGCACAAACATCTTTCTGGTATTCTCTATTTTCATCCAAGATTCAGCTGATATCCGCATTAATGTTCCACATCCTTCTCTTAAATTTGAATTTCTAGCAGTTTTCTGTTAAGGTACTGCTGCAATCATTTTTTAAATTACCTTAAGGAAGAGTTTAGTTGTGTGCGATATTACTGATAGTTCCTAATAAGTTTTGCATTCTGTTGGGTCACCTAACTTTCATTGGGATGACTTCCACACTTTTCTTGGCATAGATGAGTAAGCTCCTCTGACGCTCCATCCGTTTGTTGTACATACCTTTAGTGTGTACAACTTTGCTTTTTTTCATACCTTTAGTGCAGTTCAGCACCCTTCCATCAAAACCACTAGTTCTTGATCATGTGTGTTAACTGAAATGGTTGAATATTGACCACTTAGTTTGGGTGCAATGGTTGTGTATTTCTTCCATTATCCTGTGATGCTTACTGTGTCATTCACCTTTTTGTTCATATATTGTATAAGGGAGTTTCAAAAAGTTGTGGGAAATTTTCATTATGTTTTAATTCTATTTTTCCACAAACTTTTTGAAGCCTACTTATATATGTGTGTATATGTATTTTCTGTATATCTGTACGTGTGTAGGAAATACATATATGTATATTACATATGTATAACCTCCTTGCCGTTGAGTTAATGTACACTCATAGTGATCCTATAAAAGAGTATTGAACAGTTCATACAACTGTTCTGTAAAAGGTTGACAAAGGTGAATATGGAAGAGATAATGTTGTAGGGCTCAGGATTACCTTTGAGACATTTGCTGGGTTTTGACCGTATATCATCAATTTAATAAATTGCAACATCAGACCTTTGAGCATGTGACTGCTCATACCTTTATACACGATGTATTAGCCAGTTGACATGCTGAGGAACTGTAATATGATATCATTTCAGTTTAATATGTTTCTCAAGCTATTGTGTATAACCATTAAAATTCCATGGCCATTGAATTAATAGACAACTTAACAACCATATAGGACATAGTGGAAATCCCCATAGGGTTTCCAGCAATGTGCTCTGTATGTGAGCAGCTGCTACACCTTTCTCCCATGAAGCTGTTGGTGTGAACTGCAGACCTTTGGGTTAGGAACCAGGTGGTTAACCACTGCTCTTGTAGGGCACCTATGTCATAGTTAGCAATGAAAAAACGAGGCTCAGTAGACTTTTCCTTTGGTCAGACACATAACCAAAATTTAATCTGAATAGAAAGAAAATTTCAACTAATTTACTGAATTTGTATTATAATTTTAAATCCGAAGCTTCTTCCAAATGATCCAGTCTTTCTTGAGCCCCATGAAGAAATGACACTCTGCAAGTACTATGAGAAGAGATTACTGGAATTCTGTTCGGTGTTTAAACCAGTGATGCCAAGATCTGTTGTGGTAAGTTGTGGTAGTAAGGTTATGTGTTCCTTATTGGACTGACATGCAACCTTTTCTGACTCCCCTTTTCTAAATTTTCAACTCAGTTGCCTAGTCAGCGTTGTTAAAAATATGCCTTAGTTGTGTGTATCTTTAACATATATTTATTCAGTGTTGGTCATTTATATATGTTTCAGTAAAGATAACTGAGTTTATTGTGCCAGCCTGGCTGATAAACAAAAGTGGGATTAAATGAAGGGCAGAGAGATAAATGGCTTGGTGAGCCTTGCCTTTCTTATCTCTCGCTCTGTGATCATCAGACCAGTGTGCGGCTGCCTTGCTTGTTCTGTGCCTCAATTTAAAGGCTACACTACCTGTAGGACGCCTAGCCTGTGGACTGTGTCGTTGAGGTCCCTTTAAGAC
>NW_022111373.1:62142388-62151845 GCF_000313985.2 Echinops telfairi
CTATAGCCCTATAGCTCTCATCTGAGAGCTCAAAGATGCAGAAAGAGTTTTAGATATACCTGATTAGTTTTTATCTCCAGTTTAGTTCCATTCTTTTCTGATAAAAGTAGTGGGAAATGTAGCATATAAAAGGATTACAGTAGAAAAAAACGAGTGGTAGCAAGATAAAATTATTGATTTTTAATCATCCAAAGCAAAAGAAAAGCTCAGGAAAAAACTCTTGTCCAAGATTAATAGTTTACATTACTGACCTATTCTTAGACTAGAAGAACTAGGTGTTGCTCAGCAACCACTTGTTACCATTGTGACCAGGGCCACGGTAGATGTATCCTGATAGAATGAGAGAAGAATGTGGAGTGGAACTTGGTTTTTTTACAAATGCAGGTTTACTGCACTGATGCAGACTGGTATCTCAAGGTACTTTTAAAATCCTGAGCCCAAACTACCCTGGGGTCACCTTTTAGCTAAGTAACATTGTCTCACAAAATATAGCATATGACCCCCAAGTATTGTGCTCTGATAAAAGCAAACATGAGAGGTTAAGGGAGCAGGGAAACAGAAGAACCATAGTGGAAACAATGAACATGTGTATACAGTGTGAAGAATGTAGCTGTTGTCACCAAGCAATTTGAGCAGAAATTGTTGAACCTGATCTCTGTAAATTTTCATTGAAAACACAATTTTAAAGTCTTTATATCTAAAGTAGGTTCAAGTGACCTTTCCAGATGAGGAAACCAAGTTTTTGAATTAACGTTTTTATGTGACATCTCTCTCATTCATAAGCTTTGTTTTGTATAAGTTGACAAAAGCAAACGTCAAAGGTGGATGAAATGTTCTTTCCCCTTCATTTAGCAGATGGTTACTTCATTGGTTTTAGCTGAGTGAGGTAGCGGTTAAAAGCAGACAGATCTTAGTTGCATCCACTATGTCACCTATTGGATTGGTAACCCTGAACAAGCCAGCAAACCTCTTTGCTACTCAATTTCCTGTTTTCAAGTGGAGCTAATACTCACCAAACTGTTAAGGATTAAAATAAGATGATACTCTGATGCTTGGCATGGATTCTCACACAAGGGGAGCCCTCAGTAAATGGTAGATGTGGTTTCTACTATTTGTTTTGAAGCAGTGATCATGGGCATAGCATATATCTGACTTGTACTGGGAAATGCTATTACCCCAATGTTATTCTGTCAGGATTTTTACGAAATTGGTGTTGTTAGACTGTGTTTGTTTTCATTTTTATTTTTTCCCCCTTTAAGGAGCCGTTAGGATGATTGTGCTGGGTGGGCAGGGAGGAAACACAAACCAAGGTGGGAAAGGGCCTTCTGAGTGTATGAGCATTTCTGTATTAATTCCCCACATTTGATTCTAACTAAAGAAAAATCAGCAACTATTAATATTTAAAAGGGGGAACTTTACAAAGATTCTTTACAGAAATAATTTTTGAAATGTTTAGTATATAATGTGTAAATTGTTATTTTTTTCATCTATAACATATGTGTATGTATATATATATATTTTTTTCCCCCTCCTTAGGGTACAGCTTGTATGTATTTCAAGCGATTCTATCTTAATAACTCAGTAATGGAATATCACCCCCGGATAATAATGTGAGTAAATATGTTTAATTTAATGATTTACATTTATGAAGATGTTTATACTATTTGAGTGTGTGTGTGCGCGCATGCATGGAACCCTGGTGGCATAGTGATTTTGTGTTGTCATGCTAACCTCAAGGTCAGCAGTTTGAAACCACCAGCTACTTTACGGGAAAAAGACAGGGCTTTCTACTCCTATAGAGATTTACAGTCTCAGGAACCCAGAGGGGCAGTTCTATCCTGGCCTAGAGGGATGCTGTGAGTTGGAACCAACTTTATAGCAGTGAGTTTTGAGTTTGATTATATGTGTAGAAAATAACTGACTTTCTAATAAATAATTTAAGACTTGTATTTTGTATTCTACTTGGAACTTAAAGGATCCTTTTTACCTAAATGACTTTCCTCCATGTTATACTGATAGCATTTGAACTTCAGTTTGCCCAAATTGTGATTCCATTCCTTTTGAACTAGCTACTTCTCAAAATATCTCTTTGTTAGTGGTACCTCTCAGACTGAGAATCACTCCTCCCTGACCACATGTTTACAAGTGCTGCAGCGTCATCTTCACTTAAATTCTACTAAGATCTATTGTGTTCTTTTCTCATCACTGAAGATGTGATTCTTGAGACTTTTATCAAAGAGCTTATTGTCCACCACATTCCCTGTTCATTTCTTTCTTTTTTATTCTCATTCCACCAGTCTAGGTCAGTCCTTGGTTAATTCCAATATTGATCATTGCAGTGGTTTTCTTACTAGTTTTGCTCTGAACTTCTTGTGGCCAGGTGAGTTTTATAGGTTTGTTCCTGAGATGATGCTTCTCTATGCAAATGCATGTGGAGACTTCCATTGATGGCCTTTTACAATGTTTCTTTAACCTACTTTTCTGGTTTTATCTTCACACATTCATAGGGTACTTGAATTTGTGGTTGTTATTGTTGTCTCTTATATCTGCATTTCATGATACACGGTACTCTTACTGCTCATTGTGTTTTGGTTTTTTTCCTCCAGGTGTTGAGGTTAAACTCGAAACCCACAGGGTCACTCAGCCAATAGTGATGAAATATTGGTACTAATATGTAGGTCAGCCTAATTTTATAGTTCGCCTTATGTCTACTAGTAGATAAAAAGTTTGAATAAGAACTTCCCCTCCCCTGCCCTGCAGTGCATTACTATTGTCAGGTAAATTTAGGAAGTACTTGTAAAAATAAAATGTCTGTTCATTCATGTCCCTCTTTTCACCCTGATTTTTATCTCTAGGCTCACTTGTGCCTTTCTAGCCTGCAAAGTAGATGAATTCAATGTATCTAGTCCACAATTTGTTGGAAACCTTCGGGAGAGTCCTCATGGACAGGAGAAGGCACTGGAACAGATTTTGGAATATGAACTACTACTTATACAGCAACTTAATTTCCACCTTATTGTCCACAATCCTTATAGGCCATTTGAAGGCTTCCTTATTGATTTAAAGGTAAACTTCTTCTACAATCAAAAAAGAGTTTTATTTAGCCTTGTAATCATCTCGATAGTTACAACATGGCCTTGGTTAAAATGTGAATATAGTTTGGGTCTATGGGGCAGTATTTTTCCAATTTCAGTATGGGTGTGAACAGACTGTTGGGTGGGACTTTTAGAGTTTCTGATTGAGTTGATTGGCAAGC
This sequence comes from Echinops telfairi, assembly GCF_000313985.2. NCBI lineage: Eukaryota > Metazoa > Chordata > Mammalia > Afrosoricida > Tenrecidae > Echinops > Echinops telfairi. Next base: position 62,145,645 of record NW_022111373.1, read on the forward strand.
CCTAGTACAGTGACCATAATGGAAACCAACATCAAGCAAAAATCAGAAACATCAGTTGAGCAGCTCAGGTGGCATGCCTTCTATTTTCCAAGCATTGCCATTGAGAGAGCTAATCAGGAACAACACAGATGTTTGGGTGTTTCCGTCTTGTAGGGCAGACAGTCAAATACTAAATGTGCCAGTGCTGCTGTTGTCATTCAACGCTATGGAATCAGTCCCAGCTCATGGGACTCCACACACAACAGAATGGAGCAGGGCTGGTTCTGCACCACCTTCACAGTGATTGTTTTCTTTGGTAAGTTCTAAGTGCTATAGAGGGGCAAATAAAACACGCTGTCAGTATTTAGCCAAGAGACAGGTTGAAGAAGAGGGAAGGCATTCTTGAGAAATGTCATTTGAAATGCAATTGTAATGGAAGACTTCCATGGTCAAAGGCTTAGATTTAAGCATTTGTAGTACATGTAGTCAGTGCTTAGAGCTGTAGTGGAGAGGGTGCAGTGGAGTGCTGCTGCAGTATAAGGGAGTCGAATACGGGGTCAGGGTTAAGGATCTGCAGTAGTGCAAAGGGAAGCTAGTAAAAAGAAATTTTAAGTCTAGAGAGTATTATGATTATATTTGCAACTTAAAAAAAATTCTGGTAAGCTCATGTATTAGTTTGAAGATCATGCATAAGTTTGCATCAAACATTTAGTATACATCTCTGTGTGTTGGTTGTGATGTAGAGAATATTGCAGTGGCTAGAGGGAGACCAGTTAGGGTGCTGTCAGAGTAGTCTGGGCAAGAGATGGCAGTTGGTTTACTGTGTGGTGGTGGTGTGTATAGAGATAGCTTCCTAGGCTTGAGATACTTGGATATTTAGTAGGAAGAGTCTAAGGAACTTGAGGACTGGTTGCATATAGTGAGAAAAAAAGGAAGAATCCCAGGTTTCTGGCCTGAGCAGATAGAATGGTTGGTATTTAGGTATCACTGGCAGAGGAGAGAGGGTGTGTGTGTGTGTGTGTGTGTGTATGAGAGAGAGAGAGAAAGAGATGGGAGGGGAGCTGATTATTTGGATTTGATACATGGTTCTTTTGTATTGTGTGTAGGACCTCATGTTCATGGAGGTCAGAGAAGATGACTCTGCTGGAGGGATATAGATTTGGTTGTCACAGAATTTTCAAACCATGAAGAAAATGTAGGTAGGTAGAGAAATCCAAGAGGTTAGTAAGGAGAATGAAAAGCACCCAGTAAGAGGTAGGACTTAAGGAAGAAACAAAGACAGTAGAGTACTGTTATAAGGTGACCATAAGCAACTCTATTCCTGCACAGAATTCAGGCAAAGTAAGAGTGAATTTAATCTGCTTGCTGGATGTAGTTCCAGAAAGCACTGTGTGGAATTTGGAGGAGGAAGGCAGTTTGGAACTGTTTAGGAAGTGGACAGAAGTTGAGAAAACAGTTCTTCAACTTGGATGAAAATACATGCCTTTGAAGTAGAAAAGAATGATGATATGATTGAGAAAATGGGACATGCTAGAAATAAACAAGTTTTTATATTAAAAAAAATGTGTTAGAAGTGACTGATGCATCTTTAAATGCTGGTGCTGGAGAGCTAGATAAAGCTTAAATATAAAAGGAGAAACTGAAAATATATAGCGCAAGTTGACTAATTTACAGAACTAGTGAAAGAATTGACTTTAGAAGCAATGATAGTGCTTTTTCTTTTAATAGAAAGGAAAGAGCAAAGCATGGGTCTGTACTGTAGGATTGCAGATTGGGTAGTGGCAGGAAATAGAATACCTTTCATTATTAAATAAAAGGAGATCATTTTATGAGAGTAGAAGAGATCCTGAATAATCTCAAAGGCATTGACAGAGAACATGTTTTAGTGGATGCTAAAAAAAAAAAGGAAAGCAAACTGACAATGGAAATGTTATCATTAGTAGGCAATGTTGAGAGCCCGTTTGTGTAGTTTTGTAGCAGACCTTGGTTGTGTGTATTCTTTTAGTAGTAAACAAATCGGAGTGTAGATCCAAAGCAGAAAATTGTTGAGATTCAAGTACTGTTGAAGTTACTCCAAATGTGTTAGCAGTAGAATGGGGCAAGGAAGATTAGAGGGAAATGAGAATCAGAGGACACAATGAGTAAAAGCATCCAGAAACAGTTATGAGGTTATTGAGCACAGGAAGTCGGCCTTTATGGTCAGAGTGGAGTATCTGAATTTTCCCTGTCAGAGGTCAAGTGTTTTGAGTGATGGCAAGGTCTGGGGGCTGCATGATTGACTAAATTGGTTGCTTCAGAGCCAGGATAAGATTTCTTACTGCTTCTGGTCTTAAATATGGTATCTGAAATAAATCTGAGGTTGTAGGGCTTAATATTTAAGGATTATTTATACTCCAGCTATGTGGTCTTCACTATTTCTTAGACTTACTTTAGATAGTTCTGTAAGGTTTAGTACATCATGCTAGCTAAACTAGAATGTGAACAAAAAAGAGGCAGACCTTCACCGAGATGGATCGTCCCAGCAGCTGCAACAGTGGGCTCAAACACGGAGACACTTGTGAAGATGGCGCAGGACCAGGAAATGTTTCCTAGGGTTGCTTTCAGTTGAAACCAACTTGGAAACGCCTAGCAGTACATGTATTGAAAGGGAGCCTGGTGGTACCGTTTTTAAAGTGCTCAGCTGCTAACTAACAGGTTGACCAGTTTGATTTACCAGCTGTTGCTCTGCAGAAGAACAATGCAGCAATCTGCTTCTGTAAGGGTTAGTCTTAGAAACACAGTAGAGCAGATCTACTCTGCCATCGGGTTGCTATCAGTTGGAATTGATTCAGTGGCAACAGAATTGCTTTTGGTTTATTAGATACTTGTAAAGTTTTCCTTGTCCCAAAAGTAAACTTTAAATAGAAGGAATTTCAAATCTAAATGAGGTGGTGCTTTGGATTTAAATGTGGCCTTATAATTTTTATCACATGGATCACTGGGAAACTGTTACTTTGCAATATGTGCTTTTCTGGTTTACTTCAGACCCAATTTAATCTCCTAGAACCCTTCTTTCTCAGATTAAAAAAGGACAATGGAGGGATTAACAAACTGAGCATAATGTGAAGTTCTATGCTGGGAATTCTAGAAACACCCTGAAGCATGTCTATCTTACTGTGGGCTGTACTCATGACAGTTTGAAAGCCTCTGAGTTATAGGATCATATCAGAAGAGAGACTACTAAAACATTCAGAATTTAGTGACTGCACTTATGCCATATTCTAATGATTGGTACAAAGAACCCGTGCATGCAAAGATTATTCTTGCTGGGACAAAGAAAATGGAATTGTTATAAAAGTATTCATATTAAGGATGTTCTGGTGAAGATAAATATGGAACTGTTGTTATGTTATTAAACTCTCAGAGTGGTGCACACTTCCTTTCTAGACACGTTATCCCATGTTGGAGAACCCGGAGATTTTGAGGAAAACAGCTGATGACTTTCTTAATAGAGTGGCACTGACAGATGCGTACCTTTTATACACACCTTCCCAAATCGCCCTGACGGCTATTTTGTCTAGTGCCTCGAGAGCTGGAATTACTCTGGAAAGGTTTGTGCTTCAATTGGATGAAGGAATACAGGTGGGGCACTGGATTATTAACCGAGCTGTCAAACACACACCAGCCACTTCAAGGGGGAAAGGTGTGGCAGTCCCTTTCCTTAAGGTTACAGTCTTGGAAACCCTAGGCAGTTCTGTCTTGCAGAGTTGCTGTAAGTCAGTATCAACAAATTGGCAGAAAGTTTGGTTTGACTTTGAATTAGATTAGACTTCATTCACTGTTACCTGCTCCATGGTACCTGTATTTTAACTACGGTACTGTTTGTGACTCTGGTTCTTCATGTCTCTTGTGGCTGGAAGGTTGGTGAGAACCGCTGACAGAATAAGTGAAAATACCTTTTACGGATATCTTTTAAGAATTGAGTTAAAAATCTCTTATTTTCAGAGGATACGGTTATGACTAAAGTAAAACAGGTGATCTTCTAAAACACTTGATAGAGCTATCAGATGTACACTTTTTTTTATGGCAAGTCAATGCTTATGTAGAAAGGGATGAAACATCCTTAGGTCCAATTAGAATTCATGTCATCTTAGAGATTTAGTTATAATTGTAAACCAAACCAAAGGCAATGCGATCAATTTGATTCCGACTCGGAGAGGCACTAGAGCAGACAGGACACAGTTAAACTGATCCGGGCTTCTCGGGCTGTGAACCTTTACAGGGTCAGATTGCCCTAGCTTGCTCTTGCAGAGCAGCTGGTACGTTTGAACCCATTTCAGATACAACTAGACAATAAAACTGTAATGGTGGTCCCTTGGACTTTATAAATTAAATTAACCTTTGTGGAACGGTGCATTACATGTTGGACTGCGAATCATAAGATCAGCAGTTTGAAATCACTAGCTGTTTTGAGGGACAAAGATGAGGCGTACTAATCCTGTAAAGATTTAGTTTTGGAAACCCATAGGAGCAGTTCTACTCTGTCCTTTAGGTTGCTGATAGCCAGCATTAACTTCATGGCAGTGTGTTTGGTTTGGGGTTTGTAGCTTTCCCAGGGAATAGTTATTTTGGTGCCTTCCTCTACCACCCCCCACCCCCTTCTTTGGGAACGCTTTCAAATAATTTTTAGTTTAAAACTAATTTGTTGGCAACATTTTGGACTACATTGCTTACATTTATTGCTGATTTCAAAAGGGAAGGCCAATGTGCTTTTAGCACATTCCAGAAGGTAGATTATTGCTCATAGTATGTTTTGTTTTTATTGTTAATTCTGGTTTTCTTCCATTTCATTTGAGTTTAATCTTTCTCACATACTGGTCTGACACTAAGATATTCTTGTCTGGAGTTTTAAAAATCAAAATTAAATTCTAATTCACAATTGAGAAAAAAAATCATAATTTAACAAACTTCACAAAGGTAAAGATTTCTGGTCAGCTCCTAGAAGCTTTCAGAATCACCCTGTGCTTAAACGGAAAAGAAGAACCAACAAGATGGCAGAAGTGTGAGAAGTATCAGGGGGAAAGGGAAGGGAAAAAAAAAATGTCATTCTTTTGAAGTAACCAGGAATGATGGTAGGAATGCATTTGTTGTTACATTGCTCTCGTTGTGTTTGAAGCCCTCTGATGTGAGGAGGAGGAGGAGCAGAATCCTATCAGCACAAATGAGGTGGTGGTCCAGTAGACCTCTACCCCCCAATATTTGACCCCCTCTGACACTAGCTCTCCCTCCATGGCATTCAACTTCAGGTTTCAGTAATTCATTAGTGGCCACACAACTCAACACTCGTGATGACAGGGTTTGGTAAGGAAATAACAGGGAATAGCCCATGATCAACTCAGGAAGCTATGGAGGCAAACTCAGGAAGCCTTCTTCTAAGTAGAGAGCATAGATCTCTCTCCTCTCCAGCACAAGACAGCTCTCGTCACCACTCTGCCCGCTCCCTTTCAGCCGTGCTGTCCTTGTCTCAGCCTCTCCGGACAAACCTCCTCTAGGTCCTGTCAGCACAGGCTGCATGGAGAGTTCAGCCCCCACACAATGGGCTTTTTGGCCATGTACACTCCTCTCCGCTGTGCAGACCGCTCCACCTGTGGTCTCCCTGCTGTCCACCTCTCCACGGCTAACTGGCCGTCTCATGAAGAGGGAAGCAGTCTTCTTGTAGGTCACGTGGTTACATTCCTTTCAGTAGGCCTCTTGCCGTCTTCAATGTGAATGAAGCCACTTGTCACAGTTCTGTGTGGGGTTCTTGGACTCCTTTCTCTCTCTGCTGCTTCTCCTTTTTCCTCCTTGTTCTCTTTCCTCCTGAAACTTCCGTGGGCTTGGTTGCATATAGCAGCAAACTTTCTGTCAGCTTCAAGGCATGGTGGTCCCAGCAAGGCCGTGAATGAACCAATCCTGGTGCACTGTAGTCACTTCATTTGCATAGTCTAATTACTTTATAAGGGGATTTCAAGAAATTCATGGAAAAATGGAATAGTAATGGGAGTTTTTGAAAAACTTTTTGAAGCCCCTCATATTTACATAATCTTTAGTATATTGACCAAATCCCTTCAGATAGACCAATCACAGGGCAAGTTGCAGCCCAGGTGTCAAAAATATCAAACCAAGTTTTTTATAGTTTTCTCAGGAAAAGTCCATCAACTTGGATAAAAGTAACCATCCTCTGAGTTAGAAAACAAGGGCAAA
>NW_022111373.1:62152399-62154415 GCF_000313985.2 Echinops telfairi
TTGGGGGAGGGGTCACAGTAACATAGGGAACTGTATTAATGGGTCATGGCATTAGGAAGCAACGAACCAAAAGTATCACAAGTGTAAGTATATAATACTTAAAGTATAGTATCTTCTCTGCCTCTTTGGGTCACTGAGTCAGAATTGACTTGATGGAAGGGAGTTTTGTTTGTTTTCAGTGGTTTTGAGAAAAACAGATGTTTAGGCTTTATATCACACTTATGGCATAGTATTAACGTCTCTGGATTGGATTCCATATAAATAAAATGAAGTAGATTTGTTAAGTGTGGGATGTTACCCACTAAGACCAGTGTGATACCTGTTCCACGAAGAGCAGCTAGCCTTACATGGACTAGTGGCACCTTCTGGATTGACAGCTTCCTAGCCACATGACAGTGGACAAGTTACTTATTCATCCATTTGAGAGTCCACAGCTATAAAGTGAGGTTTGAAGTAGTATTTTAAGGAACTAGATTTAAAGTAAATATTAATAATGTTAATATTAATACATTAATATTGTTAATTATTATTACTATTATTTATCTTATTTATTTATATTATATTATTAATAATATAAAATTAATGTTAATATCAATAATAATCAAATGTTATTATGTTCATTTGACCTCTTAAACTGTGTATTTTATAAAATATAAAGTAACTGAACAGTAAACATCTTTTGGTTTACATTTTAGTAAATCCCTAACACTAGAAAAGTTGTAAAATATAGTTTTCTGAAGTTCAATCTATTGTTATGGAATCCATTTAAGTTAATTAAAAAAATTGTCCTTGATTAATTGACCATGAGGGAAAGTAATTTACGATGTGTTTTCTCAAGATGTTGTGTTTTCAGTAGATTTTTAAAACTCTAAAACTGTTTTCTCTCCTTTACCAGTTATTTATCAGAAAGTCTTATGCTGAAAGACAACAGAACTTCCTTGTCACAGTTACTAGATATAATGAAAAGTAAGTACCTGTAAAACAGAATGCCTTACAAAATAGTCTTCTCGTACAAAGCAGCTTTCAAAATAAATGCAAGCATGCTATTTGGCTTAAGACAACATGTAGGCTTGTTTAGATTTACTTTTATTGAATTATTGTGTCATGGCTGTCAGGATACGATGATGCAGAACAAATAGAAGGTGTATGACAAGTGGTCTTTAAGATACAGAATTTATCAGGAGTTAGAATATTATCAGATTTAGAATGGATTTAGAGATTCAAAACAAGGTCCTTGTAAGGTGTTCAGAGAGGCTCTGAAAATATATTTAAGCAAATATTTAAATCTGGAACTTGTTTTGTAGATAAGACATCTTTAACTGGTTTACTTGTGTCATTTGCTAACCGTTGTGAAGACCATGGTTCTCAACTGGTAAGATTTTGGCAATGCCTGGTTTGGAGTAGAGGTCTGAGGATGGGTCTGCTACTATCAGGCATTGGCTAGAGGTTAGAATGGTGCTTGCTGGACCTACAATGTACAGGACCAACTGTATGTTCGGTTGAAAATTGTTCCCCCTACCAAAACAGATGACCTATCCTAATCCTTGGAACCTGTAAATGTTAACTTTAAATAGCAACAAAAGAAAAAGTCTTTGAAGATGTAAGGAACTGGAAATAGGGAGATTATCCTGGATTATCCAGGTGTACCATAAATACATAATCACAAGGGTATTTGTCAGAGGCAGAGAGAGATTTGAGATAAAGAACAAGACCAGGTAAAGGCAAAGAGATTTAAAGGGAGAGGATTGAAGATACTAGCTTTTGAAGCTTGAAGTGAGGTGGCCAAAGTCAAGAGATGCTGCCTGTCACCCGAAGTTTAATGAGGCAAGAGAGATTCTTCCCTAGAATCTCCAGAGGGAGGGACTTTGGCTCTGCTAATACCTTGATTTTGGGACACTGAATTGATTACAGACTCTGGCAGCAGTTTTAGGAAACAAAACAAAGAATTATTGGCTCTAAATTATCAAAAGTACTGAGCTTGAGAAATTCATTATTCTTTCTCATGACCACTAACTG
>NW_022111373.1:62154847-62155940 GCF_000313985.2 Echinops telfairi
TAAGAAACTGTTTTTATCCATAGTTTTCTCCCTAAGGGTACTGAGTCACAAATACCAACTCATTTAAAATCAGTTTTATTTGGATTATAAAATAGGTCAGTAGCACAGTTACCCAGTACAATTCTGGTAATAACCTTACATCTCTTGTTCCCATAAAAGATTTACATTCTTTGATTGATTATACTTGAAGAACACACGGAGGATGTTTCTGTCACTATAAATTTATTAATAGAGTAGTTGACAAGCCTAGAGAGGTTATTTTTGGGTTTTCTTGTGATATTTCTTGTACAGCTTTGTGTTGCTAAAGTAACCATTTTCCCTTTATTATCTGTTAATGGTTTTTTTATGACACAAGAATTATACTCATGGCCCACCATCTGAAGGGATGAAATGTTATAAATATGGTTGGCGGTATTCACTAAATCATCGGGGGATTAAAAAGAAGCTCTAGAAAAAATGAGGTGCTGATGCCAGGGGCATAAGTGGAGAGCAAGTGTTTTGAGAATGATGAGGGCAATGAATGTACAAATGTGCTTTACACAATTGATGTATATATGGATTATTGTAAAAGTTGTTTGAGCCCCTAATAAAATGATTTTTAAAAAAGAAAAAAGGCTCTAAAATCGAGCAAATAATTTCTGGTAGGATTTCCATAAAGTTAATACTGACTAGATGGTAGGCAGAGTAGATGGTAGACAGAGCATTCCATGTTTATTGTATTAGATCTGAACCTAATAACAGACTGCCACAATTACTTAAGAAATACAGTGCTCACTGGTTTTAATGAAGGACACAAAACTCTCAGAATAATAATTACATCTTTTTTTCAAGATTATTTTGCTATTGTTCTTGTTAACAAATAAACTAGCATTTATTTGACCCCTTTAGTATGACAAGTGTTTCGTTATTCATTTTAAATTCTCTTAAATCTACATATAGGTATGAGAAACTTGGTAAAAAAGTATGAACCACCCAGATCTGAAGAAGTTGCTATTTTGAAACAAAAGTTAGAGAGATGTCACTCTCCTGAGCTTGCACTTAATGTGATTACGTAAGTAGCTGTGACCGTGTGATCTGAGAATCGATAGAGCTG
>NW_022111373.1:62156563-62184823 GCF_000313985.2 Echinops telfairi
GAACTTTTGACGTTCTCATACTGTTCCAAAAAACAAGTTGTGTTAAGTAAATCTGCCCCCAAACCTCTTTGGAGTGTTGAAAAGTGAGGATGTTACTTTGAAGACTAAGGTGTGCCTACACCCAAACAATGGCAATTTCAGTTGCCTCAACTGCATGTGAAAGCCGGTCATTGAGTAAGAAAGACTGAAGAGTGATTCACTTGATTTGTGGTGCAGGAGAAGTATATTGAAAGTTCCATGAACTGCTAAAAGGAAAAACTGATCTGTCTTGGAAGAAATTTGGCCAGTGTTCCTTAGAGGCAAAGATGGCGAGACTTAAATATTTTGGACATGTTGTCAGGAGAGACCTGGAAAAGGCATCTTGCTTAGTAAAGTAGCGCTACAGCGAAAGGGGGAAGGCCCTCAATGGGATGGATGGTCACAGTGGCTGTAACAGTGGAGTTCAAACAGTCGTGAGGGTGGTGCACAGGGCCGGGTGGTGGTTCCTTCTGTTGTGCCCAGGGCCCTGCAGGTCAAGAGCTACTCAACGGCAACACATACCATTTCATATTTACTTCTTTTAAGAGTAGTGTTATCTGTAGTAATATCAAGAAACTTTATCCATACTTCTTTCAGAAGGAACTTTATTGTAGACAAAACCAATAGGAATGTGCTCCTCCTACAGCTATAAGGAACACCCTTAATGGCACGGAAATCACTATTTAAGTGTCAATACTTCATGATTACAAATGATTTTCTTGACCCAAATCTTTTAGGAGTTTTGATAGTTTGAGATCTGAGTAGTCAATGAGCTTGGTAAAACTACCCAAAGAATACAATATATTCTTATGTTTTTAAGTTTTTCTGCCTTACTTTGTGGTTTTATTGGAGTTGGTGCTAGCATCTCGCAGTTAAAATGCATTTCATATGTTTGTTTTTATTTCTAGCTGGTAAGCAGTGGATAATGTACTCAGGGAAGCACTCAGGGGCTTCAATGGATGATAGTCAATTAATATGGGCCTCTCAGCCATCATCCCTAATGAGATATAATTCTAGATTTCATACACATGTGGCTATCGTCCCATTTTTGGAGGAAATTAACAGTATTAGGATGAGATTGAAATCTGACCTAAATATCTAAATGTGTTTGAGGTAGACTTTTTAAAAGTTTGTTAGACCTATATTTTTGCAAATTAAAAAATTTATTGAATGAGACATGCGAAATTTCCATGATCTTAATTCCATTAAAAAATATATCATCTTCTGTATACCTTATTCTAACCTTCGGCCAATTTTCTGGCAAGTTACTGCTTGCAGTCTTTAAATACTTTTATACGGTAGTTTCTTCCTCTGTCTCTTCATTTTGTGATACTGTCTTTTGCTTTGTTTTTACATCTATAATTTTTGTAATCCTAATTTTGATTGTGCACTGCCTTTTTTTAAACTACTTTAAACTATTTAATGTATAACGGTAATGTTTGTGAATGGTGTATGGTAGAGATCTACTTGTTTTTTCCTAAATGGGTCGGACCTGATCGCCTGCAAACAAATGAAAATATTTCATCTTTTCATCTAGTTGAAAATGTTCATCACAAATGAAACTGTATATACAACTATCTGTGTGTGTGTGTCCTTGTCTGCTTGATTCTGTTAATGACATACTTCTAATTACCATAGCCTTATGGAATGCTCTGTAATGGTAACTGGGACAAGATCCTCTACTTTGTCTCTTCAGATTTTATTTTCTTTTGTATATAATCTTTCCCATGTCAGTACTAGATTTCATAAGTTCCATGAAAAATCTTACTGGAATTTTAATTAGCGCATTAGTTTTACTGATTAATTTTAATAAATTTTCCTATCCATAAACTCTGCATCTTATTCCATTAACCAGGCATTGTCCTTCAATTTTATAATTTTTCATGCAGTCAGAAATTTCTTACTAGATATTTTATAGTTTTTATTCCCAATCTTAACTTACTGGTCACTGTGTAATCATAGGAAGAAGAGGAAAGGGTATGAAGATGATGACTATGTCTCAAAGAAACCGAAACATGAAGAGGTATGTTTACTACAAACGAAAGTTCTTATATTTTGTTTGCACATTAGTGTGTGGCCATACTGTTTATATTGTCCGAGAGTAGAGATTTTGTAAGGAATATAGGAATGCGGCACAAACGGTCAAGGGCTAACCTAGTAACGGAAAGGTTGGCAGGGGCACCTTAGAAGCGAGGCCTCTGAAAGGTCACAGCCTTCATGGAGTACAGTTCTACTCTGCATCCTGGGACTGTCACAAATCCAACTTGCCTTGCTGGCAAATTAATAAGATGGGAGTATTAAGCTTTCATTTTGTAGACATTTTTGTACACTTCCAATTTTTAAAGGAATTTTTCTCGTCTCTTACTCTAAATCTACAGTATGATAGGTCTCGCCTGATGAAGGGGATACTCGCATAAGCTCTATTTCCTACTGTCCACGTATTCTTCCCACACACCTTTTAACATGTGTGCCTGCTGAGTTAGAGAAGCATGACCAAACAGACCAGGCTACAACTGTAACCATTATTACTCAAGGAGGATAGTGCAATTGTGGATCTTACTGTAAGACTGAAGTAATCTAATGCAGGTTTTCATAGTTCAGCTACCTTCAAGTCATCATGGTAAAGGAAAACATTTTCTTAAATGAGGCAAGGGGGTAAAAATAATGGTTATGTTTGAGTGTAAATTTTATTTCCGTCCCCCCCTCCCTTTCTTAGGAAGAATGGACTGACGATGACCTGTTAGATTCTCTGTAACCATTTTTAAATTGATGTCACTGCTAACTAATCGAGAAGAAGGAAGCACACCTGACATTTAACTTTATTTTTAAAGTATAATGGGAAAACATCAAAATAGATATTTTTAAGGTATTTAAAAGTCTTGTTCTTTTTGGTAGCTTTATGTGAAATAAAATGCCTTCAAAGGAGCTAAAATAGTACGTGGTTTGGAGAATTTTGTGCTAAATAATTGTCATTTAAGTCTACGGGTTAAACTTGCAGTGTATTTGCCTATAAACAAAATTTGTCCCTTTTAAAAGGTATCCCTTGGGGGTGGGGGGGACAAAGTAGTTAGCTTTACAGAACAATTTTGCCCTCTAGAAACCTTTATAGATGACTTTTCATGTCACCTGATACACTTAGTTGCGTTAGTATTAGACTCTAGAACATACTTCAGTTGTTACATGGCCCTGAAAGCTAGTCTTATGTAACACGTTTTCTTCAGTTATTGAAAACATTTCCAAATGAGATTTGAAGTTGCTTTTAAAAGACAGCTTCCGCGTATGCTTGAGTAGAAGCTGACCCAAATATTAGCCAAGGCACCTAATTTTACCACAAAGGGCTCATGAGGGAGGGGGGAGCGGGGAGGGAAGGGAAAAAAAAAAATGAGGACCTGATGCCGGGGGCTTAAGTGGAGAGCAAATGTTTTGAGAATGATGATGGCAACATATGTACAAATGTGCTTTACACAATTCATATACGTATGGACTGTGATAAGAGTCGTATGAACCCCTAATAAAGCGATTAAAAAAAATGTGCTAAGAAACTCAGCGTGTACTCAGAGTATATACAGTACACATCCATTTTTACAATTAACCTATTAGTGCATATAAAGCCATATAAATGTTATATTTGCTAAGCATTTTCTTTTAGCTTAAAAACCTGATACATTTGGATGAAGTTTATGTAATACTATACCAAATTACCTGGGTTTTAAGTAATTATTGCCTATACTTCACTCTGACTTTGGCAACGTATACCTCTCTGCTCGTTCCTCAGGTTAAAATTCAGAAGATAATGCTTGCTCATGTAACTAGAATAGTCTTAACTAAAGCTTACTCTTTATTAGAAAAACCCCTCCCTACAAGGTACTCACTGAATGTTAATATTAAACTATTTGCTCAATTAATAATTAATATGGTTTTTAAATTGGAACCAAATTGTGGGTCACTCTATATTGAATCAAATGTTTTCTGGAAAACCAAGCTGAAGGAATTCCCCAAAACATAACTGTCTTTCATTTGATGTCAACACATGGATATGCACACCTGTGTTCAGTCTCAATGCATTCTAGGCTGTGCTTTCTATAAAAGTGTATGTACTATTTTAATTAGTTCTTAGTATATAAGGACAGAATTCACTATATGCTTATGCTTCTAATAATCTTTACATTCTAGGCTTGAGGTGTCTTCTTTCACTGTGGGATGACAAGAAGACATTACATGAAATGAGATTTCTCAAAAGTGGAGAGAAGCTGCAGGTGAACATGCTCCAGTGTAGTCCAGAATAAGCGACATTGGTTGCTAAACCCTGGAGAGAATTGCAAACTGTCAGTTTATCTCCTTTCCTTTCAGATCGCAAAATTCTGGCACCAGAGCAAGGTCCACATCTATCTCCCCAAAATTTTCCACCCCATCCCTATATAAAAATTAATGTTTGAGAGGTTTTATTTCAATAATGATTAGATAGTTACTGTAAAGTAACCACCACCACACTTCACATCCTAGTTTGAGGCATATAATTTGATGTAAAAAGCAAGAGAATTTTTCTCCCGTTCGTTATTAAAGGTAGAAGAGGAACGCTTTAATGTTTCAGGCAGGATTGAGAGACATGTTGGTCAAGGGCTGGCTGAAGACCAAGATAGGATTAGTAGGAATCAAATTGCCTAAAGCTTGAGTCTGGTCCATTTTACATGCTGTGCCTATCCTCTTCCTCCCTGCCGCTTCAAGGAAGAGCTCACATAGGAAACGGCTGTGGTAGTTCAGTTGAAAAGCAGAAGCATAAGGAGGGAAAAGAAAGTAATAAGGCAGATGAAAAGGGAAAGAACGAAACAAGCTGGCACGGTGATGATGGCTTAGGTAAGTATCACTGCTGAACTGCCATTGAAACTATCAGGCCTAGCTCCCTCAATACAAAGAGTGGTCTTTTATAGCAAAAAACAATATTCATCAAAAATTGTTAAATCCCTTGATTAGATACCTAGTATTTGTATTTTTTCCTGTATTTTATATACCAAAGAGAAAATTAATAAATTGCTCTTGCTTGGAATCTACACATAGTAAGTTATTCATTTCAGTGGGGAGATCTTTTCCTATACCTCTCGATTCTTAATTTACCCATTTTGGTTACAATTCTGTCCTGTACTTTTAATATGCCTCATCTCTTCCACATGATATGGGAATAAGTTGTTTAATAGAGGGGGCATTAAAGTTAATGGAAATATTCTTTAATTCCATTTTTCTTTCAACTTTTTGAAGCCCTCTAGTACATACTGAAGGGATTCTTAGTGGTGTAATGGTTAGGCATTGTTGAGCTACGATCCACATGGTCGCTAGTTCAAAGCCATCAGCAGTTTCTCAGGAGATAAACTGGGCCCTGAACCTGCGGTGAAGTTAGTCTCACAAACCTACGGTTGTTGTGAGTCAGCGCTGACTCGAAAGCAGTGAGTTTGGAGTATATGCTGAACAAGTAAATGGAATCTTTTTTGAAAATGGTTCTAAGTTCCTGGAGCTTTGCTCTGGTACTAAAGTTTGAACATCTAAAGAAGGTAGGAAATAATAAGATTCAATGCTTAGCTATATGTAGTCAGAAGTAATTCATATGATATCCCTTGGTTTTATTTTAACTTAACCCTTGTGAATATTACACAAAAATACACATACAAAAGCAAATAAAATTATACAAACTAAATACTCAGTAGATACAACAAATTATCAGAAATTTAAAGATGGAGACACTAAGCAGCTGGTGGTATGGTTACATAATCAATGGGGTGCTCAAATCCCAAACTCAACTTGGAATTAATGAACAGGAAGTTGGTAACCTCTAAAGTGGCTGAATGGATACATGCATCAGTGAATACAATGGTCAATAATATTTATTGAATTCATATTATTTACTGTTGTAAACATTTTACCAAAATGCATTATGAGCTCTAGATAGTCTTCAACAAGTCCAACAAAATAAGTGGTATGTTTAAAAAATAAAGCTGATGAGCAATACATCCAATCTATATATTTTCTTTCAACAGTTCCAGCAAGAGAAATCGCACATTTTAAAAAAGTATACAGCAAAGATTGTTTCTATTATAATGGCAAATTCTTGAACTGTGAATACAAATAAAGTCATTGAACAGTCAAACGGTCATATTCTTAAGCAGGAAAAAGTTACAGTAAGAACAGTCTTCAATCCAGTTGGTCAGTTGTCAATAGAGAATGCTTTTTCTTGTCAGTTGATTTCAAAGTTCTTTTTTCAAGAGACAGCAAAACTTTGGCAATTGGATACATTGAAAATATATTTGAAAAGTTCAAGATACAGTCATGTTTTGTTTTGTGAAAGGTGATCTGTACACCAAGGCTCAGAGGTTGGTAAAGATTGAATCCATGTGGAAAAAGTGCAAATATTCTGCACAGATAGCTTACAAAGCTGTTGATACTGTTATTTACCAGCAGAATCTTGAATTTTGTTTGCATAGTTCACACATCACTGGGAATGTGTAAAGATGTGCTATTTTTTGGCAAGAGCAAAGGAGACATTATAACTGATGTGAATTACCATGTTGGGCATGCTGGAGCCATGCAGAATACTGAAGTGAAGGCTGCTACCTGACATCATTGGTTTTTGTATACTGGTTTTGCTTCTGTTGAAGCAGTTCTGTTATTGCCAGAAGCTTTTTCAGTACATGCTAGAAAGGGAAACAAAAGCATGAAAATCATTAGTACATATATGAGTAAACGCCCAGTCAAAATATGAGGGGGTTTAAAAAAGGGTGACACAAAAATTCCACTGTATTTTAATTCCAATTTTTCCATAAAAGTTTTAGCCTCCTTATATTAAGTTAATCTAGATCGGGCTGGGGGGGAGGGGGGGGAATAATCCTTTGTCATGCCAAAGGATTTCACAAAACCTAATTCTCTCTACCTAATGCATAATCATTTTAGAATATCCAATTAGTCTTTATATATTTATAGTTATAACCCAAATATGAAAATTTTGTAGTCTACTACATTAATTTGTACCTGGTATGAGCATTAATAAACATTACTATGAAATCATAGAAACCTGTATTAAAGTTTAAAATGTGAAACTTATACTTTTCAACATATCTTCGATCTAGTTCTATATACTTCTATCTAGGTTTATAAGCATCTCCCCAATTCTTGGGAGATAGGAATCCTGGTGGTTCCAACTGGCGTAGTGGTTACAACCTTGGGCTGCGAGCCTCAAGGTCCCTAAGCCACCAGACAGTCCACAGGAGAAAGATGGCACTTTCTAGTCCTGTAAGCCAAAAGTGGCAGTTCTACCCTGCCATCAGGGTCGCTATTAGTCAACATCAAGGTAGCGATGAGAGTAAGAACCCTTGCGGGGGTAGGGAAGGTGGAGCAAGATGGAAGATATATTGGGGGGAACTAGCTTTACATTTTTATCTTTTTGTGTAATAATGCTTTCTATATTTCACAGCAGTACTTAATTTCTTACCCTCACTTGCATCAATTATAATGACAAATCTGCCCCCTGGCAAAACAGTCTGTCCTTTTATTTCTAATGTGTTGGACTTAAATTGTCATAACTTATAAAGTTTGAGGATTTTATAATCTCAGATCGCAAAGAACTTGGGATGATCATTCTAAATGCCTCAAATTCTTCTAGATGATCTAGCTCTGTGTCAAAAGCTAGTGCGGTGATAGTACTCTATCTCCTAAGGGGACAGGAAGCTCTATGAAAAAGCGTGTCCATGTCCTTCCGTTTATGAACCTTATGCAGTAACTTCTCAATGCTCTTTCAAGAGCTAGGTCATTCACTTCTCTCCTGATTTTAAGTCCCTTCAAGTCCTCGTCCCTCTTCATAGATCGCAGTTTCTGTCTTTTATTTTAGATCGCAAAAGTAACAGTGTTTCTCAATGTATGGTTCTTAATTCACTTACATCTAAATCCCAAGAGGAACTTTAAAAAAACGTAGACACCAATGCCACACCCCAAACTCTGGGTGTAGGTCTTATATAATTTTATCAAATTCCCTATCACTATGACAAGCATTGTGTGTTTGTCAGAGAAGAAAAGCGCCACATTATTTATTGTTCACCCATAATTAGCTAACTCGTTTTTATCCATATATTCCAAAAGTGAATACCACTGTGTTCTGATAGAGTTGACATACTAGATTCAAGAAGATTTGACATTTTACAGAATCAAAAGTACATCATCTTGTTTTGGAACCATTACTCCTGTCTGCCAAGATATTTCCGGATAGATTCACACTCAAAATTACCTCTGAATATCTTACAAGGGTTAAACTCATAACACATTTTTGCTCACAAAGATTGATAGACACCGACCTGCTGTGCACCACGCTCATTACTGAGTGTCCGCAGTTCATCTGAATGGGCCACACAAATCTCATGTAATGCTGCTAAATCACGAGATAAGTCAGTTCTTGAATGTTCTGTAGTGTCTGGAAGTTCAGGTACATTCTTTAAGGGAATAATTAAAACATTTAGAAATAGAAATCGTTTAAGTCTGTCCCCTAAGAAAAATAACTGGTTACAGTAGAAACAATTTTCCACAAGTAATATACCTACTCCTCACTTGCTAGTTACCCTCATTATCTGACAGTTCCTATTTGACAATAGTCTTTTTAAAAACACCTACCAGACTCTGGTGTATAACAACCTTCATCTGGCAATGGTGACTGTCAGGGTATGAGGCGAGAGAGGCAAGCTGGTTATGACATAGTTTAAGTGTCAAGTTGACTGGGCCATGATTCTCAGTCTTGTGCCAGGGCAGTTACGTAAATGATGGACTCCATTCTCCATCCTATGATCTGATTTGTCATTTTTGCATAACACTGGTTTTCACGTATGAACTATTTTTCTAACCTGGCCATATTGATAAATGAAGAGTGGGGTTTACAGTTGTGTGGTCTTAAATTCCTTAAGGATTCTTAACATTGCAATGTAATACTCTGTATTTTGACAAAACTGCTTTTGTGGTATTATTCACATGAACACCAGGCTCCAATTTCTTACATACATGGCAAAATAAGGTGCAGTATCTGAAGAATTGCATTTCTGAGTAATTAGCTTTGTATCTTAAAACATTAGATTTTTAGGCTTTAACTGCTTATGTGGATTAAATCCAACCTAAATATATAGCTCCTCTCTTTTTTCAGACGGAATTTCATTAATAAGGTGCTACAGTTTGTCCAGATTGAGCAAGAATTTAAGGAGGAACTGCATAATGAAGGTGTGATGTGAACATACCAGGTCTGTACTTGCCTGCGAACTCTGCCCAAAACATTTGCAATGTGAGGAAAAGTTAATTATGGTACCTTATGTAAGGGTTATATTTGCCAATCACTGGCAAATTGATGTGCTTTATTATTAGCACAAATACCACTGTTATTTCTACACTTAAAATAAAATTTAACATCCCCGCACCTTTTTAAGTATCCATTCCCCTTTAGGATGGTGAAATAGTTACTACAATCCTAAAATATGCAAGAAACTCAGAGAATGCCTAAGAAGCACAATGAAAGGTATTTAGTTTAGGTTTACAGTTCAGCAAAGGTTTCATAAAGGAGATAAAATTGAGGTAATATCTTGAAAGATGAATTTAATTTATACAGGGGAAAGGGAAAGAAGACTAATAGGGAACGGGAAGAGTATCAGAAATGTAATTTTACGCAATGGGTGGATGTATGGATTGTGATAAGAGCTGTAAGAGCCCCCAATAAAATGATTAAAAAAAGAAATGTACTTTTACAAATATAGGTTCTCCCCGCATGAAACCTTTTATAAGCTGAAATCGTCTAACAGGAAAGAGTTCATTGGGAAACCTTTTTTGAGCATTCCTACACCCCAAAAAGAATCTTAATCTAAATTAAACACTAACATAGGCATAAAGTAGGAATAATAATCAACAGCCTATATAAAGTGACAATAATGTATTTGCAATGAAGCTCCCAGGGAAGGTCTTGGCAATACTACTCAAGGCCAGCACTACCTTTGTATCGGCTTGCTGCAAAACAAATGCTAGCTTTACTTACAAAAGTGAAAATTCAATTTAGGTTTCTTTCAGCTAATGAAAACTCAGTATGAAATAACTCAATGGCAACGGTGAAAACAGGCACTAATACAGGTCTATTGTAAAAGCAAAGTGGTGTATAGTGAGCTTTTGAAAAGTGGAACATACCTGTATTAGAACTCTGAGCAGGTAGAAATGCTAAATTGTGTGGCATAACTATGGAATTGCAAAATGAAGCCAAACTGCAGATATTTTTGAGGTAATAAAAAATAAATGGAGTCCAATCATGATGCACAGATCCCAGAAGCTTAGAAATACAGTTTAATATCTATATTTTTTACCTGTTTATTAGTTACAATGGAGAAAATTCCTACTCGTGGTCACTTTGTTGGTGTGCAAATAACTGCTCTATAATGTTTGTTCAAGATTGTGGCTCAGTGGGTAAGGCTTTCAGCTGCTGCTATGATTAGGGATTATATCAACTAGACACTCTGGGGTAAGTATAGTGACGGAGCTTAACCTATCAATTCTATCCCATCCTGATGACTCCTCTGATGTCACATGCCTTTTTGTATAAGGCAGAGAGAGAGAGAGAGAGAGAGAGAGAGAAAACATAATTGAATCCTCTTTGGTCCTTCGCCTACTGCCAGAGCTGGATCTTTCCAATGCCATCCGCAGACTACTGATGGTGGACCTTTGCATTCACCAGCCAGTGCTCCTTGCTGTTTCTGCTTCATCATCCTGCTTCCTGTTCAGCTTCCACAAGTTCGGAGAACCTGAATTGAACCAGACTACTGGACTTACCTATTTCTACAATTCTAAGCCATTTCTGATAGATCTTTCTATATGCAAGGCATACAAGCATTATCAGTTTTGTTTCTCTGGAGAACCCAACCTAACACAACTGCTAACTGCACCGCCAGCCCTCCATGGAAGAGAGATGAGGCGTTTTACTCCCATAGTTACAGTCTTGGAAATCTACAGGAGTCACTCCACCTTGTCCTCTTACAGAGTCACTGTGAGTCAGAATCAACTCCGTGGCAATGAACATTTTCCCAGGCCTTCCAAAAGCACACTGCTAGGTCTGTCTGCTATAGGGCCACTGGGTGAGTTCAAACGTCCTTTCAGCTAGTCCTCTCCAAGGACTTAACTGTTAGTGCCACCAAAACTCATACTTAACTCCGTAAATATTTTTGGTAATTAAAAATATTCACATTTTCAAAGTTTTCTCTTGATTTCATTCATAAGCGGGGAGTCATGCCTTACATGATTTCTTATTCAGTAAGAATTTTATTACTTATTAATCTTATTACGCAAACTAGTGACTCGGGCAAGCATATTTGATTTCCTGTGACTGCAGTAGTGTGCTAGTACTTGGTGTTTTTAAAGTAAATGTAAATGCATTTAAGGTGGTATATGGGCACCTACCCCAGCCTTCCTTAGTCTAATACTTGGCCCAATTACCATAGATGGTACCTTTCTGATTTCGACAATTATGAATTAAATAACATTTCTAGAAATATAAGCTCAATTATTAATCATTTAGTTTTAAATTATGGATTCCACATCAAATATTTTGTATCAAGAAAATACAACTTTATTAAGAAATTCAGAGTCTTTAAATTAAAAAAATATTCCCTGTTCTTAACTTTGAAAACACAATTAGGTATATATTATAAAGACTCAAATAAGTTTTAGATAATCACATGAAAGAAATATGAATAAGTATGTAAGACAAAAAAGAGTGAACTTTTATTCCTAAAAGTCTGTAAGAACACTTATTCCCCAGTTTATTTCAGATGCTGGATGCTCAAGAATCGTGTCTATTTTATGCCATGGTTTTGATTCAGTGACCTTACATGACAAGAGTTAAAGTAGCCAGAGGGTTTCTTTTTAGGTCTCTTACAGGAGTGGACAAATAACTTTTTTCCCCTCTCCATTGGAGACATTGAGGGTTTGAACCACTAACGTTTGAGTTAGCAGTTGAGCACTTAATCATGTTGCACAAAGCCCACTAATAGCAGCAAAGTACAAAAAGGGCAACAGAAGGTCATAGCAGTTAGATGGGACTCAATTCACAGCATAATGAAAGGATAAGGCAAAGAAAATTAACAGTCACCCAAAAGCATACCAGTGTATGTGTTTGCTTTAAGCTATTTAGTGCAAAAAGAGATAGTTAACTATAATCAAATAAAATAGCAATTTGTTAAGAAAGGTACACAAAAATATGTAGTTTCTTTCCCCCCACAACTAGATAGAAAAAAAATCTAAAAAGGTGAGGCTTACACGAGTTAACACTCGGCTACTAAATATAGGTCTCAAAAATCTTGAAAAATTATATGCATACCCCTAGTTCATCCAAAAACATGATCATACGATGTTTATTACTTTTGATGAATGGATTTACACCTTCCATATAGGGTTCCTAAAAAAGAGAAATAAGATTCTATAAATATTGTCTAATCTTGATAACAAAAGAAAATACAGCAAGAATTCTTGCAAATCCAGTTATGCCTCTTAATAGCCAATACAAGTGTATATAAAAATCAAATAAATGCTGCTCTTATTTTCCTTCTAATAGAGAGGCAAGCAGATATACTGAGGGACTGAGGAAACTTTTCATAAGAAAATGAGAAATTGTATACCCAACCATAAATCAGAACACACATCTAGCTGACTTACATTGCTTATTTGAAAATTTATTAAAAAGAATAACTGAGACATTTTTAATTGCCAGGCACCAGAACAAACATGGGTCCACACCAGGGGTATGGTTTAGCAGGGACTACCAGGAACTAAAATCACAGTGTGATAAAGATTACAACTCTTCAACTCACTGCCACTGAGTCTATTTAGTCTTGCAGTGACCCTATAGGACAGAGGAGAACCTGTGGGTTTCCAAGAGTGTAATTCCAAAGGAATAAAAAGCTTCCTCTTTGTCCATCAAGATTAGAAGAGGGAAATATTACTACATAACTATATACTACTATATACACATATGTATCTATAACTATGTAATTTTATATATACTATTTAAAATATTACTAATAACCCACCTCAGGACTCAGCTAACTTATAAATTCACCATTATATACAAACTTCTCATCCTAAAAAGCCTGCTATGTTATAAAGTGGATTATCAAATATTAACAAAAATGACCAAAACCATGGTCATTGAGTTGATCACAACTCACAACAACCCTATTTAACATTTCTAAGGCTGTAAATCTTTACAGGGGTAGACAGCTTTACCTTTCCCCAAATAGTAATAGTGGGTAGTGGGTTTGAATCATATCTCGCAGTAAGCAATTCAATGCTTACTTTAAATGCATTTGCACAAGATACTTTAAAATCACTCTTTCTCCTAAAACTTACAGTACATTCAAATGCCGGTAGGTTCTACCAGTGACATAGTGGATTTACACACTGGACTGCTAACCACCACCAGGTCAGCAATTCAAATCCACCAGCTGCTCTGACGTAAAAAGATGAGATTTTATTCTCATAATGATTACAGCTTTTGAACCCTACAGGAGCAATTCTACTCTGTCCTGTGTAGTCTTTAGAAACTGGAACCAATTTAATGGCAGTGAGTTTGGGGTTTTTTTGTTGTTTGTTTGGCATGTGTGGGTACTAGAATAGAGGGTATTTTTAAAAATAGTTCATCCGAATTTTTATATTTGCAGTGAATATTTGAAATAATAAAATAGATTTGAGTTCATAAAGAAAATATTCTGATTTTTATATTTATTTCTGGAAGAAATGGAGTGTAATGGACCTAGAAAAATAAGTTTTCAAGAGTAATTAAAGACTGACTTTAGAAATTTCACTATTATGTATAATCTATAAACATTTAAAAAACAAACTGATAAATGAATATATACCGAATATATCTGAGTATAAGCCAACCTGAATATCAGACGAGGCACCTAATTTTACCACAAAAACTGCATTTAAAATGTGCTTATACACAAGTATATACACTAACTTCTTTTTATGAATTAGCTAGCCACTGTTGAAATTTTACATAAACCATATATTATGGGTTCATCATGTCAAACGTTCATTCATAAATCCTATTTTCATGTATCAAAATGTTTTTACCTTAGCTCCAAATTCCACAAGATTTGCTAAATTCTGTACAGATTTAGCCACTAATATCAGTGTTCTTGCAGCAATAGGAGATGGGGAATCTATAAGAAAGGTAGACATAACTAGTGACATCATTTCCAAAGGCACCTCTCTAGTAAGCCACTATAAATTTTACACTTTAGTATTTCCTTACTGTTAAAAAAACTAATATTTTTTCTTTTAGAACTTGTTTATTGAAAAATATATGACCTGTGTAATTCAAAACAACTTGAATGATAAGGGTGACAAAACAAAACTTATCTAGTCTTGTCAGAAGTAAACTTCCCAAAATGGATGTCAATATTTCAGATTATTTCAAAGGTCAATAGCTAAAAACACTGTCACAATTTACATTCCCCTCAGAAGCTAATTTCAACCCACTCAGCAATTTAAAATCCAAGCAAATCCCTGCTCACAATTTCCACTGATTACAAATAATTCATTCTAAAGCTCATGAGCACTAACCAAGTGTCAGACTTCTGCTGCAGTTTGAGGGAAAAAGCATGAGCTTTAATAGCCTTTTAAAAGAGCAGTTAAGGAACATTTTCTATAGAATATATATGCCAAGAAGTATCTGTGGCTATTGAATTAAGCCCCCAAACTTGAGTCTTATTTATAACAGTAAAAACCTATACACAGCAATTATAGTGTTACCTACTAGTTCAAAGACCAATATTCAAATAAATAAATCTATCCAAAAGGAGTACAAACCCATAATCGTAAGAGATTTCAAACATTTTAGCATCAGTAAAAAATAACAAATGTATGATGGCTGTAAATTACTTTCCAAAAATTTTAACTTTCAATTAACATAAGAATGGCTCGTATTACTTATGTTAATGGATTTTTTATTGCATTTCGTGTCACTGACATCACTTTTCTACATCACTGGAAAGTCACTGTAGAATGGACATACAATCTAACTTGTCAGATTTTAAATGGCCAATTAACACTATCAAAAGTGACAAGAAATCTCTAGTGGGGAAACCAGGGTTGCTTTCTTCATAATAAATATTCAAAGAACACGATAGCAACTATAGATAAATAGTTTTAATTTGATCTTAAGGTCCATCTTGCAATCGTATTAACAGTGTATGCAGAGAGCGCTCCTCAACTTGGAAAACCAAGTTGCAACTTGAGAAAACCCTTATTTATCAGAGTTTGTGACAAAGGTAAAGATGGGAAAAAGAATGTTTCTCATCATGCCACTTCAGGTTTTAGATCATAGGTTCCCAAAATTAATTGACCTACTGCCCCCTTTTCAAAAAAAAAAAATGATTCAGGGTCCCTTGACAATTAAATATTTTATACTATAGACCATAATGTAAGATGAAGTACATGTTATGTCTCTGCTTTTGCAGCTCCTCTGTCCCATTGTTCCAGTGGGGAGGGGGGGGGGAGGGGGGGGCATTAACATCCACGTTGGGAAGCACTGCTTTAGATATTAGATGGACAGATTAGCTAATGAAGTAAAAGGAAGAAATGAGACGGATGCTTTGGAATGCATTATGGACAACCTTAGAAGTAAAAAAAAAAGAATTTTAGTCAGGCTAATAGGAAAAGCTAAGTATTCTTACTAAGTAGTATGAAACTTTATATTTTTAAAATTTGAAACTCATCAAAAGCTGATTACCTGAGATGATATTAAACATCCGTGGATTCAGAATAGCAGGGCAGATAAGTCGAAGAAATACGAAGCCACTAAATCGAAGGGAAATATACACATATATATTTGAAAAATACTGCATGTATATTATATTAAAACTATATATATATGTAAACATATTTTAAAATATTCATAGAACATTACTCTGAACTATAGGGAATCCCAAACAGCTAGCTTAAAATAATAAGTCAAAATAACTTATTTTAAGAACATACATAAATGTTTCTTAAATGTATTAACTTTATCCAAATTGGAAATTTTAGATTTACTTAGCGAACATGCTAAGTTAAATCTAGAGTGTCTCTTGTCTTAACTGTTATTTATTCCAGGCTAAGAAAATCTTTGGGTTGTGAAAAGAGTTAATGTGCTTTGCTGCTAAACTGACAGGTTGGCTGTTCATGTCCATTCAGAAACTCAGAAGTACTTAAAAGAGAAAGTCTAATTAACTTAAAAAAAATCATTTATTGGAAACCCTAAGAAGTACAGACCTGCTCTGACAATCAAGGGGGTACCACAGTAGGAATCAACTCGATGGCAATACATATAACCCACCATCAGGGCTCCTGGCTGATTAGAAATGTCATTGCATTC
This sequence comes from Echinops telfairi, assembly GCF_000313985.2. Classification (NCBI taxonomy): domain Eukaryota; kingdom Metazoa; phylum Chordata; class Mammalia; order Afrosoricida; family Tenrecidae; genus Echinops; species Echinops telfairi. The sequence continues at coordinate 62,172,987 of NW_022111373.1, forward strand.
TTATTCTCAGGAAATAGTATCCTTAGGAACTGTGAAAATTGCTGAGTACTAGTACAAGAACTAAAAAAAACCTATTCAGAGACACACAGTCCTATAATGGGCTAAAACTTTCTTCCTCTCACTTTTCTTTAAAGTTTATTATTTAAAGAACAGCCGATAAAGTCTGCTCTAAATCAAGTTGGTTACATATATTGTTACCGTGTTATCAGGAGACATCAGTCCTTGGAGGAAAACAACATGCTTAGCAGAAGGGCAGAGAAAAAGAGGAAGAACCTCAAGAAGATGGATTATCACAGCGGAGTGGTATAAAAAAAATGCAACAAATGTTACAAAATTAAAAGTCTATGTCATTATGTAAAAGAAAATTCTGATTTTCTTTTAGAAATCAGGTAGTAGGTGACTACTGATCCTTATAAAGGCATTCTCAAAACAGTTTATAAAGTTTGCACTAGAAATTGGAAGGTCTATGTTTTCTGTGCTAGAAGTAGATAATTCATTTTCTAAGTATTTATACCTTTGCACCTTTGAGCCTATTAGGGGTTTGCTAATTTGAGCACTGTTAGAAGATTTATTTCTCAGACAACAATTATAATTGTCGTCTTTAAATTTGTGTTTTAAACTCATTTTTAAAGTTTGTACAAATGTCATTAGAAAACAGTTTTATTCTTTAGTCCTTGACCATGAAAGCATAGCCCTGCAAATATTGAATTATAAAAGATTTTCAACGTGCAAGTTTTCCTGTGAGTTATTAGAAGTGATGCGAAGTTTAAAGAGATACATAGGTACCTACACATATTAAAAAACTTACTAGGGCTAATAATCATGCCTGTGAGCACAAATGTCCCTTTCAACACCGTGCTAGAAACTATTTATTAAAAGTTTTCAGTAAGGTTGGACACAGGACTGTGCTAAAGCATAACTTCTTTGTATGATTATAATTCTTCCTCTTCCTAACTATTGCTAGACTCAAAAAATACGGCGCCTACAATTCTTAAGTACTTAAAACTAACCAAGAGATACCTTTCTTGCAAAAGAAGTTGTAAAAATTTAGACAAGTAGAGCAGGATTAACATATATTTTTAAAACTAGCTGCAATAATATTCATAGATTTAATATTTATGGGATATAATATGACCAGCAGGCTATAGTTTACATCATAATAAATTATATTATGAAGCTGGCTGTATTCATCCATGGTTTTGAACTAAACTTCCAATTGTCTTGAATGGTTTGGGGTCTGTTTCAGACAAAGTGTGCAATAATGTTGAGGATAACAGATTGGGTCTTACAAGGTTTGCCTTTGCCACTAACTTTCCGTATAGCGTTCTTGTTGGTTCTAATTCATAGCAACCCCATGTACAACAAATATTGCCTAATCCTGTGTCATCCTCTCAAGTGTTCCTTTGTTTGAGCCCATCGATGTAGCCACGATGTAAATTTACCTCTTCCTCTTTTTTGTTGCCCTCCTGCATCAGGTAAACAATTTAGCCTCTCCAGATCTACTTCCTCATTGGAAAAATAAGTTATAATAATAAAGTCCCTTTATGTCAGCTCCAAAATGTCATGACCTGCCAACACAATTCTTTTCATTACTTACTGCACAATGGGCAGAGTGAGACCTGGGAACTGGCTTCAGAACTCGTGACTGACAAAAGAAAAGCCTGGAGTCACAGGCCTTAGTACAGACCAATCTAAATGACTTCCTTATTGCTCCTCCCTCTTAGCACCAAATCATTTGTGTGTTATGTGTGTTGGGACGAGAGGTAAAAAGAAGTTATAGATTTAGCTGGTTTAAAACTTCAAGCTCAATGTATATGACAAAAATCTCAAGTAGTTAAGATTTTTTTAAAAACCAGGTAGCTAAATATATCATAACTCATTTTTTAGAACAATTGTTAATGAACCATTAGAACTCAAAAGCACATTTGACAAGGCATCAAAGAAAAAGGCCTTGAATTGTATTCTTTGCATATTACTTTTCTAATTTTCAAAATTATTCCCCAAACTATTTGCTTTCTATATATAACAGTGTAGCAGATATATTGACTAGCCTTACCTAACAACTCTGGTTCTCATGGTGGTATTTGTTGGCCACTTGTGCTGCACAGATTTCTGTAAACACCCATAAATATATCTCAGTGTCCTGTCAAAATAATACAATCATCTCAATACAGAAAGCAAATGAAAATACTGAACTTATTATAGCCAAAAAAAACACATTTTAGTGCAATTGGCCTTCTCACCCAAAATGTAATTTGCTTACAGTAATGAGAGTCATATTTAGAAAGGAATAAGAAAAAATTGAACGTTTTAATCAATTTACTTAGGCAACATCTTAACATTTACTCTGGAAAAAAATGTTACTTGTTTTAGATATTACTATATTAGTGAAAGGCATGAAATTAAGTTATTTGAACAGAGCTAAAAGCTACATAAGGATTTAATGAGTCCAACTTTCTGGGAGACACATTTCTGGCTTAAGATAAGTTAGCTTCTACCTGAAAAAGGTGAATTTACTAATATGAGAGGGCTTTAAGCCAAAATTGAGTGATTATCTGGTAACAATTTAAAGAACTTTAAGCATACACTAAATGGATAGGTCTCTTACAACCAACCCCAAACCTAAGATTATAAACTTCTACTACATAAACAAGACATGTTGACCAAGTAAAACAAATGTGGTTTGTTTTAATTCACTCTTTCATTATACACAATGTGTCATGCAAAGATTTTTTTTTTTCCGGAAATCTAATATTAGAACAATGGAAGTTTTCACATGATTTAGAAACACAAATTTTCAAACACAGATAAACAATTTCTGGTCAAATTCAAATGTCACCACTTACGGTGGAAGTATTTCTGAGGCCATGAATATTTTCTCCACCAGCTCTGAAAGTATGTTCAATAGGTGTGCTAAATTAGTGTTCACATCTTCATTTTTTTCTAACTTTGATGGACTTAACTAAGAGAAGGAATAAACATAAATGAATCTTGGCAATGACAAACGCAAATGAATAAAGGTAACCAAGAAGTTGTAGTTTTCACTGCTATTTTCCCTTTTGGGGGGGTAGGGGGTGTACCTTCTTTTAAATGGACTTTTAAAAACATATTTTGCTCTATGGAATTCCTTCTAATCTGTTTATTTCCTATCACCAGATTAAAAGAAAGCAGTGAGTACATATAACAATTTTCAGCTACCACACTTTGCAATTGATAGACATAAAAAATTTTAGGTTAGGCTTTCGTTATTCATCTAGGTAAAATATTCTCACGAAAAAGCAAAAGACCCACAACTTTAATGGCCATTTAAAACTATATGAAGACAAACCACATCGACTGTCAGTAAATTGATTTCAACTGAACAAAACCAATGCTACTATCATCAGGTAAATTCTAATTCAAAGCAACCCTATAGAAGGTGTTTGAGGCTATAAATCTTTACAAGAACAAACAGCCTAATCTTTCCACTGGTGAGTGAACGGCCTACCTTGGCTATCCGTTCAGTGCTTACCTGAAAGTGCCACCAGAGAGTACGAGTATTTAAATAGGAAACGTGTTCTCATATCATTATAATAAAATCTAGTTTATTTCTATGTATTTCAGGGGGAGGGAGTAAAAGTCAAAACATGAAATATAAAGGCCCATCTGAGCTAAGACTTAATACTAAATTCCTTAAGAGACGCACCTGTCTTTATTAAAACATTTCTTATAACCCCTGAATAGTGCCTGTTAAGCCAACTATGGTTTCCAGTACAAACTTTTTCCCTTTATTAGTTAAAAAAAAAAAAAAGGCAAAGTATCTTTCAGAATAAACCTAGATATTATGACGTGCTACATAGGCCTTAACAAGATTATATAATAAAAATCTCTAGCAAAGCCTTCAATTGGTCTTATGTATCCTTTCTGAAAGCAACATTAACTTATCATTAATACAGCAGGGAAAATGATAAAAGTACTTGCAGGACTTTCTGATGCAATTTGCTTGTTTTCAATCCTAAAATAACAAATTCTTTATAAAAAATCTGTTTCACCTAACATTTTAATAACTGAATTAGCAAAGAGATAATTGCTCCAATGAATAACTTTAGAACACTAATATTTTCCTTGAAATATAATTACCTTTAAAGCATTACCTATTAAATATGCTCATTTCAATATTTACATTTAATTCTTACCTCACAAGACTGCTTGCTTTCCATTATCTTTAAAATAGAGTCTTTCAAAGCATGATGAACAAACTGCGTAGCAGTGGCTTTCATATACTGCTCCATCAAGGTGCTTGCAAGTGTTGTGGCTCGAAAAAGGGTAGTGGCTTCATCTATACAAATAATTATATTAAAAGATATTGTTGAATAAGATTGTACTAGTGTGCAGCAAATCAGAAGAAATGAATTCATTTATCCTCAACCACTAGACAATTATACCATTCAAATTCTTGCAGCACTGAAATATTTATTTTAATCACATTCTGAATCTCTATAGATTTCTTCTGCAAAGCACTTTAAATACTCTATCTCATTAGATGGTGTACAAGAGAAAAAAGACTTGTGCCCTTCCCCTTCCTCTATGTTGACATGGACAAAAAGGAAAAATAAATTAAGGCTCAGAATGCTTACATGACTTAACCTAAGACCAAATAGTCAGGGACAAAACTTGATCCAGATTCCACCTTTGCTGCCCACTGATCGATCCCTTGTTTTCAAAAATTTGTGTCAATTCCCCCCCAAAAAATATAAAATCCAGTATAAGTAGTTTATTAGCCTAAACGATGACTATTAGTGAGTTGTTAATAAAATTCTGCTAAAACACGAATATTATAGGAAAAAGAATCTCAGTTGTAAAATGTGTGAACACTTAATCCATTCCTTACAGTTACATATTCAAACACATTCTATAAATTAGGAGGATATAGTTCTATGCTTTCCAGTTTACTTATATACTTGGTAAGCATGTGCAGGCACTGTTAGTGAGTCAAAGCAATGGGGAAAAATGAGTTACTGTGGCATATTTGTAAGGCCTTCAGAAGCACAATGCATTCAGTTATATTGCCTGGAACTCGCATCTACAGTAGCAACAAATAAAATACAGTTAACAACAACTACTGTTCAATGAGTTAGTAAATAAAAGATAAACAAGCGTATGGCAAGTATGTCAGATTATTCTTAGCAATCATGCACTATATTGACCTGGAAAAAGAAATCACCTTTTTTATTGCTTCTTTATATATTAGTTTGCCATGATAGAATCCTATATTAGAAATACTAGCCTCCAAGGGTAGTTATCAACTTATCAGAGTAAGTCAAAAAGTATTGCTATGAATCATAGAAACCTTTATTAAACAATCAAAATATTAAAATGTGAAGCTACTGTTGGTTGACAGACACTTTGTCTAGGTCTACACACTTTGGAAGACAATTTCTGTATAACTTGGACTGAAGAATTCTGCACTCCTTGATTTACATCACATCTGAAGGGGAGTTTTGGCATTCTTGGTTCCTTTCAAATATTTTTTGAGTTCTGGGGACAAAAAGGAGTCTGAAATGGCAGATCAGAGTCATAGGGTGTGTGAGATTAGGTTTCTCAAAAAACTTCTTGTAGCCCATCAAAGAATAAGAAGGTACATTGTCATTACGAGAAAAAACTCCTTGCCACGCCTGTCTTTCTCCTAACCAATAGGTTTCAATTCCCTTAAAACAGCTTCATAATAAGCATCCATAAATATACCTTTGAGACGTACCTTTGAGAAAATATATCAAGACTGCTTCTTTGGCATACCAAAAACACAGATGCCAGGAACTTCTGAGTTGACCTCTCTGCTCTAAATGTAAAATGACTTGCTCCCTGGACTCATTATCAGTTATGATCAGTTTAATAAAATCATCCTTATCAGGTACAATTTTACTTTAAAATGACGGAAAGAATAGCCCTTTGAGCTAGCTCACTTTAATGCAATGCGTATGGCACCCATAGAACCAAGAGCTTTCTGAAGCAAAGATGTACACTTAAAATTGAAAAGGCTGAGCATCATGTGTGACCCCAACTTCAGAAGCTACTGCATCAGTGGTAATTCTACACTTCTTCCATCCGTTTCTAGACTTCTGCCACAGTTTCTGCAGAAATTGTGATTCATTGAGGTTGACATTGTATGCTCTTACATTTGAGTTTTTACTTACTTCCTTAAAAAGCTTGATCCATTTAAAAACCGTTGTTTCACGTGGAGCGGCATTCTCATAAATTTGTTATGAAGTTTCAATGATTTGGAAAGATACCTACCTGAGTTCTGCTAAAAGTGTGTTATCAGACCTGATCTCAAAATTGCTTCCCATAGCGCAAAAAAGTCTACCCGCCCTCACTTTTTTGTAAAGTCACCCTAAGAAGACAAGTATGTTACTGAGGGAAGTTTTCTGTAGCCACCCACTAACTGCAGAGACGCAAACAAATACATTGTGTTTGGAATAAACCCGGGTAACAATACTTTTTGGCTTACTCTCATAAAAGTCAAAACTAGAGTCCCAACTACCATTTTTGATGAAGGAAAAAGAGAAGAATGACTTATTTTGCAATAGGATTTACTATTTTAATATATTCAAAATAGTCATCTATATGTCCTTTATGTAAAGATAATATGCATATACATGTGTGTGAATATATGTAATCTAACCCTTTTTTAAAGCATTACACTAAAACACCCATACTATACCTTCCATGCTTATTTCTCTGTCATTTAGTGTACATAGTAACAATGATTCAAGCTTTTCATGAAGAAATATCCTCAGAAGGATGCTAGCCAGTAGTGTTCGGTCTTGTCCACATACATGTGATAAAGCATAGACAACATGAAGTTCCTTTTGCAGTATAAGCTAAAAATGATATTAAAAAAGGCTGTTTAAAGTACATGGCATTAAGTATTCTCAGCAAGACAAGAAATACATTTTTAATATATTCTTATATTTAGAAGTATATTCTTTTGAATACATTATCAAAAACAATGCATTTGCAGTCTACCTATTTTTAGTCTCTTAGGATCAACATTATAGGGGTGAAATTCTTTTAGCTCTGACTGTCCACTAGCTATTAGGTTTTAAAATTATTACATTTAACTAAATGAATCTTTCATTAGATGTTAAATGTTTCTGCTAATACGATTAAAAATAATTAGGTAAATAACTTAATACCTCTTTAAATTCACTGTACTCTTCTTCTGGCATGATTTTTTCCATAGAGTATCGTGCTCTGACACGCAAGGATCCTGGTTCAATACCTTTTAATGGTATGTGGGAGCTGAGCAGAAACCATTCATCAGTGGCATGCCCTTTCTGTAATCGACTCAACTGGCAACGCATAAATACTTAAATAGAAAAACATGGTCAAATTATTAGATTACTGTCTAAAAATATGATTCGATGATTACTCACGAGTTAATGCTCCTGAGGCTCAGTCTCAATAGTTTTAGATTTTTTTTTTTTAATTAAAACTTCAATGACATTATACATTCAATCTTTACGGACTTACTAAATGCCTACTATACTATGAGTGGTAAGTGTATGAGAAACAGATATGATCCAGACATAGTCTTGAACTCCCATGGAGATTAGTCTAGCTAGAGGAAGCAAGAAATCAATTATGGTGTAGTGTAGTAAGTACAACAAGAATGGTTAATGCTATTTGGAATATAAAATTATATACACATACACCATATCTACTCAAGTATAAGCCGAGTTTTTCAGCACATTTTTAATGCAGTTTTTGTGGTAAAATTAGGTGCCTCATCGGATATTCGGTCGGCATATATATTCGAGTATATTTGATATATATAATTTAGGCTGAAGCGGTTAGAAATACACTCCAAAAAGGTAACCAACCCTTTTGCAGGTTTTTAATAAGATCTGAAGGTGCAGCTAAGTAGAAAGAGGGGGTGGGGGTCAGGGTAGTGGGAGCACCACAGAGGATTTTAAATCCCATGGTCAATTTAAGAATTAGAAGCATGCTGGCATGGTTTGTGAGAAGGATATACAAATGATTATGCAGTGGGATTGATGGGGAGAGATCAAGAAAGTGCCTTGTGTGTTACTACGGGTTTGAACTTTATCTGAGAAGTAAAGTAGGAAACCACTAACAAATGGTATGCGCTTAAACAGTAAAGAAATTATGGAATAAATACTTTACAAAAGTCAGGCTTTGATCTTTAATGCATAGGATCACTTTCTTAGCCTGAATTTTAAGACTGTATTAACCTAATTTACTCTGGTATGAACTGCTAAAACCCCCTGCCAACTGTCTCTGTGACAGAATAGAAAAAGATGTGCTGGAGAGAACAAGAACTGGGAGGGATTAACCAGTAGAACTGAATGAAGTATGTGAGTTTAAATAATCTTTGTATTTTAATCAACCGTTTTGTAAAAGACTTACATACCATCTACAAGAAAATAAAAACAAAAAATAGAAAAGCTGGTAGGGTAGGGTAAGCAGGAGAGCAGCCCAAGAGATGCCCACTATTAAGGTGTTAGTTAGTACTACTCATTGTGCATAGGGAATATATACTGGATTAAGATTATAGTATGACCAGTTTAGCCATTTTGCTCTTTTGTCTGTCTTATATACTTTCTGATCAAAAGGAAAATATCTTAAAATGACACTACATGTACTTCATATTTTTATGTTTAAATTACCATTTTAAGGCTACATTTTATTATGAATTTCAAGGGTATATAATTTTTTACATATTTTCTGCTTTCTGATTGGTGTTTTCTCTGTTTCACTGGTGTTAGTGTTTTGTTTGTTTGAAAGTTTTTCTGTATATTTTATACAGGATAGGTAACTCTATAGAGATGGGTCCTTGGGGATATGCAGGGGAGGAGCTAATAACAAAGAATACAACAACAAAGAAAATGTTCTGAGATTGTGGTGATGACTGTACAACTTTTCTTAATATAATTAATTACTGAATTGTATGACAATAAATATTTTTATAATAAATGTCAATAAATATTTTAAGTTTTAAAAATAAATAAAATCATAAAGCAATAAGCATTATTGTGCTCTATTGTGTAAATCTGTTACAAAACATTCCCTGTGTCTTACTGAATAAACTGTTTAACTCTTCTCTCTATAATCTGTGCCAAAGTGTATAATACATTAAAACCTATTAAAGACATAAATGTTTAAGAAATGTAAAACTTCTTATTTATACATGAAATTTTTAACTTACAGATATCAGGATCTTTGCTTTTCTTTGTTTTATTACTAAGAGTTATTTCAAATCTGTTGATATCAGGAGGAAGATCACTAAAGGAGCAAGAATAAGCAGAATTAACAAATTTTCTTGGCATCAGATTATCTGGTATGCTTTAGCTCTAGAATTAATTCAGCCCCTACTTCTGGTCAACAACTTTCGTGCACTAGGTTTAAAAGCAGACTGAAAACGTTTCACAATTTAATATGCAGGAACACAGAAGCATATTACACACTTTCCCTAACATCTTAAACTCTCTTAAACTAGCAACAATTCATTCAAGAAAGTTCAGGAAGCCCTAGCACGTATTTTACATGAAAAAGCGTCCTTTAAACTTACCAATATACTGATTCACAATAATAACTAAGCAAAAAACTATTAGCATTTTACTAGTAAAAGTAAACAAATACAACAAAAAGTAATTTTATACACTATTGAACACCTGAACCTGGCGCTGAGTCCTGAAAATTTCAATGGAGAGGCAGAACAATAGGAGAAAGATTAAATATTTTAAGTAAAATGACTTATTATAATGATAAAATCCAACTTACTCAAAGACAAACTCTTCAGACCAAACAGGGTTTTGCCCTTCTCTTGCATGAGTTTTTGCTACCTGGACACTATTCAGGTAGATGTTACAATATGGGTTAGTAAAATGTTTTACTGGGAGTTTATGGGCTTCTTCAATATGTAAAACAAGACTGCTGACCTACAGAAAACATAAAAATAATTACCACAGATTGAGTTATGCAGTCGGTTTTAAAAGCAGTTATTGTGGAACAAAAAAGCCAATGATGTACCCCCTTTCTATTCCCCGCCCAAAATATCAATGGTATTTCCCGTTTTATATGACCAATGATAAAATATAACACTTAAGTCTTTGAAACAACTTGTTAGCTTAAAAAAAATTATAAAAGTGTTATTTTATAATTATCCCTCCAACTATATAGTCTTATTGAAACAATAAAGTATACCTTTCCCCATACAACATTTATTTAGAGAAAATAAAGTTGAAAAGTTAGAATGTTGTATTTCTACAAACGGTTTTACAGCTAAAACTACTTTTCAATCAGTGAATCTGCCTCATTTTATGAACACGTTACAGATCCAAGACTCTAACCAGGGGTCCTCAAACTTTTTAAACAGGGCAAGTTCATGTCCATCAAACCCGTTGGAGGGCCGGACTATAGTTTAAAAAAGAAAACACTATGAACAAATTCTTATGCATACTGCACATATCTTATTTCGAAGTAAAAAAACAAAACGGGGCAAAAACACCCGGCGGGCTGGATAAATGTTCTCGGCGGGTCGCATGTGGCCCGCGGGCCATAGTTTGAGGATCCCTGCTCTAAACTACCTATCAGGAACCAAAGTTGTGTGTCAAAAGTTAGGGCATCACACACTTAACTCTAGCCCTAATCTAAGAACAATTAGTTCTTTTGATACTCATGCTCATAAAGAGATAACTGAAGATAAGGGTGTTGAACCAAAGAGTGGTGAAGAAATCAGATGGTGCTCAGCTATCAGAACAGTGTCTGGGGTTTTTAAAGGATTGTCTTCAAACAAGCAGCCACCTAAGCAAGGCCTCAACCAAGTCTACACAAAGGAAGAACACCAGTGTGTGTGATCCAAGGATTATGGATATTAAAATCCAAATCTAAAGGATGGAATGGTATTAGAGTTTAAGTTAGGAATGCCTTGTTTGCAGACGGCTATAGATGGGAATGGAATCCCAAAATAAATTTGCAGGGTACCCATATGTATTAAATCTCCTGTCAATTCCCTTTGACCAGAGTCCAGGGAAGTAAACAACCCTGCTATCACACAGTATTGTAAAACTGGTCATGGCAGATGTAGTTAGGTTTACATACAACACTTTATCATTTTATCTCCCTTTTGACCCATTTTAAAGTGGTTTCAATTTTTTAATGTTTCAACTTTATTTTCAAATGAGATTTTACTGTTTCATTTCGTCATTATTGTTGGTTTGGGGGATTGTGTTTTGTATGATTTTTTGTATATGAAATTCAGGGCAGGTAAATCTATATGTACGACAGAAACTGCATTAATAATTACCTAAGGGAAGAGCAGGCGAGGTTGGGGGAAACTGGGAGCGAACGAGTAGGAAAAGAAATGGTTCTAAAACTGATTGTGGTGATTACTGTACAACTCTTCTTAATGTGGCTGAACAATTATATTGTATGATATGTGAATTATATGCCAAGAAAACTATTTTTTTTAAAGTTATTATCATCTATCTCCCAGTATTAGTTCTTTCTCTTCTACCATCTACTGCTATGTAGCTTTGGGAAAGTCATTATCTCTATACCTATACTTTTCCCAAGTGTAAAGTAAATCTGTTGCAAAATAGTGATAACATAAACTATATATGTAAATAATGTAATAGAATACACATAAAAACTTGAATGATGTTAGTTCTGATTATATCACATTTTAACTACAAATGGTAACTTCAAGGCTTAAGTTTCACACAAGGGACAACTTGCTGTTTGTTTTTCATAACTTACAAAATATTACTTCAAAAAATCTTAGGGGAATTGCATTATCTTTTCATTCAAATTTTCCATGAATTTTTGAAGCCCCC
>NW_022111373.1:62186515-62188363 GCF_000313985.2 Echinops telfairi
ATGTTTTTCTAAATGTTTTAATAGAGATCTGCTCTAAAGACAATTTTAGGCCAATTAAAAACAAATCTAAAAATTTTACTTTGGCATACTTTTTCTAAAAAATTCCTTGCTTTTGTTTTAAAATGTTCACAGAACAATCACAATACCTTATAGTAGCAAAGAATAAGTAACCAGAGATCCCAAAGCCCACTCATATCATAAAAAAAATCAAAATGCCACTTCAAGTCTAACACTATGGAAGAACATGTTAAGAGAATATATAAATACAAGAACAAAATGTTCTTTATACACAAATAAGTGAATTATGTAAGGTACATACAAATGTTATCAATATATGTGGCATATTAGGAGAGAAAATGGAAGAATGATGGGATATATTGAAATTTAACTTTCTATTCTGATGTCACATTCTAACATTTTAAAATAATGACTAAGACACCTAGATATCTGGAGCCCTGCTTTCCCCATTTGCAAATCTGGGATACCAACACATTGTCATCTAGTTGATTCCAACTCATATGAGCCTGTAGGAAGTGGCTAACTGCCCAGTTTCTAAGGCTATAATCTTTATGAGAGAAGATTGCTACACCTTTCTCCCATCAAGCTGGTAGGTTCAAAACGATGACATTTCAGTTAGCAACCAACTGCTTAAAGGTTGTTTTAAATCATGGATTTACAATGGCTATTAGTTAAATAGGTATTTAATTAGGATATTTTACAAATATTTGAAATATTATATTCCACTATGGGTCATTAAAAAACTTGTTCACATTGTGATAAGAGTTCAATGAGCCCCCAATAAAATGATTTTTTAAAAAGAAAGAAATATTCACAACCTAAAAAAAAAATTGTTCATCAAATTTATTCCTAAAATTTTTCGTAACTGCTGAGTTAGGGAATCAACATCAGTATTCAGTTTTAAGATATGACAAAACTGGCTCAACAGCAATAGGTTTTGGCTTCATATTCAGGGTTGGCAATTATGTTCTATTTTGAACAGAATTTCTTTCTTTTGACCTTTTAATCCCCTTAATTTCCTTCATTACAGTTTAAGTAGAAAAAAATCATATTTATACAATATTCTACCAAGTACCAACAAAAATATTAAGGTTCATATAAAGCAAAATATCTTAAAAATCAAGGTATTTTAAAACACTATCTCTGTGCAGAATTACTTAAGACGTAATAAAGGTATATAACAAGAGCTTACAAATGGATCAAGGCTAATACGGAAATAGATATTAAATCCAGACTTATGGAGAATTCTTAAAATATTTTTCATCTTAGTGACTGAACTTCTATTTTTAGACATGGAGTTCAATAAAAGAAAAAAATAAAAACTGTTGTTAACTGAATTATCTTTATATTATTCTGAGTTTATAGGACTCATGTATAAAAATCTATAAATCAACATTGTTTTAGATTTAACATTACAGGCTACAAATCCAATTTTAAATAAAATGAATAATCCTTCATTTTAAACTATATTTTTACATGTTTCAAAAAATGTTTTAGTTCCTTCAAATAAAAATAAGATTATTAGATTTCAGGATCATTTTAATCACTATATTAAATGTGTTTCTTTTCTAGTCTAAAAACATGAACTCCAAGATATAAATAAAGTACTTTAAAAAATGTTTTCTTACCTCTGCTTGCTCTGGTGTTTCTCCTGCAAAGTAAAAGATGTAATGTTCTTCACTAAAGTGCTGAACTACTATCTGAAAACAGTTTGGCCTTTAAAATATAAACAAACGCATTATTAGTAATCTTAACAATAAGTGTTTCAAACATTTATATTAACTTTAAAAATTCACAATATAAAACTGTATGTTATTGTTGTTAGTTGCT
>NW_022111373.1:62188664-62205913 GCF_000313985.2 Echinops telfairi
ATAAACTAAAAACAAGTACTGTATCAGTTAATTTTAAAGAACATTAGAAATAAAGAAGCACCAAAGAAACTGAACGAAAACTTCTAGAATTCTACAGAGCCAATCTAATCAGTTTTTTAATGAATATAGTATATAGCTAAACTCATTGCATCAGGATGATAAGTAATGTGCATTTATCAACACTGAGGAAGGAGAAAAGAAAGCCTAGAAATAGCCTTCAAGACCCAAAAAAAGCCCTAAGGGCTATCTGAGATTGTGGGTCATTTTAATTTTTTAAAATAATTTTCTACATTACCAACTTTTCTTCATAGTGATTTCCCTCCTCTTTTAAGAATAAGAAATATTTCCCAATGTGCAGGCTTGTTCTGAAGATTAAATAAGTACTTGCTGATGGTGATGATTGTAGCCGTTAGTATGAATTGTATTTCAATGTAAAGAAAAAATCCTCACAACTGGACCAATAGATAACATCATCATAAAAGGAGAAATGATTTAAATTGTCAAGGATATGGTCACGCTTGGATCCACAATCAATGCTCACCAAACAGCAGGCAAGAGATTAAATGATGCAAGGCATTGGGTGAATCTGCTGCACAAGACCTCTTATAGTGTTATTTTGAGAACTAAGGTGCATCTGGGCATGGCATTTTCAATTGTCTCATATGCATGTGAAAACTGGAGATTGACTAAGGAAGACTGAAGAAGAGTTGATGCATTTGAATGATGGTGCTGGTGAAGAATATTGAAAGTACCAGGGGCTGCCAAAAGAAGGAACAAATTTGTCTTTAAAGAAGTAGGGCACAAATGCTCCTTAGAGGCAAGAATGGTGAGACTTCATCTCATGTACTTTGGACAAATTAATGAGAGACCAGTCCCTGTAAAAGAACTTCATGCCTGGTAAAAGAAAGGGGCAGCATAAAAACAAAGGGTTTAAAACAAATGTTTCCACTGCTTTGTGCTTTATTAGTAATAACAACAGGCAATAACATGTTGACAATACCTAAAAACACTTCAAGTCTGATTATTGAAAATGATGTTGATTAAAGAAAAAGGCCATTGATCTTGAGCTTGGATGTAAACAAGCCATATAGTAGATGTCAGTAAGAACTCGACTTGCCTAGTGCTGTTTAAGGTTTAAATTATATATAAAAACTCAAACCAACCTTGAAATCAATGTAAAGGGGCGTGATGGGGTGGGAAAGTAATGCTAATTTAAAGTACTCCTCTAATTCTTTTTTCAAATTCAGACAATTGTTTTTAAATGCCACATGATTTTTAAAGTCAATTTTCCTAAGATATGCCTATGATGCCAATAGCAGAACTGATTGTATCTATTCCCATAACACACACTGTCAAAATCAAGGGAAAAGTTAAAAAGACTCAGACACTGAAAAGACTGGTAGCAGAACAGGTAGAAACATCATTTATGCACACACACTTGAATGTGGGGAGGGAGGGAAGTTGGGAGAGAGAGTCTTATTACA
Organism: Echinops telfairi; assembly: GCF_000313985.2. Taxonomy (NCBI): domain Eukaryota; kingdom Metazoa; phylum Chordata; class Mammalia; order Afrosoricida; family Tenrecidae; genus Echinops; species Echinops telfairi. The sequence continues at coordinate 62,190,149 of NW_022111373.1, forward strand.
GAAAATGTCATTCGAAAGACTTCTACATTGTAGATCAGTTGAAATACGTAAACAACAAAATTACCCTGGAGAGCAAACGTGGCACTTTTATATGATGATTTTTAATCCGAATTGGCAACTTAAAAGATTATTTTGTATCTATTTTTATACTTTCTTTGCTTTCTTATGTCATATTTTGTGTAACAGGCATAGTTCTGCTTTTGTGAATGAGTGTTATTGTAAGTTTTGGCTTTCAAAATCTTCAACTTTCATTTTTAACATAAATAGTACCCAATCACTTAAGTGTTTAATTTGTTCTGGTCGGTATTCCAGATATCTTACTTTAAGAGTTGTGCTCTACAAGTATACTTCCTGTATCTCAACAGTATTTTAAATTCTATACCATTTGCTAAATGAATGATACTTTCAAGAGATTTGCCATATGTTCCATGGAGATGATTTACCATATTCCCCAATAAAATGATGGTGATGTCTCTTAATTGGACCAGGGAGCTGTATAAACCACAGATAAATGAATGGATTTTGAGCTCGTGGATGTTGAGCTTGTACTTAATTGTAGCCCTCAATCAGTTCTCGTGACTGTGGCCTTAACTCCACATTTGTCCTCACAAAGAGATCAATGAAGGTATGGGTGCTATAGCAAAATGTGGGGTAAAGAAATCAGAGCGTGCTTATCAAGAAAAAAAGGGGTCTGAAATATTAAAGGTTTGTCTTAAAAAATGTAGCTATCTTAGTGAGGTGTCAGATAAATCTACCTGGAAGAAGCACACCAGTCTGTTTGATACAAGGATTGGAAATAATAAAATCCAAGGCCAGAGGAGGGAACTGTATCAGAGCTTAAATTCTGAGTACACAGTTTGCAGAAGGCTATGAATACAAGACTATGGAATACCCAAAATCCATTTGCATGGTGCCCAAGAAGATTACACCTCCAGAGAATCGCCTCTGACCATTGATCACGTATGTGATCTGAATGGTCTTGCTTCAGACAGAATACATTGGATAGTGAATTAATACAGATACAGTTAAAATTTAACACTTCATCATTTGTTCTTCTGACTCATTGTAAATTCATTGTCATTTTCATTATTTTCTGCTTTCTTTTCCATTGAGATATTTCTGTTATATTTTGTAATTGTTGTATGGTATTTTTGTTTTTTATGTGATTTTCTTTATAAATATCCGGGAGTGGTAAATATACAGAGAGTAACTGGATTAATAGTTTCTTAGGGTTATGACAGGGGAGGTTATGGAGAAATGGGAAGCTAGTAAAAATGAGTACAAGAATGGAGAAAATGAGAGAGATTGTAGTGGGGAATTCCACAATTCCTTTTGAATATTGAATTGTATAATATTTTAATTATATGTCAATAAAACTTAACTAGTTAAAAGATTATTTTAAGGATTAATTACTGGTTTGGTATGTTTTGCTAATAATTTGAACACACTATTTTTTATTATTTAAAAAATCTCAAAAGAGGACTAAGAAACCAGTTCTTACCTGCCAAAAAGACTATCGTGAACAACATAGACAGAACATACACTGAGATCTATTAATCCTTTTGGTTTTGTAGCTCGTTTTTCACTTTCAAAATAAATAAGTTGTGCATCACTGCCCTCTAAAATAAAATATAAATTTTTCCACCGTTTTCCTTTGCCTGTTAAAAAAATTTAAAAGAGCTCAAAATTAAACTGTGAAATCACGTATTAGAATCAGAAAATTATATTTGCTGAAAGTCAATTAATTTCATTCTTATTCCTAAGTGTACACAGTACATTAATCTTTAAGTAATGGAAAAGTACCATTCACTTATATGTTTATAAGTTTATTAACTTTTGCTTAGATCTATTGCTTTAATTAATGATAGATAATACAGAATTAATGATGAGGACACCTTATGCTATATTATGATGAAATAAATGTTCAAAATTCTTGCTCAGGAGTAATTACCTTCCAATCACAAGGAAAATCACCTTTCTATTGACCCTGACCTACTCACTATATCATCACATCATGGTAAAGTCAGAGATTAAAAACATTGCTCTATGAATATGCAGTGTCATAAAGAGTTTCTCTTTAAACAATATGTTAGGGGTAGGTGGAAAAGAACTAATGATCTTGTGGTGGAACTAATATAATTAGAAGTATATAAGCTTATCTCTAATTCCTAGCTAAGCTATAGGCTTAGTTTATACCCGGACTCTAATTTTGAAAGATGCATGGACAAAAGTTCTAAAACATGTCAATTATCAGTAATTCATGTCATAAGAGCTTACATTTCACACCAAGTTTTATACCTAACATGTACAATATCTCCAATAAATTTGACAACTGTGAAATACTAACACTGTATCCTTACTCATAAAACTTAACACTTACCCTTTTTTAGAAGATAACCTTTTTTAACAATGTTTTTATAAAAGGCATCTTTTGTTTTACGACGAATTGTATTATAGATTTCCTTGCCATCTACTGCATCATTGAGTACTTGTTCTTGATCCTGAATTAAAAAATAATAGTTATTTCATGAATTCTACTAAAAATCCAACTAAACTACCAAATTTAAAATGAGTTCTTGTGCCTGTCCAAGTATAAAGAGTATCACTTCTAAAATACAAACACATAAACACATATATATATATTTATTTGCTTTACAAAGAAATTTACAGATTTCCTAGCCATTTTCCAAAAATACATAGTCCTAATATATTTTCAAAAGTCAGCTTAATTGAATTTTTCAGCAAATAATGTTTATAAAATATGAACTTGTCCCAATGTTACTGATGAATTACACAAATTTGTGTTTGCTTATGCACAACTGCATCTGTGAGGCAGACTAAGTGAATGCCAAAAGCCACTGCACCCAGCTGAAAAGACACACCTAAGAATAAACCAAAGTATAGTCATCTTCAAGCATCTAACAACTCCTCCTCAGTTTACTAATATGCCACACCTATCCATCATCTGCTTTCATAACTTTCCAACTGGTTTTGGATAATCCTTTACTACTACAAAATAATATAAGTAGCATCCCTTTGGATAGCAACTTTCAGAAGTAAACATGTTTTTTCTCAAGATAAAAATGACATTTTTCTTGTAGAACTTATGGGTTTTTAACCATTTAAAAGGTAAAAGAAAAACTATACTACTACTTTTTATTAGGCTTCCAACTTTTTAGAAAATGTGTCAGTGATGAAGGTTTTCCATATGGTGCCCTTGGCTCCATTTTCTCTACAAGTTATGTGGTTTGCATGGCTTTGTGTAATAATGTTTCTAAATATAAAAACAATAAAAATTCGTATGCCAGTGAGCTTATAAAGAAACAAGTACTTCTACAATAACCTTTGCAAAAAGATCAACAGGATCAATCTTAGTTTTTTAGTGGTTTTTTTTTTTTTTAAAGAATCATTATTTGTAATAGTGTTTCATAACTTTTATTCTCTTACCAATTTTTTTAAAGACTGAAATTCATTCTAACTTGAACTATATATGGTCCATTTAAGTCTTTTATAAATCTAAGATATATTATGGGATCTTAAGATACTTTATTTTTCCTGTATTTTGAAACATTTAGCTATTGCACCACTTTACGATCTACTTCAGTATTACTCATTATTTATTCTTTAGTATGTGAACAAAGCTAAATAAAAATTGAAAGATGGAATTGCCCAGAGTAGGGGACAGCAAACTATAACACAGCAAGTGTTTTTGCACATGAAGCTTTAATTGAAAACAGCCACACATTCATTTAGTCACTGTGACTTTCAATACAACATAGACAGAATAGAGTAGCTGAGACAGTGAGGATGAATGGTACATTCCTAAAATACTATCTGTACCTTTAAAAAGGAAGTTTGCCAACCTTTGGCCCAGAAAATATTGCAATAGCAAAATAAATAACCTCTGCTGTAAAACTCTTCAGGTTTCATTGTGTTTTATTGTTTTGCTAAATACTGCAGCATTTTTAAACTATAAAACAGATCTTTTTTCCTTTTAATTAGCTTTCACAGAACATGGTTGAAAATTCAAACCTCTTAATTTTCGGCACAAAGCAACAAAGAGAAAAAGGAGAAGGCAGTCGAAGATGTTTAAAAACTATCAGAAGAATCAGGAGACAACCACCAAGAGACAACAGCATTCTGGACTCTTAGTGTTATGGTGAAATTTATTTTGATAGGCAAATCAAAGACTCCTATCATTACAGAACTTACATTCTGTAAAGAGAAACAATTACATTGAAAATTTGAAGATGTGAGAGATCAATTTTAATTTTGAGTCAGATCATGTCATTCCTGCTCAGCAACTGCTGGATAATATACACTCAGTAAAAGTCAGTATCTTTACAGGGCACACAGGTCCCCCAGAGAACTCCTATTTTTCTGATCGACTATAGGCAGAAATTTAAGAGTTTAAATTTTTAACTGTGTTCAATAAAAGCTAAGTATGAGGGGGAAAGCCTTATTTTCAACTGCCTCACATACTTGTGGAACTTGTACACTGAATAAGAAAGACCAAAGAAGAACTGGTGTATCTGACTTTATGTTGCTGGGAAAAAATATTGCTCACTTAGGACTTCTAAGTGAGCAAACAAATCCATTTTGCACACCCAGAATATTCTTCAGAAGCAAGCATGGTGAGACTCTGTCTCATATACTTGGGATATGTTGTCTAGAGAGACAAGTCCCTGGGAAAGGACATCATGCTTTGTAAAGTAGAGGGGCAGTGACAAAGAGGAAAACGCTCAACTAGAAGTATTGACACAGTGGCTGCAACAACAGGCTTAAACATGACAATTGTGAGGATGGCACAGAACCAGGCTTCTTTCTGCTGCGCAAAGGGTAGCTATGAGTTGGAACTGACATGATGCCACCTAAGAAGAACATCAAGGACAAGTTGGGTCAGGCACATCTTATTCCTCACAGTAACATCCTTGCTTTTCAACACTTTAAAGAGACCGTGCAATGTATCTTTTGATCTATTGACTACTGGTTCCATGAGCATTGATTGTGGATACAAACAAGATGAAATTCTTGGCAACTTCAATCTTTACTCTCTTTATCATGATCTAACCTATTGTTCCAGTTGTGAGGAATTTGGTCTTCTTGATACTGTAATCCACACTGAAGGATGCAATCCTTTATCTTCAACAAGTGCTTCAAGTCACAATCTTTGCTCTTGCTAGTCACTCTGCCTAAAATCACTTTTCCTCTAGCATAAATGCTTTGAAGTCAGGAACTAGATAGATTGTGAAAGCAGACCAGCTTTATGTTCCTAACAAGCAGGATACTGGGCATAGGAAAGAAAGTAAAGGACTAAGGTAACTTGATGTCTTAAGGAACTTACTTAAATTTCTGATCTCAGTGTCCCTTGATTTTTTTGCAGCCCCTCAACCTTACTAAGCAAAATACCATTTTCCAGAGACTGGTCTCTCTTGATAATACATGAAAAAAAAGTCTTGTCAAATTTGCTTCCAAGGGACATTCTGGCTGTACTTCTTTCAAGACAGGTTTGTTTATTTTGACACTCCATAGTACTTTCCATATTCTTCACCAGCACCGTAATTTAAATGCATCCATTCTTCTTCCGTCTTCCTTATTCAATGTTAAACATTCACGTGCAAGAGACAACTGAAAATAACAGGGTTTTGGTTAGGCATACTTTACCCCTAAAAAGTTAACATTCTTGCTTTTCAACCCTTTACAGAGGTCTTGTACAGAAGATATACCTTTGCAATGTTTGTTTGGTCTCTTGACTACTGCTTTGGTGAGGATTGTGGATCCAAGCAAGACAAAATCCATAACAACTTCAGTTGTTCCTCCATTTATTATGACGATATCTATTGGTCCGGTTGTGAGGATTTTAGTCATCTTTATATTGAGCTACAAATCATAGTGCAGGCTGTAAGTTTTATCTTCACCAGCAAGTGTTTCAAGTCCTCCTAGCTTTCAAAAAGCAAAGTGTGTCATCTACATATCAAAAGTTGTTCCTAAGCCTTCCTCGATTGAGGAATTCTCCTTCATATAATGCAGCTTCTTTGATTATGTGCTCAGCATACAGACTGAATAAGTATGAGAAAATACAACTCTAATGCATGCTTTTCTTGGTTTTTATACCATGCACTATTCCCTGGTTCTGTTTGCACAACTGCTTCTTGATGCAAATTCTGCGTGAAGACAATGAAGTGTTCTGGGATTCCCATTCTTCACATTAGAACATTAAACACAAGCAGTATCTTTCCAGTGCTTTCTGTTTTCAGCCAAAATCATCTAACATCAGCAATGATATCCCTTGTTTCACTTCCTCTTCTGAATTGGGCCTGAATTTCTGTCAGCTCCTTGTCAATGTCATGCTGCAACTGTTGCTGGATGATCTTCATTAAAATTTATTTGCATGGGATATTAATGGTATTAATCTATAATTTGAGCATTCCATTGAGTCATCTTGCTTTGGAATCAGTAGAAATATGGATCTAAACCTAAAACATAGTACTCAAAATTGAAATTGTTTAATATAGGGGTCACATTTAATTCTAGCTCCAATCGAAGAAAAATTATTTCTTATGACATGGGCTTTCTTAATGCTCACTCTCATGAAGAGCTCACTAAAGATATAGGTGCTATAGCAACTTGGGGCAAACTAGTTGGTGCCCACCTATCAGAAAGTGTCTGGCAACTTAAAGATTTATCTTTAAACAAGCAATCTAAGCAAGGCATCAACAGAGTCCACCTGGAAAAAACATACCATCCTGTGTGGTATGTGGTATGTTATCCAAGAACAAATAATATAATCCAAATCTAAATGAGGGCATGGTATCAGAGCTCAAATTCTGAACACCTGGTTTGAAAAAGGCAGTGTTAAATCCAAAATCCATTTGCAGGATCCAAACATGGATTAAGCCTCTGGTGAATCCTCTCTGACCATAGTCAAGGGATGTGAACAACCTTGTGATCAGACAGAGAATATTACAAAGTCTATTATGGATGACGCCCTACGTTAAAATATAACACCTTATTATTTGATCTCCCTTTTAACCCACTTTAGGTTAAGATGTATCGTCTCATCATTTGATGTCCCGTTTGACCCACTTTAAAGTTACTTAACTGAGCAAATAAAGGAGAAATACATGTGATTAAGCCTCCTGTGAATCCGCTCCGCATTGGAAAGTGGATTACTGCAGGTGCAATTAGGTTAAAATCTAACACTTTATCATTGACTCAATGTTAACTGGTCAAACACCTTTTGATTCAAGGCAAAGCTTGTTCTAGTTTTTAACATTTTCTGCTTTCTTTTCAATTGAGGTTTGTCTCTATTTTAGTTTGTTTTTTGTTGTTGTTGTTATTATTCTGTATATGAAATCCAGTATAGGTCAATCTACAGAAATAATAACTGCATTAATGGTTTCTTGGAGGTATGGGGTGGGGTGGGAGAGTTGGGGGGAAATTGGGATTAATAACAATGGGGAGTACTAGTTAAGAAGATGATGTTCTAAAATTGATTGTGGTAATGATTGTACAACTCCCCTTGATATAATTAAACTAATGAATTATATGATGTGTGGATTAGTGCCAATAAAACTGTTTAAATAAAACTACATAAATCTAAAAATAAAAAGTAACTTTTGTATGGCATGGGTATGGTACCCAGTGGTATAATGGGTTTCACATTGAGCTGCTAATCACAAATTCAGCAGTTTGCCATAGAAAGATGGGCCTATCTGCTCCCATAAGGATTTAAAGTCTTTGAAACCCAAGGTGGAGTTTTACTGTACTAAGGAGTCATTATGAATCAGAATCGACTTGATAGCGGTTATGTTGTCTCAAAATGTTCCTTCTCTTCTTCTAATGTGTTTCAGGAAGTGTTGGTTCCATGAAGTAAAGTACAGTAAGCTGATCTAAGGTGGACTTAGCTAGTGAAATTGGCACAGTCCCACGTTAATGTTCCAGTATTCTATCCTGAGTATAGTACGGCAGATGGGACTGTACCAATTTTACCAGCTAATGAGTTCTTTCATTAATAAAATGGTTATTACTTGAATATCCTACTCTGCTTATAAGAGCTATCTCAAAACAGAGAGAACAGTCACAGAATCATTGAAAGTAAAGGACATTTGAGATCTCATCTGAAAAGGCAGAGGCCGAGACAAGCAGCAACACAGGCTACAGTACAGAGGCTACAGGACAAAGTAAAGGAGTTATGCAGAGACCAGAGGCCAGGATAATGAGACCATGACACAGAGCACAGCAGCAGTGGGAAGACTGAGTTTATGAAGCACAGAATCGGGTGGGCTTTCAGGGCAACAGTCAGAGGTAAGCGTCCGTGCAACCGAGATGTTGAAGACCAGAGAGACTTGGATGCTGGATGAGGAGAGGTGTTGCTGTGCACCAATGGCTTTATCCTTATTGTTTACTTATCCTAACCTGTTAACTTCCTTATTAAATAGCCTTAAAGTAAGGGGACCAGATTTTAACATTGGTAAAGCAGGACACCATTGATAAAACTCATATCCTGGCAAAATAGCCACATGGCAGCCGAAAACCGTATACCCTAGATTGTCGTGCATTCTTCCCAAAAATCCGGACTGGTCACCTTACCTCAAAGGTAAGTGTTATCTGTGAGTTCTGTGTGGCCACTGCAATGAATTATCGAACCCAGCATAAAATTAGAGTTTCATGGGAGAAATGGTTGGTGTCAGAATATGTACTGAAGGATGGAAGGTGAAGACTGGTCTAAACTCTGCTCATGGCAACAGGAAAGCCAGAGGTCAGATATGGCCTCTAAGCTGTTTTCTCCTTTCCCTAAAAAACTCATAATTGTGTTTTATCTGAATTCTGTGTGGCCAGTGCAAGGAAATATTGAACCCTACATAAAAGTAGAGTACAGTTGGTGTCAAAGAAAGATACAGTGGAGGAGGCATGGTTAACTTCTTCCTCGTGGCATTAGAGAAGCCCCAGAGAAGGTCAGAAATGGCTCCCACACCCTTTTCCTACATCAATGTTTCCGCCTATACCATGAATTTTATTTACTTGTGCTTTCTCTAGAACACAGTACATCAGCTATTGTCACTACCCATCCTTCACTTCCAATCCTCTCTCTTCTTTTCCCAGAATATACAGACATGGTCAAAATTTTCCCATAAAACTATAAACATCTGAAAATGTGTCTATTTTGCCTCCAACACACTTAACTCCTTGACCCAGTACAACTTGTCTTCGGCCACCATTCTTGATTTTATTCTCAAAAAGCTACCAACAATTTCCTAATTATCTAAAACCAACATACAAGGAGAGCTAAGAGATTTTCTTAGAGTTTACTTTCTGAAAAAACCTAAACAATCTTCTGTTTAAACATATTCAGTAGTAATTGCACTAATGCATACTTAAATATTTCAAAATCATTTTAAAATAAATGCTAATATAGCAAAGAATGACACTGACCTGCATTGGTACAGGTTCCTTAAGATAATACCCTTCAACAATCTGTTCTTTTCTATAGTGATCTATGATGTCTCCAATGCTGTCAAAATAAAAATTATCAACACTGACAAAATGTGTCACTTAGAATATGTCTCTAAAATAAAGGTGAATCCTCTTAGGAAGAATCAGAAATTTGTTTTGTTTTGTCTAGAGTATCTAACTAACCCCAAATATAGCAATCACATTATTTTAGAAAGACAAGAATGTGTTCTCATTATAGATTTATAATCAAATAAATATCTGAATTCAAGATTGAACTATTAAAATTTTGTATACACATCAAACTGGCAGACAAATCAACAATAACACACACACACGCATAGAGTCACTATTTGTGAGGAAAAGATTAAGGACTAAACATTTGTGAGAGATTTTCTGAGAATAAATAACTGAGGGAGAAATGCTCTTTCGTCATGTTAAAATTTAAGAACCCAAAATTCTTTAGCAAAGATTAAGGATGGAAATAATGAGTGTACACATGTAGCGATCTACATAGAGAATATATTGGAAACAACTGCTTTACAATTTGAATAAAATTTCTATTATTTTATAGTAGTACTTTATCACTAATGCTTGTGAAGTTATCATATGGAGAAAATAAACTAAGCAAATATCAACATTACAGACCGAGATTTTGCCAATCTTCAAAGAGAAAATCAATGTTACTTTATCATATATGATAAAACTTTTATATTCAGAAATAAAAAGCTATACTTTCTATTGTATAGAAAAATAAAGATATTCTATCATATTTCCTCTATTGAGTTATTTTCCTAATAAGATGACTCAAAGTCATTCTGCGAATTATAATTAAAAAATTTTAAGTGAAAAGCACATGGCCAGTAATTACAGACTGATAAAATTCCCCAAGTGCATGGTAACATCTGAATATTTGTAAATCCTTGGGTTGCTATTAAATGTCTCATGGTTTTAAAAAAAAATGTGTAATATATTTTTTTATATTTTAGATTAGATAGGTTTCTCTCCTGCAGTTAAGACATGAATTTGAAAATAGCTTGCATATAACACAAAATAACATCATTTTGGAAGGAAATAAACTTTAAGCTAATTTGTGTTCATGTCTGGTACTGTTTCAACGATACTTGGGCATGACTACTAAATTAAAGGTTAGTACTTTTCTATGACTTTGAATTGGACATAATATAATGTACTATCTATCTCAATTCCTTTTTGCTACAAAGTAACTAATATCTCATAACTTACCTGTTGTAATACCGACCTCCCATCATAAACTGATTGTTTGGTGTTGGACATATTTTAAATCGCTGAATATTTTCAATGGTCCGAAAATAAAGTGAATAGTCACCAGGTGTATTATCTGAAGGCCTCACAAGAAAACTGCAGACCTGGCCAACTATAAAATTAAGCTGTTACTTTCATTCTTTAATTATCAAACAAAAAGATTGTTGAGAAGTATAATTACAAACTACATTCAAAGTTATAAGCATATATAAGTCTTAATCAAGAACACATTTTATTTAAACAATTCATTTTCTGAAGGATTTTCTGGTTTATGATTCACAACCACCTGTTTTGTTTGTTCTTTGTATTCCCAGCATTGTTTAATTGGCTTTATTACACACATAAGGCCAAGATATTGCAGCAGCAGCAACATCTGATCAATTATGTCTATACCTGTTATAACTTTTGGAGAATAATTTAACCACAATTAAAGGACCCTAGCTAAAACAGCTAATATTCTATTTTTAACATTCTTAGTAAGAAGACACACTGAAAAACTAAAATCTATTTTTTCCTTGGGAATACTATGTTCTTTATAATGGCTTTCAATTAATCATTAATAATTAGTGACTTATAAAAGGGTAGGGACAAAAGTTCACAAAGGCAGGCTCAAAATAAGTGAAATACTTGTGTGTATATTCATGATCAAAATTGATACTTATACCATATTTAAATGAAGACATGATTCTTCAAAGTCAAATTATCATATTGAACATTTTCATATTTTAGCTTTTCTGTATTTAAGTCCTAAAAACTTGACTCTGTTAGGAAAGTACAAATAAACAAGTAGCATATCAGATGTATTTTTATGTAAATAAGTAATCATTCCAATCATCCACTCAAAACACTTACTAGCAAATGTCAAGTTTAAACATAAAGGAGGAAAACAATAAATCTCCTTAAATTGAATTGTTAAAGTTCAGTACATAAATAAACACATGTGGCAGAAATCGGCTCACTGTGTCATTTAACATAGGCTAAAATGAAGGCGTTTCTAGTTAATATAACAAACTGTGGCAACAAGAATCCAATAGAATCTGCATTTCTTCTAGAATGTTTGAAAGGAAGTACATGCAAAAGTGTACCAACGTGTACACATGTGCTTATGAGTATATTTTAGGGGACAAAAATCACTAGATTCTCAAAAGGATACCTGACCCAAAGAAATTATGCTTAGCTCTTTCACAACTTGCCTAAAACAAGAATAAATTGTTCAAATATTTGGTGTTTTAAGTTCAAAATTATAGGCTTAAAGTTCAAAATTTACTAAATGTGCTAAATTTGGATTTTGGGTCCTTCTTTGGGCATTGGTTATTATTCCAAGTAGAATAAAATATTTAATAACAATTTTAGTTTCTTCCCCACGTATCACAAATCTTATTGGTCTTCCTATGATTCTTTTTGTGTATTTAACATTCAGGTGTAATCCATATTGAACTTATTGATAATAATCAATAAGTTTTTCATTATCAGTAAGAAAGGTTGTGCTATACTCTGTATATACTAGGTTTGTTTGTTTGTTTTTTATCATTTTATTAGGGGCTCATACAACTCATCACAATCCATACATACATCAATTGTGTCAAACACATTTGTACATATGTTGCCATCATCATTCCCAAAACACCTGCTTTCTACTTGAGCCCTTGGTGTCAGGTCATTTTTTCCCCGCTTGCTCCCCGCTCCCCCCTCCTACCTGAACCTATGATAATTTATAAATTATTATTTTGCATATAGCATTTTCATGATCTTCCATTTATCTTCTTCAGTGTGCTTAGCCTACATTCTACAATGAAATTAAACACTTGTAAAGCTGACCCAACTTTTTCAAGAAAGCAAAGAATTAAACTAAAATGAAATATTCAGTGGCTTAAAACAATTGAGAAGAAATCTTCACCAATTACTACTTTATTCTCAAAAGAACTATCAAAAGAACATCTTTCAACATATACAAAAACTATCAAACTTTTTTTTCATGATTAACTAAAATTCAGATTATACATTGTGGGCTCAAACTTCTCTTTGAATCTCTATGTGATGTGCTTTACTGAAGAGCTATGTGGTAGTTAACTTAGTTCAGTCTTAAGGGTTTAATAAGGGTAAACAATGGCAGGATAAGTAATAAACACACAACATTTCTACCCTGCATTTCTCTTAAACTAGAGTTCTAGGAAGAACTAAAATTAATAGTTTAAATAGGCAAAGTTATGTAATTCTCCAAGGGCATAAAAGATAAATGCAAGAATGTTTACAGCAGCTGAATAGCAAAAGACATATATTTTTCTAGGAGAACTGGTGGCATGGTCAGGTAAAACCCGAATTGCTAAAATTTCAAGGTCATTTCAAATTCATACCAGCTGCTCCCATGAATATTTTCAGCATCTGAAACCTTATATAGCGTCACTTTGAGTCAGAATTGATTCTATGACAGCAAGTTTAGTGGACTGGCATTAGATATTTAAACAAAAACCACTGTCCTCGAGTTGATTTCGACTCATAGCAATCCTATTTGGGGTTCAGAGCTGCAAATCTTTAAGGGAGCAGAAAGCCTCACCTTTCTCTTACGAAGCAACTGATAGGTTCTAACTGCTGGTCTTACTATTAGCAGTCCAACACATAGCCCAATAAACATAGTATTTAATTAATGAGATACTCTGTAGTCAATTAAAAGAAAAACAAAAATTCTAGCTGCAGATATGGAATGACCTTCCAGGATATATTCTAGTAAGAAAAAAAAGGTGTGTTTTCTGTTCCACTGTGTGTGTTTTTGTGTGTGTAGAGGTGAGAGAGAGACATATAAACATACAGTGTTAAGAAACATTACCAAGCAATCACCTAGTACTGCTTCTGGGGAAAGAGACAAAGGTCTGAAGTAAAAAGAAAACACACCTGACTGAATTCTACACTACACGCCATGTTTTCTACAACACCAAACACCAGGTTCTCAGTGCTAGGCAGACCAATACGAAGAGCACAAGTACCTGTCATTAGTAAGTTATAAGCTTCCTGTTTGGAAATCTTCCCATGGAACCATCTTAAAAAGAGAAAAAAATTACACAGGTATATTAAAAGGGTTTTTAGTTGTTATCATGTGATCAAACTAAACAACATTCAATATAATAAGTTCAGTTCAAACTGATATGATTAACTTCAAAGCAACTAATTTAATTATAAATGATCTCATTCATGTTATATTTATTACTAAAGGCATACATTGTTTAACATTATAGTCTATAAAACAAGACTTTACACAACTTGGACATTGTGTGAACACTGTTATAGAAAGATAAATTCCTATAAAGCCCATTACATTAGAACTCTATGAGAGCATGCCAGATAAATCCTACTGGACACATATTGGGTATGTAGCTAAGCCAAAGGAATTGCATCTGATAGCTAGATTGAGACTTTGCACATATCCAGACATGGAGGTAAAGTGGGCAAAGGGGGCAAGGAGAACTGGCTGTGCAGGTGCCAGAACATAGAGATGGTGACAGTCCTGGATGCCACTAGACTGTTGGTGTAGCATTTCCCTGCTCATGTATCGCCGGTCACTGCCTGAAGTTGGCAGCCTGCAAGCACCGATGGCTCAGCAAGCACCAGTGTCCATAGTAGTAAGAGAGGATCCACGGCAGGCACTGTCCTTTGCTAAGAATAAGAGAGAGTGGCCACTCTGCTGGGAATGATATGTCATGAAAAATAAATTCAAAAAGAACCCTATGGGATTACCGACATATCACTCTCTCACTATCATGAAGACGATTCCCAATCATAGTGACTTTAGCAGAGTGACCAGAACGACCACTTTCTCTTTTTTTTTTTAACAAAGACTTAGGTAAAAGATACAGAACTACCTCTTCAGGGTTTCAGAAACGGTAAATTTTTATAGAAGGAAAACCTCATCTTTCACCTATGGAGTGTCTGTCTGGTGGATATGATGTGCTGATTTTGTGGTTAGCAACCCAACACATAACCATTTTGCCACCAGGAAGCCTCTCGAATATGTATATGGTCTTGACCTGTCAGACATCATGCCATGTAAACCTGGTATATTTTGTAGAAACACAGTACTGCTTAATTGCAATAAAATATTAAAAACTAGGAACTACCATATAAATTTCTACATTAGTTATCAATACAAAGACATCAATTATTTTAATACTATTGATCATGACAAACTATTATATGCTTACTTTCCAGTTAGCTTTTTTTGGGGGCGGGGGGGTCGTTGAGAGGGGGAAAATTTTACACTTAGAACCTACTCCAGATATACTGGTGGTAGCATACAATAACTAAAGTTTTTATATTTATCCTAAAATAGCATGTAGTGCTTAAGATTAACATTGTATTATTAATTTAAGTACTTAAAGTATTTTATCAATTTAAGGATTGCCTAATGTGCTAATATACTTTAATGTCAAGCTGATAACTTCTTATCATCTTTATTATATATTTATCATATATTCTTAAGGCCTACATTGTTTTTAATAGTGGGTCCAACAGTAAGTAAAAAAAAGATTAAAACATATATAAACCTTAAAGCCCAATACTTAGAGGTTGTTCATGCTCTTTTAAACAATTATTGGTGAAAGTACTAGTGAATTTACTGAAGTATTCCTGAAGTTTCTTCTTTTCAACATGAATGAAAAGTTAAGTTTTTTAATTCTCTCTCTAATCCAATCATGTACTACCAATTCAGATTTCCTAGGGCTCCAGCGTGAATTCTGAATAATGTAAAGCAAGTCTATAACTAGAACAGCAAAATTCCAGAGCACTCAAGAATAGGCTAAATGAGTATTTATTGCAAGCCAACAGGAGGACTTCAATATTCTGTGGAAGAATCAACTAATACCTTCTGAAGCCAATCCTGTTTTATCACAGTTTGATTAAGTGGGTGGGGTGAATGAGCCAGGAAGAAAGACAACCAATGAAGTTCAGCGTCTATGAAGATTTTTATCATAAGCACAATGCCTGAAGGCAAAGAACAATATAATCTTCTGAAAGGGTTACATTTGAGCTTCCTTCACT
>NW_022111373.1:62206013-62208088 GCF_000313985.2 Echinops telfairi
TTCAGCGTCTATGAAGATTTTTATCATAAGCACAATGCCTGAAGGCAAAGAACAATATAATCTTCTGAAAGGGTTACATTTGAGCTTCCTTCACTGAGGCATTTAGTATCTACCTATATACTCGAGTATAAGCCGACCTGAAGATCCGCCAAGGCACCTAATTTTACCACAAAAACTGCATTAAAAATGTGCTGAAAAACTCGGCTTATACTCAAGTATATACAGTATATATAAATCGTATGTATTTCAAGCACATGGTTTACACCAATAAAAAGCATCCACGATCTTAAGAAGCCCCCATTCCTATTTAAGCAAAAAGGAAAAAAAATACTGTTTAACTATAAAAAATGAAAAGAACATTAAAGTCCATGATGAATACACTCCAGGACATTTTAGGGATACCACGGAATGGCACCAATTCTGGAAATAAGATGAAGACTTCCTAGGAAAAATGATAAATGAGTTGAACCTCTAAGTATGAGTAGGATCTAGCTAAGCATAATTGAAGGGAAGAACTTGAACAAAGGTAAGAAAGAGAAAAAAAAGCATTATGCATTTGAAGGCTTACAAGCTGGACAGTGTACACTAGAGCTGGCTAGAAGAAAAACATAGCAAAATATTTAAGTGCTTAAATGACAGGAGGTCTTTTTAGACTCTGGGGTCGCATACTTAGAGGCTGCAGAACCAGTAAAAGATTTGAAATAAAAAGATAATTCAGTGAAACATGAGGGGGTTTCGAATATTACTGAATTTTCTTCCTTTCAACATGAATCAAAAGTTAAAATTTTTAATTCTGTCTTTAATTAAATCATGTACTCATCATTGTGATTTCCATAGTTCATTTTGGCAGGTAAAAAAAAATGTGAAGAAACTGCACATTAAGGGAGACCAATTTGGAGGTTACCGCTTTATAAAGTTGTGGTAAAAGATGAAAAGGAGAGTTGTTTAACACTGAGACCAAGGAACACATTTTAGAAAATACGTGGACTTGGAATCTACATCATGGAAATCAAACCAAACCAAACTCACTGCCACTGAGTCAACGCTGACTCATAGTGACGCCCCACTGTGGGTTTCCGAAACTGTAAATGTTTACGGGAGTAGAAAGCCCGTTCATTCTCCTAAGGAGCTGCTGGTGGTTTGGAACTGCCAACCATACAGATCACAGCCCAACATGTAACCAAGGCTCCAGTCAGCAGGAAAAACAAAAAGTAATATCATATATTTAACCTCAAAGGACACTCTCATGGGTGTTACTGAATATGAAACTTTTCTACTATAGCACCAAACCTTAAGAAAATAAGAAAACATTTAAAAAAAAGTCAACAAGGCAAACTTAATTTATGCTGAATACCAAATACCATTGTGATTCTTCTATCTTACTATCAAAATTTAGCCTACACAAAATGCCAAATACCAGAAAGATATGTACCAATTTTGAAAAGGTATTTGATTATGTGGATCATAACAAATGACAGGTAACAGTGTGAACAATGCAAGTTCCCAAGACTTAATTGTGCTCCTGTGGAACATGTAAGTAGACCAAAGGCAGTTGTTTTAAAATAACAAGGAAATACTATATAGTTTAAAAGCAGAAAAGGTGTACATGAGGGCTGTATTCCTCCACCACAGTTCTTCAATATGTATGCTGAGTGAATGATCTGAGAAACTAGACTGTGTGAAGAACCTTGGCATCAGGATTGGAGAAAAGCTCATTAACATTGTATAATATGGAGATGACACAATCTTGATTGCTGAAAGCCAAGAGGACTTGAAGCACTTACTGATAAAAAAAATAAAAAATTACAGCCTTCACTATGGATTACACCTCAACATTAGCAAAAATTCTCAAAATTGGGCCAATAAGCAACATCACTATAAATGGAGAGAAGATGGACATTGTTTGTGCTTGTATCCACAATCCAAGATCAAGACCCATGGAAACAGCAGTTATGAAATCAAAGGAACATTCCACTAGGTAGGCGCCATGGTAGTATAATTGTTCCTTGGGGTGCTAACTTCAAGGTCAGCAGCTCCAAATCACTCTTCTACAGAAGAAATCAAGGCTTTCTACT
>NW_022111373.1:62208188-62217467 GCF_000313985.2 Echinops telfairi
AGGCGCCATGGTAGTATAATTGTTCCTTGGGGTGCTAACTTCAAGGTCAGCAGCTCCAAATCACTCTTCTACAGAAGAAATCAAGGCTTTCTACTCTCATGAAAAATTAGTCTTGTGAAGTTTTACCCTGTACTACAGGGTAGAACTATAAATTCAAACAACTTGAAGGCAATGAGTTTATTGGGATTAAATTAGGCAAATTACTGGAAAAGTCATCTTCATGGTGTTAAAAAGACATAATTTCACTTAAAGAACTAAGGTATGCCCGACTCAAACCACGGTATTTTCCATCACCTCATATGCATACAGAAGCTGGACAGTGCATAAGAAGATCCAAAGATACACTGCTTCTTCTGAAATGTAGTGTTGATGAATACTGAAATTGCCATGGACTACTAGAAAAATTAGCACATTTATCTTGGAGGAACTATTTCTGGAGTGCTCCTGAGAAACAGAGACATCAAGACTTTTTCTCAAATACTTTGGATATGTTATAAGCAAAGACCAGTTCCTATAGAACACCATGATGCTCTGTAAAGTACTGAGTCAGCAAAAAAAAGAAAAAACACTCAACAAGATGTACTGACATAGAGTATCTGCAAAAACAGCCTCAAACATAGCTGATTATGAGACTGGTGCAGGACTTGGCAGTGTTTCTTTCTAGTGTACATGGGGTCTTTAAGAGTCGAAACCAATTCAACAGCAACAAGTACCACCAAATGGGTCAAAAATCACAAAGTTAGGAAGCAGGAAAAATCACAATAGTAAGAAAAAAGAGAGACTCAGTCAGAGTGGGATTTATACTTTAAGCTATAACTGGATATAGCTTTAAATAGTCACTGACATTTAGTCTGCATATTTGTTTTAGTTTTTAATAATCTATGCCAGGCATCCTCAAACTACGGGTCACGGGCCACAAGCGGCCTACTGAGGACATTTATCCAGCCTGCTGGGTGTTTTTGCCCCATTTGTTTTTTACTTCAAAATAAGATATGCAGACTGTGCATAAGAATTCGTTCATAGTTTTAAAACTATAGTCTGGCCCTCCAATAGGTCTGAGGAACAGAGAACTGGCCCCCTGTCTAAAAAGTTTGAGGACCCCTGATGTATGCTATTATTTAAAAGAGAAAGTATCCTCATAAACAAATTTATAGCTTCTCTGGAAAATCTGAAGGATTTCACAGCACTAAACCCATCCCTGCACACATCAATTAAATAAAGCAAGTGTTTTACAATAAGTAAACACCTAGTTTTCCATTTCACATAGTTTTTCCTAACACCAAGAGTGTATGTTATCTGCCATACATCATTATACTTGAGGTGCTGCATTCTTACAATAGAAAAATAGTTCAATCAAAAAGGGGAGATGATCAAGATTATTGTGATTAGAGGAAAATTAAAATCTTTATTTCTAATCCACGAAACATGATTGCATTACCTGTCTGACTGCTTCAAACATTAATTAAAATTGTCAACCCCTAACCTTGGCAATGAGAGGTTTCAAAGTAATATAAGCAAAAAATTACTGTCACTGATTGTCACTGAAAGTGACCATCTATTTTGTAGCGACACAGAACAAAAAGGAAACGATCTTAGAAAACATCTTATATATCCCACTTACTGAAAGGTGGGAAGTAAGTAAGGTTACTTTCAAAACGAGAATTCAGTTTACATTTTTTTTTTATGTTGTAATGGTTGGAACACATGCACTTGATAGGCAAGTGTTTAATTCCACCTATAAATGCTGAAATGATAAGAAAAAATATCCCACTAAAAAGTTATTAGAATGTAAGAAATCTTACTTAAATAATGTGTACTGAGATAGAACTAGAATTGAAGGTTAAGGATGTTAGGAACACATATACACAATAAAACGTCAAGAGGAATGAGGACAATAAAAAAGATCTTCAAGGACAGTAATAAACAAAATTACAACAAAGCTGAAATGTCACATGCTGTGATGGTGTCCCCTAAGAGGTTACTGGTTAGCGCTAGTAATGAATTCTGGACTATAAGAGAAGAATGTGGCATGTAGTAGGTATAGTAATACCTGGTCTTTGAATGAGCTCTTATAAGATAGCCAGGTCGAAAAGATTATAAAAATTTAAAAAGTCCTTGCAGAATCTTATTAAAATGGTGAAGAATCATGATCTTGGGGAAAAGTTCTGAGAAGACAAAAAGCAACAAAAACTGAACAGTAAAAATGCATATAAGATCTAACTATGAAAACAAGAAACACTACAAAAACTCAATGAGGAATAAAAAAAGTAAGGAATTGTGATATTCATAATGCGATTAATGTTTATCAAAGGTCTTTAGTAATACAAAAGTTACATACATGTATATAAATAAAAATTTGACTTTATCACTAGGTTCTTAGAAAAAAATTTAGACATTACTCCCTGAACAAAGTAAATACATTTCAAATTAATCACAAAGTATAAATTATCTTTTTAAATATTTTAACTGAAAATTTTCAATTAGTAAGTTTGTGATATATATTTATTAAATATATTTGTGCTTTTTGGTTTTTTTTCCCTTTTACCAGTTAACAAAAACTCACATTTTGCCTTCATGTGGATCTTCTTCCCGGCCCTAAAGGGAAGACATCAAGAGATTTTATATAATTACCTATTAATCAACTCTTACTAAGAGGAATTTGATATCCAAGTATATTTTCACACTGCCTGACACTTCTCCAGAATCTGAATCATCTCGGAATGGCTTTTCATACTATACAAAACACACTACCTTCAAAGAAACCCTACTGTGAAAAAATATTCTAAATATTAAAGTGAAAAAAGTTTACAATTCTAACTGGTTAATTAATTTCATTATTAATTCCAAATTAAGCATATAAATTTCTCATAGCCATTATTACATACAAGGTCGCTATGAGTAAGAATCAATTCAATGGCTGTGAGTTAGGAGGTTTTTTTAGTATCACATTATTCACTCAAATAAGTTGCTGATTTGTGTTTTTTACTTTCCTTGTATTGATAAAAGATGATATCTCTTTACACTAGATTGGATAATGAGATAGTTAAAGTTTGTTTTGCCAACCTGGCCGATAAACACATGAGGGGTTAATTGAAAGGAGAAATATAAACAGCTTGGTGAGCCTTGCCTTTTGAGTTCTTGGTTCTCTTGCTTTCTGATGATCAGACCAGGGTGCAGTTAGCTGCCTTAGCCAGTTCCCTGCTTCAGCTGGCATGGCTCACTTCCCGCAAGACATCCCTGAGAAGCCGCATGGATCTACCCGGATGCAGCCCTGGGTGCTGGAACAGCCAGGTGGAGACCCCTGCCAGCGCTGAGTTGCTTACACGTTCACTAATTCAGCCTTCCTCCTACAGTCGGTGTCATAGTGTGTATTTTGTGAGATGGAGGAGGACTTTGTGGATTGATGTCAGACACATGGGTTAATGTTGGACTTGAGGGCTTGGGCAACACTGGGTTGGGATGTTTTCTTGATGTGCACTTAACCTTTATATAAAACTCTCTCTTATACATGAGTTTCTGTGGATTTGTTTCTCTAAAGTACCCAGACTACCACAACATACATGCACACATACATGTATCATGTATATGTGATATGAGTATATGATGTAGTAGGGCCACTTTTCCTTTGTATGCTTTACTTCTATTAAGATATGGCTGCTAGAACCGACAGACAAGAGAATAAGAAAGAAAAATAGTTTCCATTGTCTTAGAGCAATAATCAGAAAAAAGAATTTACACATGAGGGTGTTTTTTATAGTTAATGGGAAAATTCAAGAACTTTTTAATTTCACTGTTCCATGGACTTTTTGAAGCCTCCTCATATTGCCACTGCTATGGCATAATTAAGAAATTGCAGAACCGAGAGTTGTAAATATAACACAAAATCACCATTACATTCCACTAGCAAAATTCAGTAGGGAAGAATGAATCCCAAAATTACAATGTTCTCTTATTTCGATAATACTATCTTCTCTGAAATGCAAATACTACTTTGAATGTTGGTCAGCTCTCTAAAAATATATAAATATGGTAATTTATACTATGTGATATAACTATTAATCTATTATGTACCAGCAGCAAATTATAAAAACAGAATTAGGAAAATATTACTATACATACTCGTGTAAAAGCAGAGTTTTTTCAGCACATTTTTAATGCAGTTTTTGTGGTAAAATTAGGTGCCTTGGCGGATATTTGGGTTGGCTTATACTCGAGTATAGACAGTAATATACTAGAACAAAGTGTTAATATATACATAATATAACTGAACTTTTCCAAGGTTACCAGAAAATGATATGCATATTAAAAGAACTTGCAAATGCTGAAACCTGTGTAAGGTGGAAAACTTTCAGAGAAGGAAAAGATAACTGCTCTACTTAACATGAGTGATATAGAAAAGTGGTTAAGAATAAACTCTTTCAAAGGCAGAAAACTTGTGAGACCTGGGCAAATAAGGTAGTCCTGTCAAGTTTTGCCACTCATAGGTTTAACTGTATTTAAGATATCTGAAATAAAATATGTGAAATATAATTTGAAATAAAATATGTATAATCAATTTTTAAATGATTGAAATGAAATGACAATTTGACTTAATTGTCTTTCTTCCAGAAAGAAAAAGGGAGTTTAAAAAGGATTCACAGAAGCACAAATGCTAATATATTTTTAATTCACAGTAACGCAAAAAGCCTTCTAAATTCTAATAGCTATACAGTATAGCATCCTAACTTGGTAATTTTCCATAGGGAAAAAAAAAAGTCATTTACTAATAGTAAATATATTTGAATGAAAATATCCTTTGGCCTTATGAATTAAAGTATTCCATGAAATAAATTAAAAACTAGTTAAGAGCAAATTTCCCTGATAACAGACAAGTTTCAAATTTTCACAAAATGTTTAGAACTCTGAAATTAGGAAGACAACTTACCACTTCTTCTACAAGGTCTTCAACAATAAGGCCTTGTTCATCTGTTCTTAGGTTTGTAACCCACATCCATCCATCTTCTAATTCATTATGGACAATAAACATATCACCTTTTAAGAAACTGAAAATAGAAATTATTTTATTAAAATTACTTTTTTTATTAAAATAAAAAGTGTAATACGATTATTTAAGTAATCCTACACTTACTATATGAAGACATATTTAAACCAAACGCACTGTCATCGAGTCAACTGTGACTAAAAGTGACCCTGCAGGACAGAGTAATTGCTCCTGATGGTTTCCAAAACTGTAAACCTTCATGAAAGTAGAAAGCCTCATCTTCTGCAGAGCAACTAGCGGTTGTAGTTAGCAGCCCAACATGCAAATTACTACCCCACGAGGGCTCCACAGAGATATTGGGATAATGGAAAACACCAGAGATTAAAATAAAATACTCTATGTTTTTGCTCTATTTCAGTAATCACCTACATGTAAAACTCTGAAAATCCTTAATCTTTTGACAGTAAAATTGATGTGATAATGGTACCTGGATTATCTATGTACAGGGTAATGTTCAATTCAAATTAGGACTTTTGAAAACTGTAACTAATTTTAAACAAGAACTTTAAACTGAACTTAAAAACAAGAAGCATAAATTTCAATGTTACCATTTTTTCATATAGATAAAATCATACATAAAATATGAAATCATTATTAACTCATTAAATATACACGATACAGAGTTACTATGGAAAAACTATTTTAGATAAGCACAATTAACTATTATTGATGCCTATATAAATTAACATTTTAAAAGTAAAACCACTAGGGATTATTTAATTCACTCACATACCCATAATCCATACAACACAGTATTCTTTTCTGGAAATTAAACTAAGGGAGAAACTAAGAACATATGCATGTCCTTTCTACCATGAACTTCAGAGTAGAGAGCAACATATAAACAAAGTAGTTTCTTTAAGTGGAAATTTCTATCCTCCACTTAACCATGTAAGTTACCAATATAAAATCGCCAAAAACTCCTTGTAGTTTTCCTGTCAGTTTTAAAAGAATACTTCTGAAAAATTAATGTACTTTAAGATTAACTTTATCCATAAAGAATTTAGTCTTTATCCTTGGTTCCTAGAATCATGTTTAAAATCTTGGAATTTCTTCAATAATTACAAGTGGCTTTGATGAAGGACCATATTATGGTAAATAAAGTGACTCTAGATGGAAGTTAAAAAGGCCACAATAACCTACTGCAAGGTATCAGTCTCAAAGTATCCGCCTCCTGATAGCCAATTACCTAAAGAGCACCCCATAATAAACAATCTGGACACTGAAGTTCTAAATGGGTGTTCTAAATAGTAAAGGGACACATGGGTGTTCTAAATCATGACAGGCATTAATGAATGAGGGATGAGTTACATGTGCCTTGAAAACCTTGCCCCATAGGTCTCTTCATTTGTATCCTTTCTACTATAATAAAATTATAATCAAAACTATAGCACTTTCCATGAATTCTGTGAGTCATTATTGAGCTTAAAGAATAGAACAGCCAGGTCAGATTTATGGTATTACAAGAACCAACAAGCTTATTGATGGCATTCTAAAGGGGTAGTGAGAAAACCCAAGAATCTGTAGCCAGCACATCAGTACATTTGGTAAAACAGAGGGGCATCAACAAGATGGCCTGACACAGTTGCTGTAACCATGGGCACAAACGTAAGAACAATTGTAGGGATAGCACAGGTCCAGCCAGTATTTCGTTCTGTTGTACAAATGGGTTGTTACAATTCAGAATCGACTGGACAGCACTTAACAACACTATTACAAGTCAGAAGTGAGGTATGGGTAGATTTGTGGCTAGCATTTTAAGTTTGGGGCACCTTAGTTATAAGGAAACTATGCTTTAACTTGTGAATGCTGATCTAGCTCTGGGTGGTTAATAAATCGGAATATATATCATTCCATAGTTCATTTCAACATTCTTTTCCTTCCTGGACTCCTTGACATTGTCTCCCTTTTACCCTCCCCCCTCCCACCACCACCACTACTGTACCCCCTCCCTGAAATCCTTATTCTACTTGATGTCCTTATAGGTTCATCAATCCTGGGTTCCATATACTGAAAAACATAAAAACATACACACAAATTCAAGAGGGTGACTCCTCATATGACATAACACATGAGATAAACCCTAATATGAACAAACAAAACGAGAATGTTGAAAGGCAGATCAGGTCCAGCGTGTATCGGAGAGGGGGAGAGGGGTGTCAAATGACAAAGCTTTTACCTTTCATGTCAGGTTTATCCCTTTGATTTATATAAATCTCTCCAAGGCTTAGTAACCACTTTCCTCCCACCCTTCTATTATAGAGTGTACATGTCACTCTCAGCAAAGTTGTAGCTCCATGAGTGCCAAGAGTTATTCAAATATCAGTTAACTCAACAACTGATTTTTCCATCATTTTTTAAAGCAAGATTGAAGCTAAAAAAAAATTAAATTATTTAAGAATTGTAAACAAGGAGCCCTGGGATCCTTGCTTTACACAAGGCCAGCAGATCAAAACAACAAGTCGTTCCTCGGGAGAAAGATGAGGCTTTCTCCTCCTAAAAAAGAGTTGGTGTTAGGGTTAGGGTTAGGGTAAAAGAAAGAAAGAAAGAAAAAAAAAAGAGTTGGTCTTAGAAACCCACAAGAGCAGCTCTACTCGGTCTTTCTAGGACTGGAATGAGTCAGAACTGACTGCATGGCAGTAAGTAACCAAGAATGAGTCTTGGATTTACCAGTATAATCCAAAGCAAAGTCCCATCAAAAAAGTGGGTTATGAAGGAATATCCTGGGCCAGTTGAATTCAAGACAAAGAAGTCAGCAAACAAGGTTATGTAACTGTTTTGAGGGATTTCAGAGGGGTGATCTTGATAAAAATTTTTTGCAAACACTGAATGATTATAGGATCTCATGAAGAAATTTTAAGAAAACTGAATCCTTCACTAGTTGAGAGAAAGGTCAGGAAAATTGCACCATGAAAATGTTTTCTGTCACAACTGTCCTACAAGAATTTCAATGACACTCTTTACTCCATCCACTCCATCCATTCTACACCCCTAATCTTGCCCCTTCACGCTTCATTTTGCTTCCCAAATTCAAAGAATATTTTGAAGGATGCCACAAGTGTTTACACGTGGTATAAATGAGCAGTGCAGCATTCTTCAGGGAAAGGTTAGAGACGGAAACACTGTCTTCAGAAGTGTATATGCACAGATGGAGTAGACACTGAGAAACAATAGCTTCACATGGTGATAGTTAATAGGTTTCTGTGATTTTGTAACATTACTTTTTTATTTACCTTTGTATATTGCAAGAGAACTATTTTCACTTTGTCAAAGGAAGTCTAGTAAGATCTTTCTCCTGTGGCTACTCTGATTCAAAGTCAGTCTCGATAAGCCAATATGAGAATATAAGAACAAAAGAACCAACATTGAAGGTATTTTTATTTTGCTGTATGTTATTTCCTCAAATTCCAAAACCATCTGAATCCAAGCACAGAAATTTTCAAATCCTAGCTCTTTCAAAACCTATTTCAAGTGCTCATAAATAAGAATACATTATAAAATACCTTATTTCATCCGTGTCTGGTACTTTTGTGTAAGGTAGAATGGCTCGCACACGCCTTCTATCTTCTACTGGCTAAAATGCATAAAGATAAAACATTTTAAAATGACAAATAACTTAATTGTCTCAATAACAAAAGATGTGTCCTCGCATATAGATGAAGCCAGTATGAATCCATATTATACTCAATAGCATTATCCAATTATTTTGTATTAAGACTCCTAACAATTTATACATCCAGAGCCTCAAAATGCTTTTTGCTTATACCAAAATTCTTTTAACAGTATAATCAATATATTTATACTAATCAATATGAGTTATCATTCATTTATATATTAGTTAGACGAGAATATATAAATGAGTCTATCTTTGATGGCATAGAAGACATTTCATTACCTTGCAACAACTTCAGAATAACAACTGACATCAATAATTTTATTCAAATATATAAATTAGACTAAATGTAGACTGTCATCATGGATATTATTTAAAAATAAGATACCTAAGTCAGCTAAGGTGCCACATAGCACCAACGAAGCACACAACATTCCTCTAATTCTTTAAAGTTTCCTCCCCCTGCTCCCCCAACTATCATGACCCCCAGTTCTACCTGACAAATCCAGCTAGACAGGAGCATGTACACTGGTACAGATAAGAACTCTTAACAACAGAATCCAGGATAGATAAACCCCTCAGGAACAGTAATGGGAGTAGCAACACCATGAGGTAAAGGGGAAGG
>NW_022111373.1:62220091-62223817 GCF_000313985.2 Echinops telfairi
TAACACTTTATTCTTTTTTGTGCCTGTATTCTTGGATAGGGAAACAGAATGACCCTGCATCAAAGGTACTATTCGAGTTTCTATCTCAATGTAAATATGATTATTTCCTTTGATTCTAAGATTACTTACTCCATTGCCACACCTTTAACCCGATTTCCTGAAGTTCATCTAAAAACATGTGAAATATGAAAGCCTTTGTTCCTTTACCTTTCTGCTCCAAACTTAAATACATGTTACCTATTTTTTGCCATATGATCTGCTAAAATGACTTGACTAAATTATATATACATGATCAGTCCTACCACCCTATGCCTTTAAAAACGTCAAAAATGGATTTATACAGAAGTATAACTATAAAGTTGATTTGAATTGTCGTATGAGCATGGTAACAAACCCACAAAATAATTATTATAAAGTATTTTTATACTTTTGATTCATGAATCATCCAAGCTTATCCTTAGATACGTATATTCCAACCTTGGAACATTCAGAGGAAAACACATATGCACATTATATTGATATCAATAAAAATCAGTCATAAGACAAGCATAAGCTATTATGTCAAGATAATTACTTTTTTAGTTTGCTAAAGCTAAGGTTTATTATTCTTGACACCTCGATTTATTTAAAAACCAACAAAAACAAAGCTTCTCAAAAGAATGTTCTCATAGATTTTTTTTCCCCCTAAATACCCAAAATCCACCTCTATCAAGTCAGTTGTGACTCAGAGTGACCCTATAGAAGGTTTCCAAAGGCTGTAAATCTTTGCAGGAGCACACATGTCTTGCAACGGTTAGCAGACAGCACCAGCAGGGCTTCTTGGACTTGTGCATAAGATTAAAAGTAAAATAATAAAAAAACGTAATGGAACTTCATTATATCTTAACAGGAAAAACATATTGGCAAATGTAGAGAGAGAAGGGAAAGAACTTTCAACATCACATTACTGTGATATCACAGTTTAGCAATTACCTTTGGGGTCTACTAGCAAATAAATCTCACTTTTAAGAGTTCAAAGTTTACACTATGATCAGTTATGATCCTCTGAAGATCTAAATTTTAATGATAATACTATCAGAATATATTTTAAATTTTCAGGATAGATGCTTACTTCATTGTAAAAATAATAATTTAACATCCTTAAACTATAAAACTAATGAAATTAGTAAAGCTATCTCAAAATCATATTTAGGTATCCAAAGGCTAAAAATAAGAAGGACATTTTTAAACAAGGGGCCTATTTTTGTGTGTTGAGTATTTGCTAAGTTTGAGTTGTGTTTTGGTTAAAATGTCAAAATTTAAAGATTTAATATTCTCTTTGCCTTGTGAAAAGGAGTTCTGGTGGTATGTGGCTTAAGCTTTGGGATGCTAACCAATAGGTCAACAATTCAAACCCACTAGCCACTCTGCAAAAGATGAGGCTGTCTGCTTCCATAAAGATTTACAAGCACAGAAACCCTATGAGGCAGTGTTACTCTCTCCCATAGGGCCACGATGAGTTTGAATCAACTAAAAGGCAGTAAGTAGGTTGGGTTTGGTTTTCATTCATCTTGTGAATTCAGCAGGAAGACTAAAGCAGAGCAAGATGACACAGAAAGTTTCAGAAAATAGATTAGACTAATGGCTTTAGTAATATATAAAAGATGTATTTGTAGTTTTAAATTTTTACCTTTTATACTGCAAAGTGAGTTATGCATTGGTTGGTATACTAATCATACAGTCAGCCGTTCAAGCCCACCAGTTAGTCCATATAGAAAAATAAGGCTGTTTACTCTCAGAAAGATTTATAGTCTCAGAAGCTCGGAAAAGTAGTTCTACTCTGTCCTATAGGTTGTTGTGAGTTGGATGGCAGAGGATATAGGGTTCTAAGTTATAATCTGTCAGATTTTAAAACAAAACAGGCTTTCAGTTCAAGACAGATATTAAACAACCTTGTTTACAGAATATGCTCTTTCATGGCAAAAGCTCATAAAGCTTCAAGCACATAACTTATGACGATACATTATAATTATTCAGAAATCAGACAGTACACATATACGCAGTTGATACTGATCCTTAGATAGCATTAAACTACTCAATTTTCAGAAGTCTCTGGTTGTACTTGAACTAGTATGTCCACAGCCTTGTTAACTGTAGCATTATTCACAACAGCAAAAAGATGGAAACAACCAAAGTGACCATCAACAGATGGCTACTTAAACTATAGTGCATACATACAATGGAATAAGATAGAACACTGAAGAATAACACAAAATGGTGAAACACTTCGTAGCATGGGTGAACCTGAAGAATGTTATGCTGAGCGAAATAAACAACAAAGGGCAAAAGTCATAGAGAGGGTGGGAGAAGGAGAGAAAAAAAGAGGAGCTGATTAATATCAAGGGCTTACGTAAAAAGAAAATATTTTGAAAAGGATGATTGCAACAATGTGCAAACGTGCTTGACACAATGGATACATTGATTGATATAAGAGCTATAAGAGCCCCCAATAAAAAGATTTTTTTTAAAAAGTCAAAAAAAGGTTTACGCAACAGGAAAGGAAAAAAAAGGAGAGGAGGGAAGGCAGAGCAGCAAATACATATTTATTTGGGGGAAGGGAAAGACAATATGTAGTAAGGGGCAATCACAGAATCATTAAAGAAAAGGCAGGAGGTATACAAGCATTACAGACAACAATGGCTAGTTATTACAAGTACATCATGATTATAAATACAAACATTAATCTACAAATGGATACACAGGCAGTCAGGAAGAGGAACAAGTATTAGAAGATGAAAGGGACTAAACTCAACCATATGTAGGTCTGGCAGATGATTAAGTCTACATACATTGTTTTTTGGGGGGGTTGGGTTCAATGGTTTATTTTTATTTTACCTTATAAGCTATTTTATTACAATCTAATCCAGACATCATACCATAGTTCAGTCACAGCAAACAATGTTGTACAATTGCTACCACAATCAAAACATTTTCTTCTTCTTGCACCCCCATTAACCCCCCTCCTACCGTTATGCTTTGAGTAAATGGGTCACTAGGCCTGGCAAACACATCTTTAATCTGGTAGAACTCCAGAGATTGGCCCTTAACAAGCTTCAGCGAGTCCTGTATTCACCCCCAAGCGTCAACTTTCTATCAAACAATACTCAGGCCTGTAGGGCAAACAATAACACCTGGAGGGCACAGTCTTTAGAATAAACAACCACACATCATCAAGAGGGTAGCATTTGCCCAAGGATAAAGCTTACTTAAAAGGAACAGAAAAGGAAAACACAAGGGAGAGGTAAGAAGGCTGTTACACAAATGTGCTTGACACAATGGATGTTATGTATGGACTGTGAAAAGAGCTGTAAAGGCCCCTAATCAAACGATTTAAAAAATATTTAATCAGGAAATGAGAAGGGAAAAAAAATGCTGTTATATTGTTTGGACTGCAACCAATGTGATTAAACAAAATGTTTATGAATTGCTAAATAGAAAACTAATTTCTTCTGGGAAGTGTCACTGAAATAACAATAAACTAAGATTTTAAAAATAACCTCTGGCTGTTCTAAAATAAAAAATATTATCTTAATTAAAACTCAAAATGTCATGAGTTAACTTTATTGTCCAGTCCTAATTATGAAGGTAAATTAGAGTAACAAAAATATTTTAAATTTGCCTGCAAAGATATTTTAAAGCTACTTTAACAGTGTAAAAACCACTGTAATTAAGCTGTTATAATTTGTC
>NW_022111373.1:62224232-62226856 GCF_000313985.2 Echinops telfairi
GGGCGCTCTTACAGCTCTTATAACAATCCATACATCAATTGTATCAAGCATATGTTGCCATCATTATTTTCTAGACATTTACTTTCCAATGAGCCCTTGGTATCAGCTCCTCCCGACCCCCCCAAGCCTTGTAACCCCTTGAAAAATTATAATTATTATTTTCCTATCTTACACCGACTGCTGTTTTCCTTCCCCCACAGTTTCTACTGTTTGTCTTCCTGGAGTGGGGAGGGAGTAGCTATGTGTCCATCATTGTGATCAGTTCCCCCTTCCTGCTTTCCTCTCTCCATCTTCCCCTACTCATTCCTGTTCCTGGATTCCATGTGTCCTGAGCTCCTATCTTTAATCTGTACCTGTGCACATGCTCCGGTCTAGCCCGCAGTGAAAAGCAGGACTGGGGTCATGATAGTGAAGGGTGAGGAAGCCTCAAGGAACCAGAAAATACTTCGTTTCACCGGTGTTTTACTGCGCCCTGGTAGATTCATCCCATCCTTGTGATCCTTCTGTGAGGGGATGTCCCACTGTCTACAGGTGGGTTTGGCGTTTCTGCTCTCATCCCCCTCGTTCTCAACAATATGGTTTTTTGTTTGTTTGCTTGGGGGGGTCTTCTGATGCCTCTACTTTACCAACATCCTTTCCCAGCAACACAATTCAAATGCATTAATTCTTCTTTGGCCTTCCGTATTCAATGTTCAACTTTCACATGCACGTGAGGCTACTGAAAATAATGCGGCTTGGGTAAGGCCCACCTTAGTCTTCAAAGTAACATCTTTCATTTACAACACTTAAAAGAAGTCTTGTGCAGCATATTTACCCAATGCAAGTTGCCGTTTGATCCCTTAACTGCTTCTTCCAAAAAGACTGATAGTAGATACAAGTAAGGCGAAATCCTTGACAACTTCAATCTCTTTCTGTTTATCATTATATCACCTACTGGTCCAGCTGTGAGGATCTGGGTTTTATTATTTTGAAAACATTATTTCATTTTAAATCTATCAATAATGGATCTGGAATAACAGTAATTTGGAAAAATTAGATAGGAAACCTAGAAGGTGGGGTGGTAGGTTTATGTTAATGAAGGAGGTACAATATGCAAAAGGAAGGTGAAAATAGTTACTTAACTTGAAGAATGTAATCCATGTTACTAAATGGTATATGTAAAAACCAAAAAAAAAAGGAAAAAGCAAACTAATGGAACCAAGGCTTCTAGAAATCCAGGTGCCTCTTACAGATGCTTCTCCCTGCCTAAACTATGGCCAACTCTACACATATTGCAGAAGCCCTGATGGTGCTATTGGCCATCGAGAGCGAGCCACAAAGTTAGTGATTCAGGATTCACAGCCTCAAGCTCTGTATGAGTTGTAGTTTCTGCTGCTGTTGAGGTATGCTTAATTCAGAATCATTTGTTTTAAACTCAGTCTGAAATAAATATTTCTCCAAAACTGTTTGAAAGGAAAATAAAGGCAAACACTATATAGACTATAAAATTCACAGCCATCAAAGTGATTCCAACTCATAGCAACCCTACAGGACTGAGTAGAACTGCCCCTACGGGTTTCAGAGAGTGTAAAAGCGTGTCTTTCTCCAGCAGAGTGGTTGGTGGTTTTAAACTTTGGATTGGTAGCCTGACTTTGTAACCCGCTAAGCTATCAGGGCTCCTCAAAGGTTATACAGTACAGTGGTTAAGAGTAAGACACTGGAACCACTGGGTTTGGATGCCAGCTCTTCCAACTCCTAGTGCAAATTTGAGTAATTACTTAAATCTCTGGTCTTCCTTGTGCTCATTTTTTTTTAAGGACATATAGGGTCTCTTCATGGATATCAGAGTTGTACCCTTTCACCATACTTAAACAATCTGTATATGGAGCAAATAACCTGAAACACTGGTCTATATGAAGAAGATTGCTGCATTAGGATTAGAGAAAAGCTCATTAACAACTTGCAGCGCCGGCCCCAATCAGAATCAAACTGACCCTCCGCCTAGAAGTATGTGCTACACAGGACAACACTAAACCTAAAGGTTGGGGGAAGGGGCCAGCCTGCCATGCCCACACAGAAGCAAACCAAGAAGGAAAAAGAGAAAGAAAAGGACTAGACCCCATACTGGCACACCAAGCGTTGAGGATGATGGCCCTGTACAGAGCTGCTAAGGTACAAAGAGGGCCGTAGGGCCAACAACAGCTCAAGCCATGAAGTCTCCTCACTGGAGCATAGTGAGACAGAGGACAATACTGGGGACACACGGTGGCGGGGATTGAGTCCAGTCTGACCACGCCCATAATGGGCAAACCCAGAAGGGAACATAACAGATCAGCAATGGGAGCAAAGCAAAGCCACAAAAACCCGAGGAGCCCCAAAAATAGACTTAAGGCTGGAGGGGGTGGGGGCAGTTCCCAGAACCCCCAGGACCTATGGGGCGATAGTCATAAAGGTCAGCAGACACACCTGGAATTATGTATACTTTTTCTTTTGCTAGTTTTTCTTTTTTTTTTGGGGGGGGGATCCTTTTTATTTAATTTTTTGTTTTCTTTTTGTTTTGTCTCTGTTATTGTTGTTTTGCCTACCAATATAAGATAGATATAGGGAAGCAAACCCAAAGAGAAAGCAACAGGTTCCAGAGGGTC
>NW_022111373.1:62227166-62231719 GCF_000313985.2 Echinops telfairi
AAACAAGCAGTCATCTAGCAGGGAGGCAACAAGCCCACATGGAAGAAGCACACCAGCCTGTGCAATCATGAGGTGTCAACAGAATCAGGTAACAGGCATCAGAAGACCCAAAACAAAAACAAAAAATATATATTGTTGAGAACGAGGTTTGGCACAGAGACCCAAAACCCATCTGTGACAATAGTACATACCCTCACAGAAGGGTCACAAGGAAAGGATGAGTCAATCAGGAGCAGTATTGCACCAATGAAACACACAATATTCCTCTGGTTCTTTGAGGCTTCCTCACCCTCCACTATCATGACCCTAGTCCTGTCTTTCAGTTCTGGCTAGTTCTGGAGAAGGTATACTGGGGTACAGGTACAGATAAGAGTTCAGGACACACGGAATCCAGGCCGGATAAACCCCTCAGGTACAGAAATGGGAGTAGCAATACAAGGAGGGTTGGGGGAAGGTGGGGAGAGCTGAGGAGGTAGGGGGAACTGATTGCCAATGATCGAAGCATTAACGCCCTACCCCCATGAACAACAGAAATGGGGGGTGAAGGCAGACAGTGGTCAGTAAAAGATACGAAAATTATAATTTATCAAGGAGTCAGGAGGGAGGGAGGGAAGGAAAAAAGAGGGCTGATACCAAGGGCTCAAATAGAAAGCAAATGTTTAGAAAATATGTACTAGAAGCACCAGGAAGTATCAATCCCTTTAGATGGACATCATGCCTAATATAGTAAAGTTCAGGGTAAAAGAGGAAGACCCTCAAGATGCGGAGTAACTGATTTCAACAATGGCCCTCAAACAACAATCATGAGGTTGGCACAGGATCAAGCAATGCTTGTTTTGCTGTATATAGGATCACTAGGAGGCTGAACCTACCAATAACAACACATAGTATGAGGAAGGGAATGCTACAAACCTAGGGCTGATTCAGATAACTTCAACAATGAAAATCTCTAATTTTATGACAGTCACATAAAAATTATCAACTTATGAATCATGTAGCCCTCAATTATCTCATTATGTCCATTCAATTTTAGGTAGAGAACAGGAAAAATCATTTTTCACCTAGTTTGGTAATTTTTTTTTTGCCAAAAAAATATTAACACTAGATATGGAATCCCTTGATTTCATTTTCCTAGAAACCACACATAACAATTTATTTAAAATATCACAACATCTAAGATAAAACTACATATTAAATAAATGAACAATAATATAAGAAATTATGTTGGTTCCTCTAAAAAGGATTACATTGTATGGTCCTGAATAGAGTAGGAGAAACCTATGGAACGAAACCCAGTCCTGGAAACAGCTAATGGCCAAAAAGAGAGAGAAGACTCCTGAGACCGTGGCCCTTAGTCACCCTGTTTCAGGTCTAAAACTGAACCACTCTTGCAGCTTGAAAACACAACAAAACAACCAAATGAGACTCAAAGTCAAAGGTCAGAGGGTTAGGAAAGCAGGAGAAGTGGAAACAGGAAACGAGAAAATGGAGTGGGTTTGTAATGGCTGAGTATAAACTGTTGAATGTAAAACTGATGATCTTCACCTAATTCGCAATAGTTTCTTATTAAAAAAAAAAAAGGTTGAGCAAGTTACAGCACCGATTTTACTTTTAAATTTAGTATTGCATAAATATTTTTCTATGATCGTGCATGAGATAACGGGCTCTTGTGTTTAGAGTTTGTCTCATCTTATCAGGAAGAATCATCTAGAGATTAATGCAATGTGAAAATAGCCTGGTGTGAACACAGATATTTCACTTAAACTATATAATTATTTAAAACTAACTTAACAATACTAAATTAAAGCTATCTACTACCTATTGAACAATTTAAGATAGGCTTTTTTCTGAGAAAACGAAATTGAAGCAGATTGCTTTCACTTTTCACTATACCCTTCCTCTTCGTTATGTCACTGAGGGGCACCGAAGTTCTTATATACAAACTATGCAGAAACCTGACTGTCAGGCATTTGCTTTTATCACCTAAGTTACCTGAAATGCTATGTGCCTGATCACAATCCAAACTTTAACATTTTTTTTCTGTAATTCTTAATGATGTGACTCATATGTTCTTATACTGTACATCTTTCTGAAATTATTTCAGGCTGGTAAATAGGTAAAGGTATGCACATATACATTTGCTAAAACAACTGTAGATTTCCTAGAGCTGTCTTATTTTCTTTTAATTTCAATATTCTTCACCAGCACCATAATTCAAATGTATTAATTCTTCTTTAGTAAAGTCCAGGAAGGACTTCACTTCTTGGGGAGTATGTCTTAAGAAAAATAACACTGTCAAATGTTCTATTCATCCAAAACTAACTCAACTACAAGACTAATAAATTAAAGGTAGGAGCCAACACAATGCTTAAAAGTAAAATGTATATGAAGTTCATTCAACCAAGATAACTTCATTATAATTACTCTTACTCTCATGACCCTAGAAATAAGAATGACGAATAGAAAAACGGACAGCCTCTCCAAACAACAAACGTAACATACTAATCAAATATGTTTTTAAAAACAATTAGTATACTATCTTTCATGAGGTTAACATCAGTACCTTCCTCACAATTTCAATCTCATAACTGTGTACAGGCAGTTCTCAGGTAACAAATGGGTTCTACCCCCATTTCGCCTTTAAATCAAATCTGTACATTAAGTTGGAACAATTAGGTATGATTCATATAAAACATCAATTTGACACATGTTTAGTGTATAGTTTATATTATACCTGTCTATGCATTAAAAAAATTAAAGAAACACTTTCAACTACACTAACATCTCTCTAACATAATAACACAGTAACAATAACAATAGGCTCCTGGATGGTGCTATGGGATCAGCATTGCACTGCTAACCAAAAGGTCAGACTACAGCTTACCGCCTCAGAAACGCGACATAGCCATTATGAGTCCGAAAGAATATGGTGGCAGAAAGGGGGTTAATAAAAATAATAATAATGCTTTCACACATGTTACAAAGTAGTGCCCATTTATTAATACAAACCACTGTATGTACCTTGGACTTTTAATATAATAGGCTTTACATGGATTTGGGCACAACTAACAGTTGTTATTAACTATATATATCATAAGTTCATATCCCAAGCGGGGACTAACTGTAATTTCAATTGTCCAAAAAAACAAGCCACCGTTACTTACATGAGATTTTTCTTAAACATTCCAAAATTGAAATGTCACATTCAGTGTAATGAGCACTGGTGGTACATTAGTTATGGGCTACTGACTCAAAGATTTGAACCTATCAACCACTCAAAAAAAAAGAAATATGTGACAATCGGCTTCCACAAGAAGGGAAACCATGAGGCAGGATGTTCTACCTCAATAGCAACAGGTTAGTGTTTAGCTTTGTTTTTGTTCATCTATCACTCTATGCGTAAATACAGACCAGGGAAATGATTTTTGACTATCTAGTTCAATGTATCACTACAACATATTTCAAAAGCAATCTTTTACATAAGTAAATCAAGTTTTTTTTAATGTTTGTTTTTGGTATTGTTAATGTTCACAATGCTCAAGCTACACTTTGAAAAGCAGAAACACTAATTCAGTAACTATCTAAATCACCACATCTAACCTCTGTTTTAAAAAAGACAACGCCAGAATCTGAAGGGTAACAACAAACTATGCCTTTTAATTTTATTGCATTTTACTTGATCTATCCCCAAATATGTGCCAAGCACACAGTAGAAAGATAACAGTAGCAGCACGGAATTTCATAACCTACAAATTCATGAGTTACAAAAACATACAGACAAGGCAAGCAATGAAAACCTGCTGTCATCAATACTAAAATGTAGGGGCATATATGAAAGCATTTGTCTTTGCTGTAGAATTTTAGTATACACTTCTTGATGAAGTTGTTTAAATTGAAACCTAAAATACAAAAAGCTACACATGCAGAGACAGCAGGAGATTGAAAAGGAAATTGAGACAAATGTTACCTGTAGAAAGAGGTAGTAAGAAAAATTTTGTGTGTAAATTTATATACATACAGGGGGCTTCAAAAAGTTGTGGGAAAAATCCATTTACTTTTAATTTCACTTTTCCATGAACTTTTAAAGCGCCTTTGTATAAACATAAGAATACCTTTTAAACTTTCTTTAGAAACCTAATTCTCATCAAGTCAAATGGAAAGAATATAAGCTTTGAATGAAACCAGACTTACAACCTTGCTTGCTGAACTTTCATTTCC
This sequence comes from Echinops telfairi, assembly GCF_000313985.2. Classification (NCBI taxonomy): domain Eukaryota; kingdom Metazoa; phylum Chordata; class Mammalia; order Afrosoricida; family Tenrecidae; genus Echinops; species Echinops telfairi. The sequence goes on from NW_022111373.1 coordinate 62,231,385, forward strand.
TCGAACAAAAATGTACCACACACACACACACAATCAGAAGTTTAAAATATTCTTAGATCGATTCTCTCATCTGGCCTCAAAAACAATTCTAGACAGAAGGGAAAAACAAAACCAGACATTATATCCAAACCCTCAAAGATCACCATATGGCCAAAGTTATTTTATAAATACTCTATCTCCCAAAGAAACTAGCTTGATTACTGTCTCTCTAACACAGCAGTTCTCAACCTGTGGCTCACGACCCCTTTGTGGGTTGAACGACCCTTTCACAGGGGTCACCCGATTCATAACAGTAGCAAAATTACAGTTATGAAGTAGCAACGAAAATAATTTTA
>NW_022111373.1:62235523-62237521 GCF_000313985.2 Echinops telfairi
CCCTGTGTGTTTCATACTCTTTACAGAAGTAGAAAACCCCACAAGCAGCTGGTGGTTTTGAACTGCTGACTGTGCAGTTATCAGTTCAATGTGTAACCACTATACCACCAGGAGTCCTAATCCTAGATTTACTAAATCCAAACATTTAAAAAACTTAGCAACTACCCCTACATACACATCATCCCTTACTCCTGTACATTTGCCAATGGCACCAGCAACTTGATTGTGCCCAGACTCAAACTTCAAGTTTGATTCCTTCCTGTCTGCCTAGTCATAAAACTCTGCCAACTTTATTTCAACACCATACAAATATTTGAACACCAGCTCTCCATTCCCTAGTCCATTACTCTAGTTCAAACCCTGTATTTCAACTGTTTTAACTCTTCCTACAACTATGGGGGGGAAAATCATTGTCCTAATGGACTCTTCCTAAACCAAAGGCTTAGTCATTCACATTTCACATGGCTAAAGTCTACAATGGCTATCCATTACCAAATGAAGTACAAACTACAAGCAGTCCCACAATTCTGACTAGCCTAGTTGCCCGTAAACCCAAAAACTCACTGCCAGGGAGCCAATTCCAACTCAAAGAGACCCTATAGGTTGACAGAAGAGAGTACAATGGTCCTTTTGAGTTTCCAAAAGGATTTGGGTTTAGGCTGTAAATCTTTCCCCCATAGAAAGAACTCAAACCCCCGACGTGAGGACCTAGCTGCTCTTCAATGTTTTATAAATTTATTCACTATGAAAACTAAATAAGCCCTACTTAAAAGTAATTCTCTGTCATAGTCACCTGCAATTGATGCATGTGCAAATTTTTGTACCAATGGAAAGGTTTTGATGTCTTTTTTTGCACTAACAACAACCTAATGCACCTGTTTCAATTCACCTACAAATTCTTAAAGATGCAATTCATTAACGGGGGGACATTAAAATTGGCATTCAAAGTCCACTCACTACAAAAGGCTCTGATCTGCCTTTTCACTCAAAGGCAATGAATTGTATGCACATTTTCTCACAGGCATTGATCATTCCATCTCTGACTGTCAAAACCAGGCATCCTCAAACTGCAGCCCGCCAAGGACATTAATCTAACCCATCAGGTGTTTTTGCCCCGTTTGTTTTTTTACTTCAAAATAAGATATGTGCAGTGTGCACAGGAATTTGTTCATCGTTTTTTTTAAAACTACAGGCCAGCCCTCCAACAGGTCTGAGGGATGGTTAACTGGGCCCCTGTTTAAAAAGTTTGAGGACCCCTGGTCAAAATACCATACTTTGAAGAGCCTTCTAAGAGTTTGTGGAAAAAAATAGAATTAAAAGATAATTTGGCTACAACCTTTTTGAAGTCCTTCTATACTTTCATAGTCATTCTTTAAGCCCCCCGATTGATATAATAGCTCCCTCTTTTAAATCCCTCTTTTAATAAGAGGTGTGGATTGGGTAGTGGACAGCTAACAGCAAGGCCAGTGGCTCAAACACACCAGTCAGTCAATGGGAGAAAGATGAGGCTTTCTGCTCCCATTAAGGACTTACAGCCTCGTAAAACCCACAGGGCAGTTATACTCTGTCTTACAAGGTCGCAGAATCAACTTGGTGGCAGAGTGAGTTTGGGGTTTATTTTGTTGTTTTTCTCTCATAATACTTTTTATACATCACCTAGACTAAAGCTAAGAGCCCTAGTGGCACTGTGGTTAGGTGCACGCCTACTAGTTAAAAGATCAGTGGTTTAAGCCCACTAGCTGCTCACAAGAGAGACACATAGCCACTTGGTTCCATAAAGACTGCAGCCTTGGAGCCCTATGGGGCACCTCTATAGTCACTACATGTGGAAACTGACTCAGAGGCAACAGGTTTGGTTTTCTATAAGTCACTGTAAAGGACCAAATCTTGCTGGCTTTGAAACCTCCTATAGCATTCTTGGGTGAAACAAATGGTTATGCACTGGACTACTAACTGAAAAGTCAACAGTTTGATTTTATGCAGAGATAAAAGATCTGG
>NW_022111373.1:62238397-62245120 GCF_000313985.2 Echinops telfairi
TTGTTTTGTTCTTAATAGCATTCTTAATAGCACAGTACATAACTGACAAGAAGGATTCCATAAATGTCCTTGGGGGTTAAGCAAAATCCTGAAGTAGAGCTAATTCTTTGGATTTAATCTATAATATATGAACCCAAACCCACTGCCACTGAGTGGACCCCAATTCATATCAACTTTTTAAAGCAGAGTAGAACTGTTCTTTATTTAGCATTCCTAAAACCAAAGCTTTATGAAAGCAGCTAGTGAATTTGAATTATCAAGCTTGCTGTTCACAGCCAAGTGTTTAACCCACTACACCCGCTTTGCTCTTTCTACGTAAGGAAAGCAAAACCAAAAACTCACTGCCATCAAGTCATTTTCAGCTTGTAGGAACCAAATAGGTAGGGGTAGAACTGCCCTGTGGGTTTCCGAGCCTGTAACTATGTACAGGAGTAGAAAGCCTTGTCTTCTTCCCACCTAGCAGCTGGTTTGAAATGTTGACCTTGTGTTCAACAGGCCAACACATAACCACTACACCAGTAGGTCTCCTTTCAATGCAGAAGCACCTTTAATACTCAAAACATAAAAGTCAATGAATTTTTAAAAAAAACCACATACAAATGCCACTGAATCAACTCCAACTCATGTTTAGTCTGTATGCTATGAATACAACAGCACTTCACTGGGTCTTCAATAGTTGATTTTTTTTTTCTATAAATAGGTCACCTGTTATTTCTTCAAAGGTACCTCTAAAAAGATTCAATCCGCCAAGCTCTCCATTAGAAGCTGAGCAAATTAACAGCTTGCATTACCTAGGAACTCTATGAATAAGTGATCTTATATATTTAATGCGCAGAAAATATTAGCTCGAGGAATTGATAGAATGCCAATTGAAATGTTTCAAGAAGCTGATGAAGCACTGGAAGCACTGACTATTTTATGCCAAGAAATTTGGAAGACAGCTACTTGGCCAATTGACTGAATGAGATTCTTATTTGTACCCATGTCATTGAAAGGTGACCTAACAAAATGCTCAAATTAGACAACAATATCATTAATATCATATGCAAGTAAAATGTTGCTGAAGATCACTCAAAAACAGTTGCAGAAGAAGTATAGTAGCAGGAAGCTGTCAGAATTATCAAGTTGGATTCAGAAAAGGATGTGGAACAAGGGATATCATTGCTGAAAGCAGAGAATACCAGAAAGATGTTTATTTGTTGACTATGAGAAGCGCTGGTGATGTAGGGTGACGCGGTGAGCTGTGATCCTCAGAGACAGCAGTTTGGAACCACCAGCCACTCCGCTGGTGAAAGGTGGAACTTTCTACTTCTGTAAACACTAACAGTTTCGGAAACTCACAGGGGAAGTTTCTACAGCAGTGAGTAATGGGCACCATAAAGAAAACTATACATACTTTTGCAGAGAATACAACTTCCAGAACACTGTAATTGTTCTCCTGAGGAACTAGGACATGAATCAAGAGGCAGTTACAATCTGTGTTTAAAATCAAGAAAGGTGTACATCAGGATTGTATGCTTTCACCTTATTTATTCAATCTGTACACTAAGCAAATAATGACAAACTAGATTATATGAAGAAGAATGTGGCATCAGAATTAGAGGAAGGCCTAATAATCACCTGCAATATACAGATGACACAACCTTGCTTACTGAAATTGGGGACTTGAAGCACTTACTGATGAAGATCAAGGATTGCAGCCTTCAACATAGATTACGATTCTACATAAAGATCCTCACAACTGGATCAGTAAATAACATGGTGAAAAAATGGAGAAAAGATTTAAGTTGTCAAGGATATTGTCTTATTTGGATACACGATCAATATTCACAGAACAGTAGTCAAGAAATCAAACAATGCATTGCAAATCTGTTGCACAAGACTTCTTTAAAGTGTTGAAAATCAAGGATGTTACTTTGAGTATTAATGTGAGTTTGACCCAAATCAAGGTATTCCCAATTGCCTCATGTGCATGTGAAAGTTGGGCACTAATAAGTAAGACTGAAGAAGAATCAATGCATATGAATTATTGTGCTGGCAAAGAACTTTGAAAGTACCACAGACTGCCAACAGAACAAGCAAATTTGTCTTGAAAGAAGCACAACCAGACTGCTCCTTAGAGGCAAGGATGGTACATCTCATGTACTTAGGACATGTTATCAGGAGAGACCAGTCCCCAGAGAAAGATATCATGCTAGGTAAAGAAAAAGGGGCAACAAGAAAGAGGAAGGCACTTGACAATATGGACTGACACATTGGCTACAACAATGGGCACAAACACAAGAACAATTCTGAGGATGGTGTAGGAATGATATGAAACCAGGCAAGTTTCATTTTGTGGTACATAGGATTGCTATGAGTTGGTACCAATTCAATAGCACCTAACAGTAACATATACTTATTTTCAAATGAATTGATATAATTAGACTATAATTAGAATATATGAATAATTAGAGTATAATTATTTTAAACCTAGCATTTTTATGAAAGTGGTGTTATTACAACTGCTACTAAAAAACCTAAAAGGGATGTTTGCTTAAGCAAAGTTCTAAAGTCAATGGCAGAATATAAGTTTAAAAGCCTAAGAAGTATGATTAGTCTTAAAAAGAAGATGTCACAAGGAAAGGATGAATGAAAGATGTCACAAGGAAAGGATGAGTCATCCAGGGTGCAGTGTAGCACCGATGAAACTCAATATTCCTCTGGTTCTTTGAGTCTTCCTCATCCCCCACTATCATGACCCCAATCCTGCCTTTCAGTTCTGGCTAGAAGGGAGCATGCACATGGGTACAGGTAAGAGCTCAGTACACATGGAATCCAGGTCAGATAAACCCATCAGGAACAGAAATAGGAGTAGCGATAGCAGGAGGATAGGGGTAAGTTGGAGGGAGAAGGGGGAATCGATCACATTGATCGATATATAACCCCTGCCCAGGGGGACGAACAACAGAAACGTTGGCTGAAGGGAGACAGTGGTCAGTGTAAGATATGAAAATAATAATTTATAACTTATCAAGAGTTCACTGGGGTGGAAGGGTGGAGGAAGGAGGGGGGAAGAGGAGCTGATACAAAGGGCTCAAATAGAAAGTGAATGTTTAGAAAATGATGATGACAACATATGTACAAATATGCTTGATACAATTGAGGTATGGATTGTTATAAGCACTGTAAGAGCCTCCAATAAAATCTTTTTTTTTTAAGTCATTTTTTCCTTTAGAAACAGAAGCAACAACAGCAATGGATAGAGAGAGAAAAATGTCTTCAACTCTGGGGTGGTGAAGGACAATGCAAGCTACCTCAAGGGAAAATGTATCAAAAATAATTTTGAAATTTCCAGGATATAAGAAATCTAGTCTAACTCCACTATGTCTCCAAAAACAAAGTTATGCGGGAACTTGCAAATACATGGCTTCAATTCTCACAAGACATGAGTAACAATGCTAATGAGGAAAGGGAATCCATAATTGATGCAAAAGAGTTAAACAAAAACGGTTGAGGTTCAAGTCCACCTAAAGAGATCGCAAAAGAAAAATTTGGAAATCTACTTTCTAGTGCTGGAAACCTTATGGAGTGCATTTCTACCCCTCTGCACGAGAGATCATAGGTCTCTAAATCAGCAGCAACTGGATTGATTTTTTGTTGTTGTTCAATATATACTTAATGAGGAAGGTTATAGGTCTTATGCAGTGTATTAAAATGCTCAGAGGAACAACAGGTGAGAGCAACACATATTACACAAGTTTGCAAGATAGGAACGAAAGGACTGCAGATCAGCAACAAAAGCATGGATCAAATTAGCTCAAATTTGTACTGCCTAGGTGTATAGTCAGATAATTTCTCCCATAAAACCACAGAAATCTTTGGCTCTGCAGAATAGCTTTAATTTCTAAATCTTTCTTTCCCACATGTAGGAAGAAATCAGGGTACCTGCAAATAACAAGAAATCAGCTTTTGATAGGTAATCATGAGATGTTTTGACATTGTAATTGGAGGAATCTCCTCCAAACAAGGGTGCTACACCACAGTGTACTAAAAAAGATACAGCAGCTCTTACAATTCCCTTACTCCTTCATGTTCTATGGCATAGGCCTAGCAATCTCAAAAATTTGCACAGGGGCCTTCTGCCACTGAACGGTGAAATGTGATTATGAGAGGTGAAGAATTTAGAGTAGAGAAAAAGACAAGCTTAAGAGGAACTATGTTTGAAATTATAAAATGTTGCCTACTGCTTCTGTAGAAATTAGAATATACGAATGATTGTCCTTTTAAAATGGATTTCACCACCCACACATCTCAAAACTCATTATGAAACCAAGAAAACCTGAATAAAATAATCATAATAACAGCTCCCCACAAAACTACTGTCCTCCAGCACTTGGCCAGAACAATAACACCTTCGAGGGCACTAGTTTAAGGCAGAAGAAATTATTCTTCATGTTTAATTTTTTACTTCCAGCTTGTCTCTTAATAAATATACTGGATTTCAAGGAATTCTAGCACATATACCCAAACTAACCCTGATTAACTGTATTTAATAACTGAGTTAACCTCAAAATAGCAGTTTTAAATGCGCTACTTTGAACAGCTTCTGATTTTTTCTAAATAATATTAAGAAGTGAAAATTCAATCATCTAAAAAGCCAGAAGCCAAAGTTTTATTACCATTCAATAACTTCATTAATAAAACTCAAAGATTACAACTACATTTTAAAAATTATACTTTTTATATAATGTCTTTTACTGTAATTTTGTATCAGCATTGTTTCTTAAGCAAACAAGGAATAATTGCTAAGCAGAACTTAATCTGCCTGATTACAAATAAACAACAAAGTTATTTTTCAGTTACTTCTCAATGATGTTTATACAAAATATAGAATATTAACCGTAGTTGTTCAACTTTCTCCTTTCATGCACTGTAAAATGAGATTCTCAAAATGACTCCATATGGATTCCAGTTTGAGATAGTCCCTGGAAACCCCCCAAAATAGTATACTTGTTTACAAAAACAAGACTAGACAAAGTGAAAAATGAAGTTAATACCAGTTAGCCACTGTGGTGGTCTGGGCAGACTATAGAAACAAATTCATAGACACTCATATGTTTATAAGAAAGAGCTTTATATACCAGAGCAATTGAATATTGAGAAAACATCCTAGCCCAGTCCAGATCAAGTCCATAAGTTCAATACCAATCTATAAATTCCTCTTCAGACTCATGCAACATATGCAATGACGCCGAATGCAAGAAGATCACAGGCCAGTAGGTGAAAAGTCATATGGATCAAGCAATGGTATAAGCCTCTCAGCTCTGGCAGGGGTCTCTACCCGGCTCCTCCACTCAGGGCACTAGCGTAGCTCCATGTGTCTTGTCAGCGGCAATGTCTCCCAGCGAGTAAGGGTGTGTCCCGCCTCCAGTGAGTTATTTATCTCCTTAGTGCCTCCTAATAAACTCATCAAGCTGCGACCTGATTGACAGGCAAAACTTCACCCCTTCACTCTTAAGTCTCAAATTGACAACAGATTATGTAACTACTACACCCACTAACAACAATTACAACTACAAAAAGGCACTCTATTTATAAACACAATCATTATGACTGTTGGAATGTTAGATAAGCTGGGTCACATAGCTTTCACATTTACTCATCCAGTGTCAGCCATGATAAAAAGTATTTACCAACGTAAATCATTCCTAATGGTTCCCTTCACATTAAAGGAAACAATGAATTTCCAAAGACTGCTTGATCTTTCCATAAGAATATTCCAACAGTGGACTCAAACCCAACACATCAAAAACATGGCCTCACCATCATTCTTCCTTCATCCCTTTTCCGAATCTTTCTCATGTCTCTCATGTTTACTTACAGGGGAGTTTCAAAAAGTTCACGAAAAAATGAAATAGAACGTTAATAGAATTTTTCCATAAACTTTCTGAAGCCCCCTCGTATCATCAATGGAGCCTCTAACCTCAATGGAGTCATCCAAATCATTAGGCAAACTCCCGGCAATTATTACCCTTTATTGTGCTTCACAGACATTGCTTCCCCCAGCCCCCATATTAGAAGATCTGTGATAATTCTGCAGTTAGATCAGTGTCAATTTGGCAACAGCCCCATACTCACTTCATATCTCTACCATATTTTAATATGTCTAACTTTTCCACAATGCTGTTGCACATATCAGGGTTGGAGGAAGGCTTATTAACCACCAGCCACATGCAGATGACAAACTGACTAGCTGAAAAGGAGGAGGAAGTGAAGCACTTGCTGATGAAGATCAAAGGCCTTCAGGATACTGTAGCCTTCGGTATAGATTACAACTCAATGTAAAGAAAACCAAGTCCCAATAATTTGGACCAGAGGTAACATGATAAATGGAGAAAAAAAATTAAAGTTGTCAAGAATTTCATCTTGCTTGGATCCACAATCAATGTTCATGGAAGCAAGTTAAGAAATCAAACGATGCATTGCACTGAGGTAAATCTGTTACACAAGACCCCTTTAAAGTGTTGAAAATCAAGAATATTACTTGGAAAAAGGTGCACCTGACCCAAACCATCATATTTTTAATTACCTCATATGCATGTGAAAGTTGGACACTGAATGAAGATAGAATAAAAGATGCATTTGAATTATAGTGCTGGCAAAGAATGTTGAAAGTACTATGGACTGCCAAAGGAACAAACAAATCTGTGTTGCAAGAAGTTATGACCAGAATGCTCCTGT
>NW_022111373.1:62246108-62255550 GCF_000313985.2 Echinops telfairi
ACAATTTTTGTATGTACTGAGAAGCCAAAACCTCACAACTCACGTTATTGTAATGTCAACTTTATTGTGACATGTTTTATTGTGGTATCCATTTTATTGAGATATCCCCTTTAATACAGTGATCTGAGACCAAACTGGCAATAACAGAAAGCCACACTCATTACCATAGAGTCAACGCCATCTCACAGTGACCGAACTCTCATGTAAGTGTCCAAAAATGTAACTCTTAAGGGAAGTAGAAAGCCCTGTCTCCAGGAGAGCAGCTGGTGGTTTCGAACTGCTGATCTAGAGATTAGTCACCCAACTCATAACCACTATACCACCAGTGTTCCTTGAAATAATGTTAAAATACTTTTTTTTAACCCCAGATCAAAGAAGCTATTCCATTCAGAGTACAACCTAATAGACAACTCTCCTAAGAATCTGACTTAATTCTTTGTCTCATTTTCCTCATATTCAGTCAAATTAACAATTCTACCTTCTCAATGTCCTACTACCCATATTATCTTTTTCCATCCGTCATCAATGTCCTTCCTGATCAATTTCTATAGCAATTTTTGACAGAACAATTAGCATATTACTGGTCTTTCATTTCTTCATAGATATGAGTATAATACTATTTCCAGAAATAGCTATACCTAAATCCCAAATAACACCATTTTTCTCTCAAAAAACTGAAACAGTCCCACTCGGCTTAGCATTAAATGATCTATATGACTTGGCCAATGTGATGACCCAGAGGATAAGTGGAAACATGTAAATAAGATGTAGAAGACTTGGAGATTGGTCATTTTGTCATGCTGTTAGGCATAAAAGTAAGTCATCTCAAAAGCAGGAAGAGGAATTCCAAAACCATCAAGAAAGAAAAGCCACCAGCAGAGCTCATGCAAGATCCCTGCAGAAAGTGGCAAACACAGCAGAGAGAACAGGGGAGATAGAAAAGGCACCAGAGGCTGCAGCACCAAGGCCATGTGAAACAGAACAGAGAAATCATCCTGAGAGGCAGAGCAGCTGCCAGATTTTCTTGGCCCACGAAAGCAGAAGCCAAGGGATCACATGGCTCAGAAGAGGTAGTGCAGACAAAAGAACTGTATCCTTGTGGTTTTGTAACCTATTACCTTCTGTAATAACAAAAAGAACTGTATCCTTGTGGTTTTGTAACCTATTACCTTCTGTAATAACCTATTACCTTCTGTCACTACCATTGAGTCTATTTCAATTTATAGCAACCCTACTGGACAGAATAGAACTGCTCCTGTGGGTTTCTGGAGCTGTAAATCTTTACAGGAGCCAAAAACCTCATCTTTCTCAGAGCTGCTGGTAGTTTTGAACTATTGACCTTGCAGTTAATAGCCCAACTCACAACCCACTACAGTTCCTAGCTTACTTAATAAGCCCCATAATAACAAGTGTTATCTGTGAGTTCTACGTGTCTACTGCAAGGATTATTGAACCTAGAAGAGAAGTAGAGTGCTCTGGGAGGGATGGTTAGAATCAGAATAAGGTAAAAAGAAATGGAGGGTGGAGAAATGTCTGACCACTTCCATGTGAATCAGCCTTGGACTACTATAGAAATCGGACTCTCCTCTGCTTATCTGGGTGGAGTCAGAAGTTCAAAACCACCAGCCACTCTGTAGGAGAAAGATGAAGATCTATAGTCTTGGAAGCCCACAGGGACAGTTCTACTACGTTCTACAGGAATAGACTCAATGGCGCGAGTTGGTTTTGAGTTTTCAAATATATCAGAGGAGGCCAGGTTCCACAGTGGTCTAAACTCTCAGCTGCTAACCCTTCACAGTGTGAACCCACCAGCCACCCAATGAAAGAAAGTTGCGGCAGTCTGTTTCTACGAAGATTTACAATCTTTAAAGCCCTATGAGGCAGTTAGACTCTGTCCAATTGTGTCACTGAATTAGGAGAATTTATGCATGTATTGTCCCCATTAAATTTTAAAGGTCTTTGAGAATACTGGGGACAATTAAAGCATCTTCACAATTCACCAGTCCATAATCTAGTATGGACTGAACAGACAGGAAACTGATGAAAACAAGTCTGTCAAAAATTCCTGCTAAAATGTTTAGAAAATAATGATGGCAATTTATATACAAATATGCTTGATACAACTGATGTATATGGATTGTTGTAAGAGTTGTAAGCACCCCCAATAAAATGATCTTTTAATAAATTTTAATTCTAGCCTACACTGAAATTCTAAAGTCTAAATTCCTTGCTGAAATATACATATTTAGCCATTCAAGCAATATCTTCAACCTACAATTGCTTTCCCCTAATACTTGCTCTAGAGATCTTTTATCACTCTTCCCCCACTTCCCCAAAAAAACAAAACCCCAAACTCACTGCCACCAAGTCAATTCTGACTCATAGAGACACTACAGAACAGAGTGTAACTGCCAGTGGGTTTCTGCAACTGTTACGCTATACAGAATGTGAATAGCTCGTCTTTCCCCTGTGGAACCACTGGTGGTTTCAAACTGCTAGCCTCATGGTTAGCAGGCCAACACATAACCACTACATCACCAGATCTCCAGCTCTCACCTCCAAGCAAAGGCAAGATTTCACTTTTAGTCTAAATTTGCTTCTCTGCTACTGCTGTTAGGTGCCATCAAGTTGCTTCCATCTCATAGCCACCATACATGCAACAGAGAGAAAAACTGCCTGATCCTGCATCCTTGCTAATCTTATGTGTGAGTCCATTGTTACAACCACTATGTCAATCTATCTTGTTGAAGAGCTGTTTTCTTTTTTGCTGCTCCTTCACTTTACCAAACATGATGTCCTTTTTCAGAGACTGGTCTCTCCTGACAAAATATCCAAAAAATGGTGAGACGAATGCTTCTAAAAAGCATTCTGACTGTACTTCTTCCAACACAGATTTGTTTGTTACTATTGGCAGAAAATGGTACTTGGAGTATTCTGTCAGCCCCATAATTCAAATGCATTGATTCTTCTTTGGTCTTCCTTATTTAATGCCTAACTTTCACATGGATAGGAAGCAATTACAAATACCATGGCTTGGGTCAGGTGCACCTTAGTCCTCAGAGTAATTTCCTTGAATTTTCAACACTTTAAAGAGGACTTGTGCAACAGATTTACCAAGGACAAGGCGTCCTTTAGTTTCCTGACTACTGCTTCCACGAGCATTGATGCGGCTACAAGCAGGACAAAATCCTTGACAACTTCAGCCTTTTCTCCTTTAATCATGATGTTGCATATTGATCCAGATGTGAGGATTTTGGTTTACTTTTGACATTGAGTTGGAGGCTACAATCTTTGACCTTCATCAGCAAGCGCTTTAAGTCTTCCTCGCGTTCAGAAAGCAAGGTCGTGTCATATGCATTTCACAGGTCTTCAACATATCGCTTCTCTGCTAGAGTTTCTTATTTCAGTTAAAGGTAGAACCACACAGTAACTAGTTTTGAGAAATTGGACTTTTGTCCTTGACTTTTTCTCTTACCCTCGAACCTCCAGATTTTCTCTCAACAAACGTTGTCTCCTCTTCTAAATATAGTTCAAGTCTCCATTTCTTTTGTTGTCCTATTATAGAGCAAATCATCTTTTCACTTGGCTACTACAATAACTAACCTTTGTAAATCAATTACTTTCCTTTGCTTACCCATTCCACTGGATTCAAATAGTAGTACATGTTACTATCCTTCAATTCTTTGCCTTTGAGATAAAGACTAGAATCCATAACTTGGCCTACAGACCTTCTCAGACCTTCTCTTTTTATCACTCTTCCAGTTCTTTTCCCATTATATTCATACAGGCTTTCTGTCAGTCCTCTTGACAAGCCAAACTTTTGTTTGTAGGCTTTTATCCTTAACTGTTAAACACTTGTATCTGCTTTGCCTGCTAACTCCCAGTTTCTTGTTTACAAGTGAGAAATTCCACTAAACCCTTCATAACTAAAAACTAAAGAGTTTTTGAAAAAGATATCTGAACTAATCTAAAAATGATTGAACAACTATATTTGAGAAGGGTAGGCTTGCAGCTCAGAAGATAGCTCAGGGATTACTTCAACCAGATTGCTCAAATGCTACCATAATTCCCCTTGTACATCTTGTTATTGTTTGTTCTATCATTTTCATGTTTTCTTATTATAGACTAATTATTCCATGTGGTGGAAAACAAAGTATTTCCTTTCGTTTTTTTATCCTGTAGCTTTTCCTATCTAGAGAAAGACTGGCTCTTCTTCTGTTCCAGTGTAAAAAAACAAACAAACAAACAAACAAACACACTTGAAAAGAATTTTTGACTGTTTTGGTCAGATGAAATGATCAACTATAACCAGGTCAGATCCTTAAAAGAAGTGAACATTTCCTCAGATGCTGTGCTATTGGAATTGGGGGAGAGAATAATTCCTAGAAAAGGTATGTAAGTATATCCCCTGAATTGTGGTGGACAGGCAAATTCCAAACAAGTTGTACAATGTGAGTTGTTAAGAGTAGGGAGGGCTGGATGTCCAGATGAGAGAACTAAAACTTTTACTTCAATTTTTTTACTGAGAAAATTAGTATAATCAGAAGATAGTGAATGATTGGTAGTTGTAGATTTAAAACATCATGTTGAGTTTGAGAGGTCTCTAGTGGCAAATTTAGACTAAAAAATATTGAGTTTTACTTCCAACACATAGAGTTCAAAGTCTGCAAATTAGTTAAATGCAACACAAACCAAGAAACACAGGGTTCTATGGCTCTAAGGTCCATAGAGATGATGATTTGGCAATTACTGGCACATCGATGCAAAATGGAGCCAATTAGCAGAGAAAATTACCATAAATACAAAAAATGAAATATTATCCTAAATAATCGGTTTAGGATACAACAGTTTTCTACTAAGTATCAATATTAACGAAGCATACAAGAGTCACAGGAAGGAATATAGATTGAAAGGGACCCAGAGAAAGATAAAGAAATAATAGGAATTCACAGTGCAGTGCAAGAAAGGTTCAACAACATAGTTGAGCTAAAAGGGAAGTCAAGTATGATAGTCCTAAGAAAAAGTTACAGGATTCAGTGAACAGAGGTCTACAAAAAACTTGACATTCCGTTTCATTAGAGTAATAGTGATGGAAACTAGAATGCTGATACAGGCAAGGCAGAAGGAAACAGAAAAAGAGAGAACAAGATGATATAACAGTTCAAAACGTTTGGAAGTAAAGACGAAAGATGCATATAAGTCAGCAAGAGGACAGGTAAGTGAGGTTAAAAAAAATTACTTTTTGTTTGCTATTATTGTTCTATAAAATCAGGCTAAAAAGAAATGGGAAGAATTAGTAGAAAGGAAGAGTTTGAAGAGAGTATATGAAAACATTAAGTCCTTGAGAGGGAAGTTGGAGAAATAATCTATAAGCTAGGTAGAGAACTTGTATTTAAAGGGAAAAAGGTCAATTTTTTAGCTTATCATAATAGAATGGAAAAGAGCAGGGATAAATAAGATTCATGACATTGAAGTAATTTTTATCAGCTGGTTTCTCTCTTTAGTAAAAAGTAGAAAAACAAGACCATCTGCTCATGAGGATATGTGAAGCAAATCTTAAGACTTGAAGGTACGTGATCTGAAATAAATATGATCTGGCAAAAATAGCACTGTTCTAGAATATCATTTTTCCAAATATAGAGTATACATACATCAGAAGAAAGTTAAAGAAACTAAAAGATATTGTGTATGTAAAGCACTATTATATAATAATAGTAAGGGAGGGTATATTGTGCTACTTCTCTGTATTACACTTAATACCCAGAATATCACTAACTCCAGTGAACAGTGGAGTTCTGACAATAATTAGCCACGTTGTCTCATATTTTGCCAAATGATGCAACAAAAGGGGAAAGGGAAAACTAAATGATCATCAATAAATAAATGCTTGAATAGATGTATTTCCATTTTCCATATAGCACTAGAAAACTTTTATTAGTTTCTAACTTTCGAACTTCAGCCTATTAAGTTTCTTTTTTACCAATTATATTACAAAACCAAGCTCACTGCCAGAGTCAATTCTGGCTCATAGCAACCCTATAGGATGGGGTAGAACTGTCCTTTGTGGATTGCCAACACTGTAACCCTCTGTTGAAGCAGAAAGCCTTGTGCAATAGACAGATATCAAAAACCCTCTAGCGAAAGTATGCATCTATGGAAGTGCTTCCTTATAATTAACAGGGCTTGTTTTTATATCCATCTCTCCATCTATCCATCATTATTTATTGAGTGCCTACCATGTATAAGCCATTATGCTAAGAGTAAGATATACATTATGCACAAAAAATCATAACCTAATATGTGAATTATAACATTGCTACCAAATGGTCATCCTATCTATACTTGAAGTAAAAAAAAAAGTTAGATTTAAACGTATTTCATCCATTTTTTGGGGGGGCGGGGGTGGTATTTCGTCCATTTAGGGGGCTCTCATTATCACATCTTTCTCACATGATATTAAAAGGAAGTGAGATAGTTAAGGTTTATTGTGCCAACCTGGCTGCTAAATGCATGTGGCATTAACTGGAGGGTTGAGAGCCTTACTGAGTCCAACCTTTCTAGTTCTCTTGTTTCCTGATGGTTAGACCAGGGTGCAGCTGCCTTAGCCAGTTCCCTGCTTCAGGTGACAAGATTCACTTCCTGCATGATACCCCTGAGGAGAAGCAGCATGGACCTACCCTGATGCAGCCCTCGGTGCTGGAGCAGCTGCATGGAAGCTCCTGCCAGCACTGAGATGCTTACACGCTCCCTGATTTGGCTTTCCTCGTGCAGCCAGTGTCAATGCGTGTGTTTTGTGAGATTGAGGAGGACTTTGTAGATCTATGGGCTAATGTTGGACTTATGGGCTTGGACAAATGTATGGGCTAATGTTGGACTTATGGGCTTGGACAGCACTGGGTTGAGATGCTTTCTTAATGTATACTTACCCTGTATATAAAACTCTCTTATACATATGAGTTTCTGTAGATTTGTTTCCCTAATTTACCCAGACTAACACAGGAAGGATAATGTTTTAAAACTCTTCAACTAGTACAACCACTAGTAGTGCCTGGCTGGTGCAAACTGTTAACATGCTTGGCTAACAGAAAGGGTGAAGGTTCAAATTCACCCACAGGTACCTTGGAACAAAGACCTCAATAACTACTACTTAAAAAAACAACCACTGATATATGGAGCACAGTGCTACATGATACAATGCCATGAATTAGAATCAGTAGCCAAGAGAGAACAGTATCATCATCTCTATTGAAGAACAATATATCCCCAGATTATGAACTTCCCACAAAGGAACAATGCTAATTTGCCCCTCAATATCATGCTTGCTCTCAAATGGAAATGGCTGAAATAACTGCTACTCCAACAAAATCAGTCACTTCATTTGCTACATACAGAACAGCTTTTTAATCACTGAAAAGGCTCAAGCCTTCTCATGCACTAAAATAAGGCTAACTTAGAATTGTATGCATGGAAAATCGGTTATTATAGATGCAATTTGCTTGAAATTGAACACTTTATCATTTGTTCTCCTTTTTGACCCATTTTAAATTTATTCTAGTTTTTTTAAATCATTTTATTGGGGGCTTGTACAGCTCTTCTCACAATCCATACATCCATCCATTATGTCAAGCATTATTTGTATATTTATTGTCATCATTTTTCAAAACATTTCAGCTCTTTTTCCCCCTCTCTCCCCCTCCCTCAGGAACCCTTGGTAATTTATAAATCTTAAATTATTTTTTCATGTCTTAAACTGTCTGACGTCTCCCTTCATCTACTTTTCTGTTGTCTGTCCCGCAGGGCGGGGCTTATACATAGATCATTGCGACCAGACCGGTTCTTCCTTTCTCCCCCACCTTCCTCTTCCCTCCTGGTATGGCTACTCTCATGATTGGTGTTCTACTTTTTAATATTTTCTACTTTCTTTCCGATGAGGGTTTTTTCTGTTTTCCTTTGTTATTATTGTTAGATTTTTTACTTTGTTTTTGTATATCTTTCTGTACATGAAATCCAAGGTAGATAATTCTACAAAGACAGTAACTACTTTAAAGGTCTCTTGGGGTGGGGTCAGGGAGATTGGGGGAAAATGGAGAACTAATAACAATAAGTACAAAAAAGAAGAAAATGTTCTAACATTGATTGTGGTAATGATTGTACAACTCTTCTTAATATGATTGAACTACTGAATTGTATGATATGTGAGATATATACCAATAACATTGTTTTTTTTAAAAGGAGTATACGTCTGCCCCAATCACCTGTAAATTCCACTTAAAAGCCTAGATATGTTTGTAAACGCAGTGACTATCTGTAATGGTTATTTGTCATTTTAAACAAAATTGCTCTACTTTATTTCAAAAAATTCTCTAGTCAAAAGTCAGGTGGCTTTTAGCCCCTAATTCCTCAAAACAGGAAGAAACAAAAATAAGTTTATAATAAATTACTATTGTTCATTTGTATCTTTGATTTTTAAAGATGAATGAAAACGCCCTCAGAAAAATAATTCAGGAGATGAGCTGAGGTAGTTTGGTCATCTATTGCATGAAGGAAGATTAAAAATGAGATGACTAGATGACCAATTACTTTTTTCATATTCTCCCGTCCAGTTTTTCGGTCTCTGGGGGCCCTTTATCATTTTAAAAAATACTGGACCTTAATGAACTTATTTTATGTAAGTTATATCTATCAATGTTTGATATATATTGTGTTGTTAGTATAGGCACCCTGAAGACATCGTGATTAAGCAATAGTTGCTAACCAAAAAGTCAGTGGTTTGAACCCACCAGCTGTTTTGTGGGAGAAAAGTGGTACTTGGCTAATATAAAGATTCAGCTTCGAAAACCCTAAGCAGCAGTTTTCCTATGGCCAATAAAGTCACTAACTCAGAAATGACCCAACAGCAATAGGTTTTGGTTTGGTTGCTGATGTTGTTAGTCACCATGGAGCTGAATCTAACTCATAGCCAGCACTCCATGTTTGTCAGAGTAGAGCAGTGCTTCATAGGGTTTCCAAGGTTGTGATTGCCAAGCCTAACATGTGAGGCACCTGTGGGTGGATTTAAACACCAACTTTTCAGCTAGTTATAGAGTATGTAACCATAAGCAACACCTAGTGACCTTCTATTTTCTGTAATAAAGACAGAAAGACTGAGACACTTTTAAATAATGTACTTACTAATAATTTATTTTAAAGCAGCATATAATACATTATTATTAGTATAGGTAATATGATTTAAATTATATTCTCTGTAGAAAATGAGTTAAATAGCTATTATTTTACATATTTGTACAACTCTTTAATGTCTAATTAAATAGGAAGCAGCTGGATTCTCATCTTCTCGCACAAAATCTGTTTTTGTGTGTTTTGGCTCATAACATACAAAGAAAATTAGGCCTCACAGAGATATATATTTAGAAAAGGAATTTGTACATAATCTTTTCTTCTC
>NW_022111373.1:62255896-62262846 GCF_000313985.2 Echinops telfairi
ATTATTTATGGCATCAAGCGTGTACAGTATGAGCCAATCAGTGGCAGTAATGACAGAGCATGCGCTGTTATGCAAAAACCGCGATAGAGTGAAGCCGCGGAAGTCGAAGCGCGAAGTGGCGAGGGTTCACTGTATTTGCAAAAGTATAAAAAACAGGAAGACAGAAGAATTGATGCGTTCAAGTTATGATATTGTTAAAGATTAAGCATACTGTGTGGGATACATAAAGATTTCTCCCCAGGTTGTCTCCCCCAAATGTATGCCAAACCGAATTTGCTGCTTACTACACATGGTAAATGACTGTACACTTGGAGGTCACCGCAAGCAGGTCAGAGGTTATTCTCCCTAAGGCTTATCAGCCATCTAGAGCAATCTGACTGCATAGTCTGTCCTACCCTAAGTAGGGTCCACCCCCTTGTCATAAGGATAGCAGATTGTTTCCCTGAAGGAGAGCCCAGGGAGGTGTCAAGCCCACTCAAGGATGACCAAGGTTAGGCTGCCATCTTGAGTCTAGGGTCCGCCCACCTTGTCACATGTGTACCCCTTGTCCCTCCCCTTCCTGTGATACGTATGGGTATGTGGTTACCTATAATTACGCCCCTAAGGATATATAGACCTTGGTCAGAAATAAAGAAGAGACATTTTTTCCTCCTTCCCGCTGCTCCTCCTGTTCTCTGTGCAGACCTGGTTGCCAGGATGATGGCTGTCCTGGAGGTGAGCATGCTACTGCAAAATGTGTCTGACTTCTTTAGTTCACTCTCTCCTATATTCCATTACTTTACCATGATCTCTATATATTATAACTGTACAATTTCTCCTACAGATCCCCATGGGAGTTAGAGGCTGGTCTACTCTAACATACTATAGGATGCCTGAAGAATGAATAGATAGGTCTTAAAAGAAATATAATCAAAATGCTTCTCAGAAGTGAGGGTAGTAAGACTTTGGCTCATTTACTTTGGATATGTCATTAGGAAACACCAACCACTACACAAGAATATCACAATTGTCAGAGGCTAAGAGAAAACAAGGAAATCCTCAGTGAGAGAGACTGACACAGCAGCATGGGACTCAAATATACCAACAATCACAAAAAGGGCACATGGCCAGACTACATTTTATCCTTTAATAAAGTTGTCGTGAGTCAAGCTGACCTGATGGCAATTAACAACAAATCAAGCCAATACTATTAAACTGGAAAGTCTTTTCTGCTATTACATAATACTCAACAGAGAGAGAAAGTTAGATGAAATGTATAATCTAAGCATACCAATAAACATCCCATATTCTGTTCCATTAAAACTTAATGGTCTATCAGTTAGTTACTCATGTATATCACGTAATAATGGCCTTTTGGAAAATATTGTTTCACTGAGCTATACAGATTTTAACACATTTCATAATACTAAATTATTTTATTTATATAACTCAGCAGGTCCGGGCTGCTCATATCCTATTCAAAAGAGAGATCTAACTCATTACACTCTCGGGAGATAGGTCTAAGTCCTTAATAGCCTGCCTGATAAAAAATGTATTTGCTTACCAGAGGCTTTGGGCCACATGAGATAGTTCATGCTCTCAAATGTAGTTTATGGTGAGAGCCTTGAAGGAACTTCAAAAAAGTGTGAGAAATGAAATTTTAAAATAATGGAAAATTTTCACGAACTGTCTAAAGCCCCCTGGTACTATGTTTTATGGTGGGGGCCTTGTGTGGTATGAGCCTAACATCTCAGGGGCTGGAAACTGAGTAATTAAAGTCCCAGATCACCAAGACTTAGGTGACCCGCTCTGGTTGGTAACACTTTGTGCATACTGTGTGAATTATTACTGAAAGAATTAAGCACTGCCCAAAGACTCCACTAGGGGAGGAAAATTGGATGCTTTTACCTGGTCTCTCCTGGATCTTGTCCCACATACCTTGACCACATGGTATTAATCTGAACCTTTCAGTATAATAACCATAACCATGAACATTACTATACTGAATTCTCTGAGTCCTTCTAGCTAGTCACTGAACATAATAAGAGTGGACTTGAGAACTCCCAACAACCAGCAATCTTAGTAGAAAAGGATCAGGGAAGGTCTCAAATGCAGTTGTGGAAATTTGGTTTCTAAAGCTCTGATTTTTCTTGGAAGCTCAAATTTTGTCAATGGCAACATAGTTATTTTTCTTGATGTAATGAAGGTTCACTAATTCCGTTTCAAGAAAACATTTGTCAAATACATATGTCTGGAAAAACGTTAAGTGGTAGTTACATAATCTCACTTCAGTTTGAGGATATTAAGAGTGATTGGGTGGAGTCTAGCCTGTCAATCAGGTCCTGTGGGCATGGCCTTCTCATGAGGATTCTGGGGACTCCTCTTCTTCTTTGGAGGTGGTACACACTGCTTCACATTCCTGTTTGACAAGTCACATGGAGCCATGCTGATGGCAGCCAGATCCCTGGGGCTGGAGGAGCCATGTGGAAACCCACCCCAGCTCCAAGTTGCTTCCACCACTGGATCCACAAGACTTTCCACCCAATGACATGTGATCTTCCTGCATTCGGCATCATTCATGTGCTATGTGAGTCTAAAGAGGAATTTATGAGTTAGTATCGAACATAAAGGCTAATATTAGACTTACGGACTTAATCTAGACTGGGCTGGATGTTTTCTCAATATGTAACTGATCTTTGATAAAAAGCTCTCTCTTATACACATGAGTATCTCTGGGTTTGCTTCTCTAGTCAAGCCGGAGTAACACAGCATAGTTTCTGTATCAGTCTTTTTTCAAATAAAAAAAAAAGTGTACCATAAAAGCGGAAGTTGATTCATTTCTCACCTCAAACAACTGCACAATTGCTTTTTCTCAAGACATTGCACTTCAGGGTACAAACTTGCTTTATGTGTATTTTCCATTTCACCACACAAATACTAAAAAGACATGATAAAGACTGTGACTGAAAAGTATTAGTATTTACTATTTCATCAAGGATATTTTTAATTGGCATGCAGTTTTATCATCCTTTTGCTCTGTACCATCCATACAATTGGCAACAAAGTAAAAATGACAGATAATGTCTTATTATGAAAGTTGTTTTGCCTCTGCAGATCTCTTGAAAGGGTCTCAGGGTATCTCGGTGCTCTATGAGTTTCTTTTTGTGAACCACAAAAATCTGATATCTTGGAGTCACTTCCTGCTCATTTGGCCCCATGTGTTAGAGAAGTGTTTATAGGGGTTTTTCCTTGAAGAGTCTCAGCTAAATCTGTCAACTTTCATGTGAAAGACAAGATCACCACCAATATTATAACCAAAATGTACTTCCTTCCTATTTCCGTATGTAAAGTTCATCCACCAGTTTTCTTTAGTTGTGAATTTTTGACTGTCAGTTTGGCTTTATATAAGATCAACCCTGTATAAAAGATCTTGTTTCCACATATTTTTATTAATAGAAGCATCATTATAACTTACTGATAAGTTTCAGACTTTTTTAACTTCATAAATTTGACATCTGTCCTATGATTCCTAACATTTTGACAATTCCACTCTATTTTTCTCTAGCAGAATCAAACATTTACAAGAGGTCTTCAAAAAGTTCGTGGGAAAATGTAATTAAAAGGTAGTAGAATTTTTTCACAAACTTTTTAAAGCTCCCTCATCTGTAAATTCTTTTTAACTTTTTCTAAGTTTCTACTTTATGGTTTGCTATGTTTCCTACTGCTAGCATACATTCATTAATTATTTAGATAGCTAATTTATAAATCACTCTACAAATAAAAAAGGAGATGAGCCTTAAACTGCCAATTACTACTAACTGATTTTCAACATCAACCAGATCCTTCACAGTACTGGAATCCATGGCCAGCACAACTCTTTCCTCTAGCTGAGGCGTTACATATAGCACCATCCTCTTCTTGCTCCCCACATGTCTCCATCAAGATCACCTAGCTGGCAGTGGATTTCCCAACTATCCCATACTTGTTAAACCAAATACCCTGTTCCACATAAAAAGCCAACAAAGAAAAGGAGATATGTGATCAAAAGTATTCACTAAATCGAGCTGCATTATCAGTTAGATGTTTGAAAAGTAATAAATCTCATCCAGGTGAAGGCATAGGACCTAGCAACAGTTCATTCTGTTAGCCATCAGATTGCCATGAGCCAGAGCCAACCCCACAGCATGTAACACAACTTCATTATGAAAAGCTTTCTTTCCAATAATTGTAGACCTTACACTAAAACTCAATCGTAACTTCCCCAGAACAATGCAGTTAGAATTGGAAACATTATCTCAAAAATCAACCACACATGATTTTATCCACAAATTTTCTATCCTGTCTAATCAGACTTCTATCAGTAAGTAGGAAAAGCTTCCAACTAGGCATCTCAGTCTCAAAAAGCAAAACTAAAATACTTATTAGTTCTTGCATTATTGTTCATCTCATCCTAAATGCATATTTTACTATATGCAGAATAATTAAATGGAAATTCGTAAGTTCTTAGCACTATCAACATGTTAACAAGCTACTTCCTAATACACTTAATTTATTATTTTAACATTTAGACGAGATCCTGTGATAAATCACATCACTTTCACCTGCCTGAGAAATGCCAATGTTCATCTGATAAGAACTATATGCAAAGGCTTATATATAAGCATTTTACTAGTCTTTTTATGATTATTCTGATTATTCTCAACATTACTATGAATTTGAAGACAATTGTTACCTTACAGCATTTCACAGATGGAAAACCTGAAACTTGAGGAAATCAGATTTTCCCAATACAGAAATTCCTTACATTGAAAAAAGAAATTCAGGTTTCCCAAAGTGCAGATTTCTCTTCTCTCCTACTTCCCCTGTACGTGTCAAGCTGACAGAAAACTACTACTTATTATCATGTCTCATGCAAAGAATGTTTACTATACATGTAGGCAGAAGTGAACAAAAAAGTTAGTTTAGTATATTAAAAGACTTTATGGAGTCCTATACTAAGCGACACCCTGAATTTCTAAGCCCTGAGGCACATAATACAGCACTTCCCAACTTAATTAACTGATAAAAATCACAGAACACCAATTACTAAAACTAAAAAGTGCTGTATACAATTTACAAAATGCTGTGAGACAGTTAATATTATAAAACCGGCTTGTTGATGGTTATTAACCAGCAAATAATTTTCTCTACCAGAAGACTTAAAAAACATTGTGGGAAAACGGAATTAAAAGATCATGGAATTCTTCCAGAACTTTTTGAAGCCCCTTTGAATTTGACCAAATTCCTTTCTTATACTGATAAAATGCTTGTTCTCCAAGATTTTGAATAAACAGAAAAATAAACCATCCTCCACTTTCAAATATAATGAGACAAAACAAGAAAGCCAAGTTCATTAACTGTTTTAAAAGTCAGCTAAATACTACTAGGAACAAAAGTAATGTCATTCAAATTTCTTCGTTATTTTGAAAAAGTAATTCTCCTAAGTTTGCAATCCCCTTTAGTTACAATTGTCTTGAAGGATTTAAGCCTTACAAATCCCCATAAACCAAACACTCAAATGCCTTTACATTTTTTAACATTTTTAAAACCATTCAGCCTCTCTACAAGCACTTTTATTCGGCATTCCTATCAATTATCCATTACCCTTAGCAACTAAATTCAATTTTTCTGACTTTGTATTCTCCTCACTGAGCCTTGAAAAAAACCGCACACAAAAAATGTCAACTGAGAAAGTAAGGTGCCGAGCACCTTAGAAGAGGTCAATTAACTTGCTGGGTGTGAAGACTTCATAAAGCAGCATCAACCAAGGTGACTTCTCCAGGATCCGTAACTCATCTGTTGGTTTTAGGAACTGATTGGACCCAAAGATGTCTACCCATTTTACGAGAAATAACTTATATAAGCGGCTTCAAAAAGTTTGTGGAAAACTGAATAAAAGGGTAATGAATTTTTTTTTACATAAACAAGCCTTTCATATCTCTGCCCAGTTCACTCTTCCCTTGATGACCTATAAAATGGAATGTGCCAAACTAAAAACAATTCAAAATAATAAATGGGAGGGAGAAGTGTCACTATTTTACAAAACTAGTACAACAGAGCAACATATGCTTCAGATTAAAAATCATGCTGGATACTAAAATTATTCAGCATTTATTAATTGTTTATTGATTACAAAGTACATGCTACCTTTTATGACACTGAAACTTGATAGAATCCACTTGTGATGGTCAATTTTAACTATCATTCTGGCTATGCTGTGGGACACAGTTGTTTGTTCGAACACTAGGCTATATGCTGTTGTGAAGGTGTTCTGTAGATGTGGTTAAAAGATCTACAATAAAAAATTCTTTAAGTAGAGATTACCCTTAATAATGAAGGACGGCTAGTGGTATAATGGCTACAGGCTGAACTACTAACCAAAAGGTCTGTAGTTCAAGCCCACCAAATGCTCCTTTGGAAAAAGATATGGCAACCTGTTTCCATAAATATTTATAACCTTAGACACCCCGTCCTGCATGATCACTATGAGGCACAATCAACTAGACAGCAAGTACAATTTTGTTTTCCTAATGGGTGGGTCCCATTCAATCATTTGTTCCTTACAATCAATCAATTCCTTTATTTGTATATTGCTGTTTGTTATTGGGTACCATCAGTAAGAACCATCCAACTCAAATGACTCCATATGACTGTCTCATAGTTTCTTTAGTTGTAATTTTTGAAGAGGCAGATCACCCAGTTGTTTCTCCCAGACTCACTTTCACTATAATTACTGTATATACACAAGAATAAGCCTATCCGAATATCAGCCGAAGCACCTAATTTTACCACAAAAACTGCATTTAAAATGTGCTGAAAAACTTGGTTTATACACAAGTATATACAGTCTTCAATCTGTATGCTGACTAAATAATACAAGACAGACAATATTAAATAAAGCACATCTTCTTAATTAGCAACCTGAGATATGC
>NW_022111373.1:62262946-62264508 GCF_000313985.2 Echinops telfairi
CTAAATAATACAAGACAGACAATATTAAATAAAGCACATCTTCTTAATTAGCAACCTGAGATATGCAAATGAAACCATCTTGCTCACGTAACGAATTTGAAGGTCAGAGACTGCAGTCTTCAGTATGTCTTACAAGTCAAACAAAAATCCTAATTGGACCAATAAACAATATCATGATAAAAAAAGAAAAGATTGAAATTGTTAACACCTGTGGCAGAAGCAGTTAAGAATTCAAAGGATATACTGCATTAAGTTGTCCTTTTGAGGACTAAGATGCACCTGATTCAAGATATGATATCTTCAATGACCTTTGAAAGTTACTAAATAATTATTGTTCGATAACAGTATTTTAACATAAAACATGGGCAATGAATAAAGGAGACAGAAGAATATGTGTATTTGAATTAAGGTGTTGGCAAAAAAATGTTGACTCTATCATGGACTGTCAGAAAAACAAACTCTCAGTCAATCAAAATGCTCCTTAAAATCAAGGATTGGGAGACTTGCCATAAGTACTTTTTATATATTAGCAGGAGGGACTAGTCCTTAGAGAAAAATATCAAGCTTGGTAAAATAGCGGGTTAGTGAAAAAGAAGAGCCTCAATGAGATGGAATGACATAATGGCTATAACAATGGGCTCAAACATTGAAATCAACTGTGGAGATCTTACAGGAAATGTTTCCTTTGGTTGTACATAGATAGGGTCACTACGAGTTGGTACAGACACACTGGCAGCTAACAAGTTTAATTCATAAAAGAGAACAAAGATTTAGTTTTCCTTAAAATGAAATAAAAACTTATTTGTTCATTTTTAAGGACTATTACTTCTTCCTATTGAATTTTAAGGAGTATTATTAATTTAAATAAATGTTTCTCAAAATGTACATATGCATTTAAACATACTCAAATATCAATAAATATAAATTGAGGTACTTAAACTCTATACTAAAAACCAAAAGAAGGGTTGAAAGGCACTGTCTATTCTAACTGAAAGAATTTCACTGTTTCAGAAAAACATTTTTCCCCCAAGTAATAATTGGGGATGGGAGGTGGGGAGGAGAGAAACAATTAGAGAGAATACATTAATATGGATTATAAATTTAGATCTGGGGGTTCAAAAGCTCAGACTTAATCATTTGGTAGCTTTATAATCTGGTAGAATTACCTAAAACATTCTGTGCTTCAATTTTTAACATATAATCATTATTATTGAAAGTTCATTAACATACCTGACAGGCAAAAACAAGGAAAAAGGGTAGCCAGAAAGTTCTTTACAAGAATGGCAAGATTTAATCTCACATAATTTGCTTATGTTATCAGGAAAAACCAGTCCCTAGAGGGACACCATGCTTCTTAAAGAAGGTCAATGACGAAGAAGGCACTCAACAGTATGGACCAACACAGTGGCTGCAAGAATGAGCTCAAGCAGATTGAGGACAGTGCAGGATAAGGCAGTGTTTCCTTCCGCTGTTCTTGGGATCACTCGGAGTTGGAACCAGCCCAGCAACAGCAGCAACACAACACATACATATATACTTCTTTTAGATTTATATGTTGTTGC
>NW_022111373.1:62265107-62277585 GCF_000313985.2 Echinops telfairi
CCCCATGGACCTACCCCGATGCAACCTGGGTGCTGGAGCACCCATGTGGAGATAGATCCCTGCCAGCACTGATATGCTTACATGTTCACTGATTCGGCTTCCCTCCTGCAGTCAGCATCATTACGTGTTTTGTGAGATTGAGGAAGACCTTGTGGATCAGTGTTGGACATATGGGCCAATACTGGATGTGGACTTGGGCAGCACTGGGTTGGGATATTTTCTTGATGTGCACTTACCCTTTATATAAAACTCTCTCTTATGCATATGAGTTTCTGTGGATTTGTTTCTCTAAAGTACCTAGATTAATACAGTCGGCATCAACTCAACGGCAGTGAATTTGAGCTTAGTTTTTAGGGGTTTTTTAAAATCATTTTATTGGGGGCTTGTACAACTCTTATCACAATCCATACATACATCCATTGTGTCAAGCACTTTTTTACATTTGTTTCCCTCATCATTCTCAAAACATTTGCTTTCTACTTGAGCCCTTGGTATCAGCTCATTTTTCCTCTCCCTCCCCGCTTCCTCCTTCCCCATGAACCCTTGATAATTTATAAATTATTTTGTCCTATCTTATACTGTCTGACATCTCCCTTCACCCACTTCTCTGCTGTCTGTCCCCCAGGGAGGAGGTTATATGTAGATCCTTGTAATCTGTTCCCCCTTTCTCCCTCCCCTTTCCTCCACCCTCCTGGAGACGGTAATTCTTCACGGGTGTAGAAAGTTCCATCTTTCTCTGCAAAACTGCTGGTAATTTCAAACTGCTGACACTGGGCTTAGCACCCTAAAGTGTGACCACTAAACCACAAGGACTCCCAGTCAACATTTACCTCAATCCATGATGAGCAAGCTCTAGGAGAGTGCACAGTAAAGATAGGTTAATGGAAACTAAACGATTAAAATGAGAATGTTGAAAACATTGTGAAAAATGTAACCAATGTCACTAAACAGTTGTTAAATGGAATCCTAATCTGCTTTGTAAACTTTCACCAAAAACCAATTTTTAAAGGAATATCTATATTAATTAAAATAGACCTCAGAGCCACGACAATTATTAGAGGCAAAAGACTATACAATAGAATTATAATCAATCTACCAGTTATACATAGTAATCATAAATATGTGTGCATCAAATATAAACCAAACCAAACTCAATGCCACTGAGGCAATCAGACTCCTGTTGAGTTAATGAAAACTTCTACATCTCTTTCAGAAACTATAGGAATACTAAAGAGCTAATCAGCAAAGATAGAACAGTTCTAAACAACATATCAGCCAACAGGATCTAATTGACATATACTTATTTAGAACATTCCACCAAACAACAAAATACACATTTTTTTTCAAATATCCAACATCCAATGAGACTAAACATAACCTGGGCACAAGACAAATGTAAACATAATTTAAAAAGATGAAATCATACATCTTACATTTTCTAACTACAAATCACTAACAGAAAGGTAACTATTAAGAAGTCTCCAACACTTGGAAATTAAAACAACACATTTCTATAAAGTCCACAAATTAAAGACTCTCAAAGAAACTTAAAAAAAAAGTAAATAGAACATGAAAAAACGGAACTATTACATATCAAAAAAGGTAAGACAAAGCTAAAGAGTGATTAAAGAAAACTGTACAGATTTGAATAGTTACATAAGAAAAAAGGTTTCAAACCAGTATTCAATTCCTACCTCAAGAAACTAGGAATAAAGAACAAAATTAACACATTGCAAGCAGAAGGAAGAAATGATAAACTATGGGCAGAAGTCCATGAAATTGAAAACAAGGAAACAGAAGCAATTAATGAAAGAAAAACTTGGCTCCTGGATAAAAGGTAATAA
Source organism: Echinops telfairi (assembly GCF_000313985.2). Classification (NCBI taxonomy): domain Eukaryota; kingdom Metazoa; phylum Chordata; class Mammalia; order Afrosoricida; family Tenrecidae; genus Echinops; species Echinops telfairi. The sequence goes on from NW_022111373.1 coordinate 62,266,952, forward strand.
AACTAATAAACTTTTTGCCAGATTGACAAAGAAAGATGAGAGCAGATATAAATCACCAATAACAGGAATAAAATGGTCTATTACGCCATAACTAAATGTTTCAAATTTAGGTTTCTACATGTACACTGTAGTCTTTAGTCTTGCTAAATTCGTAATTAGTAATCAAACCATAATTAGTAATCAATTTATAATTAGATTTAGGAATAAAGAAGATAATATGAAAATGAGTTCAAGCTTATGTGAGTTTAACATATAAGAAATGTATCAATTCCTTAAATACTACATTACTACTGAACCTTGGACATGCTGTCAGGATAAACCAATCCCTGGCAAAGGGCACCATGCTTGGTAAAGAAAACCATCAAAGAGACGGACTGACATAGTGATGCCACAGTGGACTCACACTTAAGGATCGTGAGGACTGTGCAAGGCCCAATAACGTTTCATTCTGCTCAACAGAGCTGCTGCACTGGAAGAGAAAGAACGGCACCTAATGACAACAATCAAAACTCAACCAAGATAAAATAGAAAATATGAATATTCCCCTAACAACTTATCTATTGAGCTCATAATTATAAAGCGAATTCTGATTCCATTAGGGAAGTCTACCAAGTATTTAGATTATCAATAGCTCAATGCATAAGGTGGAAAGAATAACTTTCCACCTACCAGTTTGAAGTCAGTATTATCTAGATACCAAAATCATAGAAAAATTCACAAGAAAACTAGAGACTGTCATGAACTTAAACAAAAATAACAATATACAAATAAACTCAACATAATACAGGCAACTAAGGTTTAAAGATAATTACATAATTACCGAATGGAATTTATTCCAAATATTGCAAGGCTGGCTCATCAATGGAAAATTATTATAATCCTCCAGCAATGGATTAAAAACAAAAGAAAAAACCTCATGTGGTCATATGAACTGATACACACAAACATAAAATTCAGCATTCATTAATAAAACCTCATTGTGAAACAGAAAGAAGTACACCACTTCACCTTGATATTTTTTAATGTATAAATCTAACAAAAGATGCATAGAATCTATATATTGAAAATTACAAAAATGCTGATCAAAGATCTAAGTAAATGAAAAGATGTTAGCAATACAGTAAAACTGCCAAATCTCTCCAAACTGATCTCTAGGTGTAATACAAATCCTATAAAACTCTCAAGCAAGTCTGTGTAAAATTGAACAAGCTTATTCTAATACCTCTATGTAAAGGCATACGCTCAACAACAGCTAAACTATCTTGAAAAGGAATAAAGTGGGAGGAATCACTCTTACACAATCTTATATTGTCACACAAAAATATCTAAGTGTTTTGTTATATCCTCTATCTAAGTCTACATACTTCTAAAGGCATTGTTCCCATCTCTCTAACCCTTAAGAACTCAATTTACACTATATCCAACAGCTGATTTGGTATTCTCACTCAATAAAAACTCACTGCCACAGAATCAATTCTGACTCATGGCAACCCTTTAGGGGCTTTGACATTCTATGGGGGACTCACAATCAAGTTCCTTTGAAATGTTTTGAGTTTGGGGAACATAAAGAAATCTGACATGGCAAGACGAAGGCTGTAAGGTAGACTGGGTAAAGTTTCCCAATGAAATTCTCTTAAGATAGCCCTTGCTACCCTTGACGAATGAGTGTGTACACTGTAATGAAGGAAAAAAGTTTTCAATTTAAAAAAACTATTTCATAATAGACTTCAAGATCATCCTGTAATACAGTCACACCATGGACTACTACTCAGCAATGAAAAAGAACATGCTATTGGTGTAGGTCAACAATTTGGCTGGAACTCGGAAGAAATTATAGTGAGGAACAAATGCCAATCAATCACAAAAGGTTTTATGTTGCATCAATCCATTTATATAACCTTCTTAAAAGACAAAATGGACAATAAATTAGTGATTGTCAGGGTTTATTAAGGAAGGGTAAGAGGAGAGAGATGAGTTTGGTTATTAAAGATAGTACAAAGGTAATAAAATTGTTCTGTTTCTTTACCATGGTAATGGTTACACAAGTCTGCTCAAGTGAAAAAACTGCACAGAACTAAATAAACACAAAGACTCAGTCACCGAGCCCCTGGCTTTTCCCCCAATACTGTGAATCTTTAGTGGAACGGAAAGCCTCTCCCTCTCTTTATTTCTGTGTGTGTCACACACACACACACACACACACACACACAGCCTCAAAAAGTTTGTGGGGGGAAAACCTATTATTTTTTACTTCCATTTTTCATGAATTTTAAGTACCCTGGTATGAAAAAGTAAAGAAAGGTGGTGTCTGTAAACTGGTGGAATCTGTGTAAGATAGGGAGATGGTTTCAATGCCAATTCTCTGATGTGCCATTCTGTACTATTCTGCTTTTGCTGCCCCTGGGATTGTTCCAGCACCCCCCCAGGGGGCAGTATCAACCACTTTTGGAAACACTGTACTACATGTATGCAAGACGTAACCACTGAGGGATAACAATAAAGGATACATGGGATAGCTCTGTAGTGTATCATCTTTTACAACTTTCTGTGAGTCTATAAAAACCTCTAAAGAGACAAAAATTACTGACTCATCTCAAAATTCTATTTTGAAAGTTTTAACTAAAAAATTAAGACTGATCAATATTTAGACAGATCTAGAGAAGGAATATGATTCTGCTGTTAAAAATCTGTCTTACATATGAACCCAGGCTAGTAAATTATACCTACAAAGAAGCCTTAAGAGTTCAGAGATCTTTAAGCCTTTCCTTTAGCTTGAGACAGAGATATGAGAGAAAGGAAAAGTAACATTGAACATTACAGCAATGAGTACAGAATGAATAAAAATGCTGGTAATGTATCACCCCTAGGATTTTTTTGAAGGGCATAATAGTTCTGTGTAGAACTGCTTCTGCACCCAATAATAATCAGACATACAATTTACATATTATGAGGTGAATGCAACTCTCAACAACAACAATTGGTTTTTGTTTTGCTTTTTTCACATCTTTCAGTTCTGGTGGCATGGTGTTCAAAGAGCTTGGCTGCTAACCTAACAGGCACATCCAAGGAGCCTCCTAAGAAAAATCTATTATCATTTAATTCCATTTTTCCATAAAAATGTTTAATGTGTATGTGTTACGTGTACTACAAGGATGTGTGTTACATGTACTGGGAGGGTAAGTCGATGGAAAAGCATAATATTTGCATCAGAATTATGGTTGTCAGTTTTCTCAATAAAAAAATAACTGCAAAATTGTGAGAATTACATGAGGTACTGTATGGAAAGTATCTGGCATATAGTAAATAACTGATATACTCAGAGACTCTGCTTTCCCTTCCTCCACCTAAAAATAATTATAAGTATTGATGCTGTTGCTAGTTGCCACTGGAGCACTTCCAACAAATTACAACTCCAAGTACACAGAGTAAAACTGCTCTATAGGGTTCTCAAAGACTGTGAACCTTCAAAAATAGATCACCAATACTTTTTTCCAAGACATCTCTGGACAGGTTCAAACCACCAATCTTTTAGTTAGTAGTGGAGAACTTAACTATTTATGCCACTGAGTTAGTTCATTGTGCTAGCCTGGCCGATAATCACATGTGGGGCTAATTGAAAGGCAGAGGGATAAATGGGTGGTGAGCCTCGCCTTTCTAGTTCTTGGGTCTCTTGCTTTGTGATGGTCGCACCAGGGTGCAGCTGCCTTAGCAGTTCCCTGCTTCAGCTTGCAAGATTGACTTCCTACAAGACATCCCCAAGGAGAAGCCACATGGACCTATCCCAATGCAGCCCTGGGTTCTGGAGCAGCTGTGTGGAGACCCCTGCTAGTGCTGAGATGCTTATTCGTTCACTGACTCAGCTTTCCTCCTGCAGTCGGCATCATTGCCTCTGTTTTGTGAGGTGGAGGACTTTGTGGACTATTGATGTGGGTAAATGGGTTAATGTTGGGTTGGGATGTTTTCGTGATGCACATTTTCTTTACATATAACTCTCTCTTATACATGAGTTGCTGGGGATTTGTTTCTCCAAAGTATCTAGACTAACACAGCCACCAAAAAAATTTAAATGAAATCCTTGGCAAGGTCAATTTTCTCTGTTCATAATGTTGTTTATTAACATCACTGTGAGTCAGAAACAACTTGATGGCACTAACAACAACTTCATAAACATACCTAGAAAACAACTAGGTTGTGTCCCAGTTCTACCACCTACCTATGTATATAACCTTAGCAAGCCACTATGTTAGCTTATATATTTGAGCATTGACAAGTTCCTCAAATCTCTTCAATTCTATATATCTATGCATATCATTCTCATGGTTATCATATCTAATACCAATGCATCAAAATTCTAACAATAACTTCAGCAAAAATGAATCAGGAAAGCATGTCAATATCATGCTTTCATTGAATTCATTTGTATCAATCCTTCTACAACTATCCCCTAAATTTCTAAACAATATGTCTATAAGTTCATTTTATGCATCTTGTTCCTCTAACTCATTCAACTGTATAGATCATGGCAAATTATGGGCAATGTTGCAAAGGATAGGAATGCAGAACATTAAATTGTGTTCATGTGGAAACTGAACATTGATCAGGAAGCAGTCATTCAAAGAGTAATGGGACACACTACGTGGTTTAAACTCACTCAGGTTATCAAGGTTGTATCCCTCCATACTTATTCAATCTGTTTGCTGAGCAAAATAATCCAAGAAGCTGAACTATAATAACATGAAATCTGGGTTGGAGATAACCGTGTCAGTGTATATTACCTGAATATAAAGAAAACAAAAATCCTCACAACTGAACATCATGATAAATGGAGAAAACACTCAGGCTGTGAAAGATTTAATTTTACTTAAATCTATAATCAAAACCCATGGAAGTAACATATAGCATTGGGCAGATCTGCTGCAAAGCATTAAAAAAAGCCCCCCAAAAATGTCACTTTGAGAACTAAAGTGCACCTGTCACAAAACATTTTAAGTCCCTTCTGATATATGTAAAAGCTGGGCAATGTAAGGAAGACCACAGAGTGATGCCTTTGAATTACAGTGCTGCAAATACTGACTATACCATGGCCTGCCAGAACAAATGTCTCTTGAAAGAACTGAAATGCTCCTTCGAAGTGAGAAGAGTTAGACTTTGTCTCGTGTACTTTAGACACATTATGGAGAAACCAGTACCTAGAAAAGGACCATCATGCTTGGTAGATGGGCAGCGGGAAAAAAAAGGAAGACCCTCAACAAGATGGACTGACACCGTGGCTGCAACAGTGGGCTCTAACAAGGTAACTGTGAAGATGGTGCAGACCTGGAAAATGTTCGTTCTGGTCACAGATTTTTGTTCATAGGCTAACTATGAGCCCAAACTGATTTGACAGCATCAAGCAACAGTTCTCTATTAGTAATACTTCATCTTCCAAGCAGATTGTATATTCCTTGAGAAGAAGAGGTATTTTCTTATATTTCTTGTCTCCAGGATCATCATCATCTTTTTTCAGGTAACCAAGGAATCACTAGAATGTCTAAAATTTTACCTCAAATCCTGTTGAGATGCGATCACACATAAAGAAAAGTATCAGTAATAAATTTTATCTAATAATTATTTTTGTATAGTCCCAAACTGAGGTATATTGTAAATTATTTCAAGATGAAACAACTGTTTTATAAATATCTGACTACTGAATAGTGAGACAGCCTACATCCATATTCCAGTATATTTGGTTCAAATTAAGATTTAAAAATAAAAATAATATCCAAATCTGAAGCAATGGAGTTGATTCTGACTCATTGTAACCTCATATGTTACAGAGGAGAACCATTTCACTGACTTTTCTTGGCTGTAATCTTTACAGAAGAAGGCCAATCATTTTTTCTGTTATACCACTGAGTGGATTTGAACTACCAACCTTTAGGCTAATAAATGGAGCACAAAACCATTGTCACAACCCAGGGACCATAGAAATAAGAAATGACGGTCAAAAGCAACATATGCTGTGGAAATATTTTAATTGTGTACTCTACTATTCTTTAAATACAGTAATAACATCAGCATCCTGGTCATCAAGTACTCTGTCTATAAGTCATCTTTGCAATTCTTACCCCCCTTTTTATTAAGAAATAATGACTCATCAGTTATATCACAATCGGTGACAAAATTAATGAACTCTGTAGGTTCTAACATTGATCATCTGCAATTATTTTATTGAATTAAGAAAATTTATATTATAAATTATTTTTAAGGAAAGGGTGTTATTTTCATTTCTTATTTCCTTTTTTTTAAAGTTCAGGCTTGAGAATTCTACATACTAGATCCAAGATAAAACCTATACCAGATGCCAGGCGAACAATATCAAAGAAAAAGTAACTGAGGAATTCAGAGTGCCATTAAAAAGAGCACCTACTACTCAGTTCTCTCTTATCAGTGTCAAGCGGGAACATCCACCAAGAACAGCCAAATACTGGATTATTCAGGAGATGCTGAAAATATAGAATCCTTAAATGTCAGAATCTCCCTATTTCAAAAGAGTGTCAACTAATTACTAAATGGTGCAAACATAGTTAAGAGTAAGCAATACATATCCTGCATCCAGTCCAAGGTCTCTTTTAAGTATTTGAATACTGAAGGTGGATTTAGGGGAAAATATATCCCTTAACACCACCATTCCCCATTCCAAGGAAAGAAAGAAATGAGAACCATAAAAAGCTACTCTAAAATTATTGTCGAGCAATGACAATGTCCTTAATATAATGTTTTGCTAATGAAAATGAAATTTGCTAGCAATTTTGATCCAGAATCCTACTGTAACAGAAAAAAATATAGCAAACATTTTCCTTAAAAAAAAAATTCCTCAAAACATGGAATTTTTCAAGTAAATTTAATAATTAAAGCATTTCAAGTAAACATAATAGCTAAAATTGTATTTTTCTAGCCTTTAATAAAATGCTCAGTAATAAACAGACCACTCACCATGCGCCACAGGAAAAAAATTTAAAAATACTAAGAGTGTTAATACAGTTGGCCTATCTCTCTTGTTTCGAACAGCACAAAACATGAGGGATACAAACTGATCTCCAAGCCCAGAGAACCCTAGACAAGTAAACCACTTATGGACTCAAACATATGACCTACACATCTTCAATCTAAAGGGACCACTTGCTCTCAAAAGTTCCAAACCCAGTCCCAAAAGCACAGCCATTGAGTCCGTTCTGACTCATAGTGACCGGTAGGACAGGATAGAACTGCCCCCATGGGTTCTTAAAGCTACAAATCATTACAGGCTCAGAAAGCAAAATCTTTTTCCCACAGAACAGCTGGTTGGGTGGAACATTAACCTTTCAGTAATCAGCCCAACGTGTAACCACTATACCAGGAGGGTCCTTGACCACTGGCATTAATAATTATTCATTTAAAGCAAGGCCATCTTATCAATACTTTTAGAAAATATTTGACAGCTAAATCATTAAAACTTTTCAAAAACATTTAAAGTAGGAAATTAAAGAAAACATTTAAATTCTACTTCTAAAATTGCCGAAAAATATTCAAGAAGTTAAAACAAAGCGTATTAATATAATTAATCACGGAAGACATGTATTTAGAGGAAGAAAAACATTCTCTAATATAGCTATTAATCAGGGAGTCCTGTTATAAAAAGAACTAGTACTCAATAAAAGATAAAACTGTATTCTGGTGTTTTGGAGTATTATGTGTTGAGCACTTGCTATGTGCCAGGCACTGTGCTGAATACTTTAAGGATTATCATTAAATATTCAAAACAATCATAAGAAGGAAAATAACCAGCCCCCTTTTACAATGGGAAAACTGACCTTTCCAAGATCACATGCCAGAGTTAGGTTTCCAACCCAAATCTTGACTAACTTAAGAATTTACATGCTTATGTTATTCACTATATACGAGGCGTCCTCAAACTACAGCCTGCGGGACATTTATCAGGCCCACCGGGTGTTTTTGCCCCGTTTGTTTTGTTACTTCAAAATAAGATATGTGCAGTGTGCATAGGAGTTTGTTCATAGTTTTTTTTTTAACTATAGTCCGGCCCTCCAAAGGGTCTGAGGGACAGTGAACTGGCCCCCTGTTTAAAAAGTTTGAGGACCCCTGCTACATACCATACTTCCTCCAGGAACTGTGATAGTTAAGATTTAAAGAGTGAAATTTATAATTCTAGGAGACAAATTTTTAAAATATACTAGAAATTATGGACAGCTCTAACAACATGAAAAATTTTCATATACATAGTCATGAATATTATTTTATGCTGAAATACTTATGAAAACCTCAAACATGGATTTCTCACACTTTTTCTTAAGCACAATCATTCATGCTTAGCAATACAAAATATTTAGAACCATAATATTCTAATTATGCCTATTGCAATTCAGTTGCGAACAGACCTAAGACTAGATTCTTTGGGTATGAAATCTCACACTTTATTCCAACCACAAGTGCTGCATGTATTGGGTACTTAATAAATACTTAACTGACTCTTTCAAATAACTTGGTAAAACCTAAGCAGTGCTATAAAACGAGAATTTTTAAGAAAGGCATATCACCCCCAGAAATATCTGCAATACACCGATATGATTTAAGTTGGAATCAAGTATCAAAATATACTCTCCATTGAATAAAGAAAACCCACAAAACCCTTATACCATGACTAGTATAAGGTTAACCTTTTCCACTTTAAATATCAAGCGACATAGCCTTAAGACAAAATTCAATTGGTATTACAAAATCTTTTCCTAATTAGTTTTTTTTAAGTTCTTTCTAAGTCCTCTAAAGAAGCTTAACCAAAAAGACTTTTAACTGTATGAACTGAATCATTTTTCCTATACTTATCAAGTTGTTGAAAGTGTCAGTTAAACTGATGTCAAAAATATATACAAAAACAAGTGTTATCGACTATTACCATTTCCAGTCTCAACATTGTGGACTCACCCAGATCTATGTTTTAAATAAGTACCTAAGTTCACATATGGAAAGAAAAGGGGAAGAAGGCGCTATCGTTTAAAAAGTTATTTGCAGATTGCAGCAGACTGTCAAAAATTATTTTTCCAACAGATTACGATATTGGTCACCAACAAAAAAGATGGAAAAGCACTATTAATTCTGTTTTGCTTTATTATTGTACTTAGAGTCTCAACTCCAACGGCATTTCACTAAGCGAGGTTTCACTAACAAAAAATTACACCTGGGAATTTATTCCATGAAACAAGTTACACTCGTTATTGAAATACAGACCCTAAATCACACCTGTAATTCACAGACCTGCTTTCCTAATTCTGACTAACAGGCTTTTGCGGTGAATTAAAACGGGGGTGGGGTGGGGTGGTGGGGAGGTCAAAAAAGCCATTTGACCAATACAGTTTCAAATGATGTTAATCCAATGATCAAATTGCTTGTAATTCAAAGCTTCTGGAAATGCACACTCAGGTTAACATAGTCAGGGACTGCCTGGGTAGCTTTGAAAACAGTGGAATGGATCCCTGGACACCACCTCAATGGAGCAGGTTGTCACTCAATACCTATTTTCCTAAACTTTACATCTGCCCAGGGGATGCATAAAGACGCTAAGGGAGCAGTTCGCCTGTAAGGAAGATGGGTGATGGAATTAAATCCGCGCGCATGGGGCCTTGAAACTTCAAAACTTTCCGGGACCAACCACCAATGAAAGAATAGGGCCAGTCTCCTCCACCTTCCACCCTTCCCGCCCCACCTCGTCTTTCCCAGAGCAGTTCCGACTTACTGGTTCGTAGGTGGTGCAGTCAACGGAATCGCCACTTCTTCTTCTTCATATTCTGGTCCATCCAGAGAATCACCTTCGTCCACGGTGCCCAGGCCCGCGCCCAACGGGAGCAGCTGAGGAGGGGGCGGCAAAGGGGGGAATCCGCCCCCTTGCCCCAGGGTCTCGGCGGGCAACGAAGTGGTCCCCTTGGGAAGAGCCACGTCCCCACCAGGGCCGGGGGCGACACCAACCACGCCAGCAGGCGCACCTCCGCCTGTCAGTCCTGCTCCCCCCGGAGCCCCCGCCGCCGAGCCGGCGCCCAGGAACCCCGGCCCGAAGGAGGCTCCGCCACCCAGAGTCCCGACCACTCCAGCTTCCGCCATCGCAGGATAGGGGGCGGCTGCAACAGGAAGGGCCGCAGGTATCTTCATTCGGCACACGGCCGGGTAGGGACTCGGGCCGGCCACCGCGCCGCCGCCGGCCCCGGCGCCCACCGGGCCGCCCTCCTCACCGCCGGCCTCGGCCGCCATCATCTTGAAGCCCGCACTTTCCGCCCTGCTCTGCCCACCCGGGAGCCCCGGGGGCCAACAGGCCCCGGCTCCGAGTCGCCCCCCCTAGGCGCGTCCCCCCTGGCGCTCCCCAAGCGGAGGAAACAACAAAAGGCGAGAGCCCGCCGCCGCGCCCCCTCCGCGGGCCACAGCCCAGCGCCGGAGCGACCCGGGGTACGGGAAGCCCAGTGGGCAAAAACCCCAAGGCCGGCACGAACGCCGCCCAAGCCTTTCCACACCCACTCAAGCCCACAGACACACACAAGCACGCACAGACGCTGCAAACTTCCCGGCTGGACTCGAGGACGGGAAGCAGAGGAAGCGGCTCGGGCGGCTGC
>NW_022111373.1:62278163-62287629 GCF_000313985.2 Echinops telfairi
CGGGGCTCGCCGGAGGAGGTGGCACCGCGAATGAATACCTGAGCGCGCGCGGCCTGTCCGAGCCTTGAAAGCAGGAGAGATGAGAGGGACAAGAAGTACAAAGGAAGGAAGGAGAAAAGGAAGGGAAGGTGCCAAGGAGCCAGTTCCCTGCTTCCTGACCGTTGAAGCGGCTTTAGCTGTGACACAACGGGGACCTCTGGAGCTGCCAAGGGCCAGGCTTTATTTACCCTTAAGGCTTCATTCATTTTTGTTACGTGATATAAATCACAAAAGTATTGAAAACTTGAACAAACCTGCTACCTGCTGGAACCTAAGAGAAGAAAATGAAGTAATTACAGAAGACTGCATGGGACAAGCAGGAACTTTGATAGAAATTAATGGGGTTGTGAGGTCACATTTCTACCACTAAATATTTCATGTTGTTTGTAACAAACACACACACACACACACACATTCTTGCCTGGGCCCAGGCAGGGTTCCTGAGGATCCAGGGGCATGGAAAGTTGCCACTGCCAACACTCGTCCTGTTTTTTCCCCCTCACACTTGTGCAGAAGCTGCTGGGCCCAGTGCACTTATGAATGACAGAGCACCTTCAACAAAGCAAATGTTAGGGAGAGCCTGAAGTGCAAGAGATGCCATTTCAAAAATTACCAACTAACACCAGACACTTCTATAGCCAAAGTGAAAGCTGGTTTTGTGTTTTGTACAACAATACATATAAACTTTTGGATGTGTTCGTCAATGGGATGGACTCAGTCCCATTGTTTGAGATAACACTATTGGTTACTAGGTTAGTGTGCCCAGAGAATTCATATTCACCAGAATTTGTGAATGTAGCCTTAATTGGAAATAGTCTTTTCACATAGAATCAATTTAAAATGAGATCACAATGAGCTCTAAATCGAATATGACTGCTGTCCTTCTAAAAGCAAAATTTAGGCACAAAACGCAGACCATGTGACCATGGAGACAGATTGGAGTGATTGATCTACAAGCCAATAATGTCAAAGATTGGCAGCTATCAGAAGCTAGGAGAGAACGAATAGGCCTGTGGGTGTTTTCACTGCAGACTTCTAACCTGTAGAACTATAGAAGAATAAATGTGTTGTTTTAAGCCATCCGGTTTGTGGTACCTTAGACAGCCCTAGAAAACTAATACTATTAGTAATTTACCCCTTCAGATTCTTTTAGTTTTGCCCGGGAGAGATTCCACATGGAATACCACTGGACACTGATTTTCAGGATACTTTTTTTTTTCATAAGGTTGATCAGACTAACATAGGATCACAATGTAGATGGGGGTGGGTCTGTAATATAGGCCTCGGAAAAGAGAAAATATATGTGCCATGGTGGGGCAAGGAGGTGGGGAGCCAAAGGCCATTTCGATATTTATAACATCGGTTGCTGGCCATACAAAATTATCAACTGAAAAATTAGCTCACCCCTCATGTGATGGCTAAAGGAGCCCTGTTGGTGTAGTGGTAATGACTGGGCTGCTAACCAATTAATATTGGCAATTCAAAACCATCAGCCACTCTTCAGGAGAAAGGGGAGGCTTTCGATTCCTGTAAAGAGCTACAGTCTCTGAAACTCACTGGAGTTGTACCTGGTCCTGTCGAGTCACTGAGTCTGCTTCAACTTGATGGCAGGGAGTTAGAATGTGATGGCTTCGTCGGTGTCTCTGGTGAGGTGTGAGATGATAGGCGAGGTGTGAGATGATCACTGGTATTGACGATTTCATAGGCCTTATGCCAGATGTTCCCAACCCTTGCTGCATATATTCCTAAACTTATTTGGTCTCTTCAGGAAAGAAAAAAAAAACAAAACAAAAAACCTCAGTGCTTCCCTGGCAATTAAAATCTTTTGTACTACAGCCTATAATCCAAGGTAAAGTGAAGAAGTGAAGATACCTGCTTGTGCAGCCTCCCTGGATCATTCCGGTGCCCCAGTAAGCAGGATCGCCCACTTTGAAAAACATTGTTGTAGATGTGTATGGAGGGTGACTGCCACCTCTCTCTCCAGCTGGTAAAGATTACAGTTTGGAAGTTATCGAGCAGTGTGTCCTACAAGGTCACTATGGGTTGGAATCAACATGACTGGCAATGGGTTTGCCAGGGATTTGATTAGTGTACAGTGTCCCAAGTCCATTTCTTTTGAAATATAAAAGAGTAAACAAGCAAAGATGGGGAAGACAGATACTGCACCACATGAAGATCACCACGGAACCAAGGAATTGAAGCCGAAAGACAGCAACCTCTCAGAGCCAACAAAGATAGTCTTCCCTTTCAGCCATCACTGATTTCAAAACTTCTAAACTGTGAGAAAACTAATTTTGTTTATTAAAGCCGCCCATTTTCTATAATAGCCCTAAACAACCAAGACATGCTGACACACTACAGGACTGCTAGGCTATACGATATTTAGTGAATGCTTGACTTGGGATTCATTCATTGGGCAGTAGGTGAAGTGACTAATTTGTCAGTCTCTTCTAGAAGAAAATACATTAAAGGTAACACCCTATGTAGCACCTCACTATTTAGTATTACAAAATGACTTCATTCTGCTCTTTTTGGGTTTCTAACCTACTTTCTAGACTAGCACAGACTTTAGTAATTCAACACCTACACCTGTTACCCACCCACCCACCCTCCCAATAAATAGCATTGAGTTGGCTTTGTCAACTATTATTTTTTTCTGGATCTTTTTATATATTGTATATCTTCTCAAATAGTATACTATTTGAATTTTCTGCTGCAGTGGTTCTCAAACCCAGGCAAACAAAAAAGTCATTGGAGGCTCATCAAAAGACCTTAGATTGCTTAGCTTTCTGGCCTGCTTCAGATGGGGTCTCAAGACATACATTTCTAGCAAGTTCCTTGGATATTGCTCATATAAAACAACCACTCTTTAGGTTGGTGATTCTGATGATGAACTAGTCCAAAATATCTCAGGTGGTACACTGGATAAGAGGTAGTGTAAAGAAGGAGTTCTCAGGACTACTATTTAATCAAGAGTTTGATTATCGCTGACTTGGTAAACTAAGCTATGAAAACTTCTGAAGTGAGTATGAAGTATACCCCTGGTCACTCCTATTACTAGAAACCGTATGGAGAAGTTTTGCCCTGACCTCGGGTTACTATGAGTCAGAATTTACTCCACAGCAACGGATTCCATTGGTTTTGGTTTATTTCTTAGAGAAGCTGACTGCTACATCATCGTTCTCCTTTTCAGTTAACTGCGAAGAACTCAGCCATCAGGACTCCTTCCTACACTCCAATAAAACAAACTTACTGCTTATAGTTTATACCAACTCATATCTACCCTATTGGACAGGACAGGGCTGGCCCTGTGAGTTTCCGAAGCTGTAACTCTTTATGAGAGTAGAAAGTCCTGTCTTTCTCCCTCAGAGTGGCTGGTGGTTTCAAACTTCTGACCTGGCAGTTATCAGCCCGAAACATAACCACTTTGCCACCAGAAATCCTACATTAATACTATTGCATTACCATAACAGACAACTCATTCCCAGGTGGAATTACAACGACAGGGACAACAACCCCACTCACTGCCCTGGCGTCGATTGTGACTCAGCAACCCTAGATAGGTTTTCCAAGACTGTAAATCTTTTATGGAAGTAAATAGCCTCATCTTTCTCCCCAGCCAACAGGTTCTAGAGATTCCATTTTCCAGCATGCACTTTGGAGAGACAGAATTCAATCCCTAAAAGCATCCCATTTCTCTACATTTGCTCCAATCCCATCATTCAATATAGGACACTGGTTGTCACCAGATCTTATTTATCACTGATCTCTAAGTGCTTGCATGCAATCTATATATATATATATTTGGCCTGAAAGCTCAGGTATGATCTGCAGAATTGGCTTACTTCCCCCCTTTTAAAATTCTTAAGCACTTAAAAGTCAATATTTAATGCAGTCAAACACCAAGTATATGCTGAGCCATTACTTTCCAGTTATATTTAGGTTGCTGTGGGCCAAATCAACAGGTTTGGTTTGGGTTTTTATTACTAAACTAGACTGCAAATGCAAATTATGTACTCTATTCTACTGTCTACCCTAGTGCTAGGCATCTGTGCCTTATTGCTTTCACTACACTTCCACCTTTTTCATAAAAACTGGGTCAGATGAACTCACTTCTTCGGAAGTCAATTTCTCAACTATTAGGAAGGACCTATTGTATCTATTCATAAATCAACCTGGGACCAATAGCTTACCCAGTTTATGTTTCATTTCAGAGTTAGTGCTATCTTTTTTCATCTAAACATGGCACCACACATTTTTGATGAGATCTTTTCAAAATACTTTTAAAATTATTTTTCAAAATATTGAAGAGTTCTAAACTTTGATGTTTACTATTGCTTGTATATTTCCTTAATCTTAAATGCGTCTTCTATCTTTAATGACTTTTTTTCTGAAAGTGTTTAATATTTCTACTTTATTTTGTCTATTGCCTCTTTTTCTTTTTTGCTTATCTTGACCTTCTGCCCTTCTCCCTTTATAGTTTCATGTTCTCCTTTTTGTTGTTCTTATTTTCTCCCACTTCTATTTCTCTCTTTTTATTATCTTCCAAACTCCTAAGTTTCCTCGTAAATAGGCTTTCTTCAGTTTCATGAGTCAAAAACTGAACAACTAGTAAATATCTATTTGGCTAGCAGCATTGCAGGGATTCTGCAGGAATTAGTGTTAGGCGTGGTCTTATGTAACATCAGTTAACAAAGGGAAGTAAACAGTCTGTTAATTAAATTCGCAGATAATATTAAACAAGGAGGTACTGAAAAATAACAGTATGCAAACGAAATCAGTGAAAATTCAAAGTGGCATTTACCTTTAGTAAAATAATCAGTGACATCTGTGATTTAAAAAAAAAAAGTTCCCCAAATATTGGAATAAAGTATTTAAGAAAGAAGAAATCATTTGAAATGCTGGACAAAGATTTGTGGGTAAAAATAAAGTGAAGAATAAATTTTAAAATATAAAGTTGGCTCCTCGTTTTACCAGCAACTCAAATATGAATGTGATATATTCCAAAATATATTGTAGTATGGGAGACTCGGATATGTGTTAAAAAATAATTCTGCATGATTTAACTATACCTTCAGAGATCCTCGAGGGATTTAAAGCAAATGAGCAGTTTGGGATGGGAGGCCTAATGAAAAAGTGAAGAAACTCAGTTGTGTTCCATTTCCTAGTACAAGATCAGCTGAACCAATAAGTTTCCAGGTTTATCTTCTAGTGTCAAGAAGTTTCATGAACCCAACAATTCCGAGAGGAAGTCTGCACACTTAGCCAGCAATATTCAGACTGTCCTTGCTGACCTTATGTAAAATCCTCTAGAACACAAGTACGCATATTTAGGAAGAGGTTTTAAGAAAATAGCATGGAGAACATACAAATGAAATAAAATAATTTAAAAATAAATGATTCTGAAGAAATTATTGTATGCAATATTATATAACAAAACTTATGAAAATTATAAGCAGCATGGAGAAATTAAAGAATAATCTCTAGATTGTAAAATAAAAGTTTGAAGGAACTATAGAAAACACTCTGGAAACATGCAAACTCCTGTATAGTCAAAGAAGCTTAAAGTTGTTGTTAGGTAACATGCAATCATAGCAATCCAATGCACAACAGAACTACCTAGTCCCCTACCAGCTTTGCAATTGTCCCTATGCCTGAGCCCATTGTTGCAGCCACTGTACCAATCCATCGTGTTGATGGCCTTCCTCTTTTTGGCTGCCCCTCCACTTTACCAAGTATGATGTCTTTCTCCAAGGACTGGTCTCTCCTGACTATATGTCCAAAGAACGTGAAACACAATTTTGCCATCCTGGCCATATTTCTTCTAAGACAAATTTGTTTGTCCTTTTAGCAGTCCATGGTACTTTCACTATTCTTTTCTAGCACCACAATTCAAATGCATCAGATTTTCTTCAGTCTGCCTTATTCAATGTCCAACTTTCACATGCATATGAAGTGACTGAAAATACCATGGCTTGGGTCAGGCACACCTCAGCTATCAAAGTAGTATCCCTGCTCTTTAAAACTCTAAAGAAATATTTTGTAGCAGATTTACCCAATGTAATGTGTCTCTTGATCTCTTGGCTGATGCTTCCATGAACATTGTTTGTGGGTTCAAGCAAGACAAAAGCCTATACAACTTCAAACTTTTCTTCATTCATCATGATGTTTCCTTTTAATCCAAAGGAATCCTAGTAGTGTAGTGGATACACATTGGACTGCAATCCACATGGTCAGCAGTTCGAAACTAACAGCAGTTCAATCGAAGAAAGACTGGTTTTCTACTCCCACAAACAGTTACTGTTTCAGAAACCCATGGGGAGTCAATACAAGTTAGCACTGACACAATGGCAGAGACTTTGGACCTATTGGTCCAGTTGTGAGGATGTTGGTGGTCTTTACATTGAGTTCTAATTTGTACTCAAGGTTGCCATCTTTGATCCATCAGCAAATGCTTTAAGTCCTCCTCACTCTCAGCAAGGAAGAATTTTATAAGCTTAGAGTAGTTGGACCTATATACTCCTTCCTTAAAGATTATAGTGTGGGAAAATAATATTGAAAGTACCATGGACTGCAAAAAGGACAAACATCTGTCTTGGAAGAAGTACCTACCACCAGTGTGCTTGTTAAAGACAAGGATAGTGAGACTTACTTTTACATAGTTTGGACATTTCAGGAGTGACCGGTCCGTGGACAAGAACATCATGTTTAGTGGAGGAGCCCTCCAATCAAGCTGGGACCTTCTGACAGCCTAAACTCCATCCACATATTCCTAAGGGAGTCGTGTTGGCACACAAACCTCTCATAGCCCACCCCTTCACTTTTATATCTTCAAATTTGACATGAAATTATGTAATGACCACAACGGGTTACAAAGTTCTTAATAAATACACACCAGGCATCCCACTTTACTGTAAACATTAACTCGAAGAAAGGAGCTCGAGCTCTGTGTGTCAGTGAACCCAGATCCCCAAATTAAGTGACTGGAGTCACCCCATTCCACAAGCCACCCACCTGCCCCCAAGCACTCAATTTTACTTGCTTTGTGGTCTGGAAAGACTACCATTCTTGTCTCATGCTCAGAGTGCTGTTTCTATTGCTGCCGGTGTACCCCTGGCACTCCTCAGATATCGACATTGTCTCTGGATTGAGGAGTTTCACTGCACAGGGATCTTGTGGGACCAGAGGACATACTCCTCTTCTTGTATTTTCTGGTAGTAAGATTCCCCACTCCTGCTTCTCAGGGAGCTCATTGTATATCCAGTAAGATGGGAACCACAATGAAGCCTCTTAACAATTACAGGTGAATCCTGTCAGTGTCTTCCCCCACCTTCTTACCCAAACCCATGCAGGAGTTACAGAGACTTGTGTTAGAAGATCCACATTCAATAATTTACTAGTCCTGAACATGTGCAAAGGATGTGAGATGAAGTCTCACTATCCTCAGTGTAAGGTGCATTCTGGCTATTCTTCCTTTGATACATTTTTTGTTTTGTTTTTGTTTTTCTGGTGGTCCATAGTACTTACAATATTCTTGGCTAACCCTATAATTCAAATGCATCGCTTCTATCTATTGTCCACAGTTCAAAGGCTTCTGAGGCTATCTATTGAAAATACCCTGGCTTGGATCAGGCATACATTAGTCCTCAAAGTGACATCTTTACTCTCTTAACACCTTAAAGAGGTTTTTTGCAGCAGATTCACCCAACGCAATGCATTGTTTAATTTCTTGACTGCTGCTTCCATGACCATTAACTATGAATCCACGTAAAATGAAGCCCTTGACAACTCCCAACTTTTCTTTATTGCTTACTGATCCAGTTGTGAGCATTTTTGTTTCTGTTGCATTGAGTTGCAATTTGTGATAGTTGGGTTTAATTTAACTCAGATGGGACCGAATCCTCAGAAGTTTTGCAATTATGGCCTGGGAGCCTTAGTGGTGTACTGGGTTACACATCAGGCTGTTAATCACAAGGTCAACAGTTCAAAACCACCAGCTGCTTCACTGGAGAAAGGAAGCTTTGTAGTCTTGTAAACAGTTACTGTCTCAGAAACACACAGGGGCAGTTCTATTCCATCCTATTGGAGTAAACACTATGGCAGTGGTTTGTTTGATTGTTTATTTGTATTTTGGAATCCACCATGCTGTGACCTAACACAGTAATCAACTCCATAATGTGATTTTCTATGAGCAGCCAGTCAGCTGTAAGATTAGGATAGGAAGCTTTCCCCTTGCTGAAGTCAGAACCCTGATGCAATTGACAGGAAGTTTCCTCAGGCTGTGACCTACTACCTATATAAAGACGCTGTGGAAAAGCTGCTCACTTTATGCTGAATGTGGATTCTGCCTCTGGTTCGTTGACCTCTACTTCTTTGGTCTTCAGCCAACAACCTGTCATATTATCTGCCAATCCTAGGAACCACCAACGTTCTGCCATCTGACCCATCAGCTTTGGATTCATTCGCCTCTCCAGTCACAAGCCTGACCAAGTAACCTTGGATTCATCTACTTCTACAGTTTGATATCCTGTAGTGTTCTTGCCCATCCGGGCCTCATCAGCTCCTCAAACTACACTGGTCAAGAGAAGCCACCAGTTTAGCATCTGACTCACAGAACTTGGACTGGATTAGCTCATTTCTACAATGATGTAAGCCATTTTTATATAAATATCTGAATAGAGAAATATATAAATATCACTGGCTTTGCTAGCCTAACATACAATCTATACTAAAGGATTAAGTATTCAAGTACTTCACTAGCAAGTACTTTCAAGTCTTCCTCACATTTAGCAAGTAAGATCATGTCATCTGTATATCACAGGTGGATAATAAACCTTCCTCAAATTATGCCATGTTTTCTATATAGTCCAACTTCTTGGATTATTTGCTCAGTATACAGATTGACTAAATGAGGTGAAAGGATACAATCCTTACACATGCCTTTCTTGAATTTAAACCACACAGTATTATTCTATTGGAATTCCCATTCTCCTCAATGTTATCCACAGTTTGATATGGCCCGCACAATGGAATGCCTTTGAGTAGTCAATAAATCAAGAAAACATTTCTCTTCTTTCAGCCATGTCTGTTTTTTACCCTTTAGGAGTGTTTTCCAGTTGACATTCCGGCTCAGAGAAGACAACGCACAGAGAGGACCATAGGACCGACCCCACCACGAGACACGACGTCCCTCACTGAACCATAGCGCTATGGGGGACAACACTGGAGACACTGTGGGAATTGTGCCTGATCTGACCCCATCACACTGGGCTGAAACATTAAGGGCATGCCACAGAGCAGCAAGGGGAGTGAAGCAATGAAATCCCCAGGGAATGCCAAAAATAGACTTTGGGGACAGAATGTGGTACCCCATCAGACTCGACTGGAAAGCACATTTTATTATTAATACTTTTTGTCTTCCTGAGCT
>NW_022111373.1:62288737-62289885 GCF_000313985.2 Echinops telfairi
ATTTATCTTTGTAAGATTGACTGAGTTTACTAAGCATATATTCTCTAGTTTTGCCCATGTCTTGCAGTGTTTAAGAGAGTTGTCACTGTTTTAATCTATGAATAAAATTCTATAGTATGCATGTACCAGAGCTTGTTTTTCCATTCCTCTAAAATTGGTTTTTTTTTTAATTGTTCCCATGTTTTTGCTATTAGGGAATTTGCTGCAATAAACACAGGTGTTCACATGCCTGCTCATGTTGTATCATTGATTTTGGTGGGTGGGTGCGGGTGGGTAGCTACCTAGTGGTGAGATTGCTGAATCATAAAGTTCTGTGTTTTCAGTTGTTTAAGGAAGTGCCAAGGTGATTTCCATAGTAATTGTACAATTCTGAAGTCCCACCAGCAATGTTAAAGCATTCCTATCTTTCCCCCAGCCTCTCCAGCATTATTATTTTCTGTTTTATTGAATTTTGCCGTGTCAGAGTGATTTGATATCTCATTGTTGTTTTAATTTGATTCTCTTATTCCTAATGATCTCCAACATATCTTCTTCATATGATTGTAGGCTTCCTGGATGTTGTCTTTGGTAAATTGTCTATTCATGTCTTGTGCCCATTTTTAAATTAGATTATTTGTATTTTTCTTGTTAAAATGTTGTAGCTTTCTATAGATTTTGGAGATTAGTCTTTTGTCTGATGTATTATTACTGAATATTATTTCCAAATCTGTGAGTTCTCTAGTGACTTTTTAGATGAAATCTTTTGATGTGCATAAAGGTCATATTTTTGGTAAGTTTCAGTTTGATTTTGCAGCCTAGAGGGTGGACATTTTTAATTATGTTTGATAGTGTGTTTATGTCTTCTGTTATGGCCCTTACATTTGTCCCTATTTTTTCATTGATAGTTTTTATAATTGTGTGATTTATATTTAGATCTTTGTTCCATCTTGACTTTGTTTTTATACCCAGTGTGAGGCATGGGTCTTGTTTTTTACCTTTGCAGGTAAAAATTCAGTTTTTATAACACCATTTGTTGAAGAGGCTACCTCTTGCACCTGTAATGGTTTAGTTCTTTCTCAAAAAATTTAGTATCTAAAGCTACTTAGGTCTGTCTGGATAGGACAGGCTGGATGAACAATCTGGAGGAGAAAACAACGGGACTGACAGTT
>NW_022111373.1:62293088-62295392 GCF_000313985.2 Echinops telfairi
CTCCACCCTTCAATTAACCCCACGTGTGTTTATCAGCCAGGTTGGCACAATAAACATTAACTATCTCAGATGTATTGTATTAGATAATTAGGTAATTAAGTATATCTGCTGCACAAGACTTCTTTCGATTATTGAAGGGCAAGGATGTTACTTTGAGGACTAAGGTGCGCCTGACCCAAGCCATGGTATTCCCCATTGCATCACATGCATTTGAAAGTTGGACATTGAATAAGGAAGGCCATAGAAGAATCAATGCATTTGAATGTAGTGCTGGAGAAAAATATTAAAAATACCATGGACTGCTAAAAGAGCAAACCCACCTGTATTGGAAGAGGTAAGGCCAGAGTGTTCCTGAGAGGCAAGCATGACAAGATTTTGTCTTATATACTTTGGGCATGGTGTCAGGAGAGACTAGTTCTTGGAGAAGGGCATCATATTTGGTAAAGTGGAGGGATCAAAAAAGAGGAAGGTCCTTGATAAGATGGATTGACACAGTGGCTGCATTGATGGACTCAGGCATAGTTACGATTGTGAGGCTGGCTCAGGACCATTGGAATGTTTCATTCATTTGTGAATAGGGTCATATGGGCCATAGCCAACTCCATGGCACCTAAAAACAACAGCAACATGGCAAGAAAGACTGGTGACTTTTATTTACTTGGAACAGTTTTAACCTAATAGCCAAACATCATGGAACTCTGTTCTACAAAGACAATAACGTAAGTTCTTCAGTGAGTTGGAATGGATGCTGTCTCAAATAAAAATAAAGGACATCCTCAAACATGCTTGTAGCTACAATCAACACCTTGATTTCCGTCTGGTGAGACCATCAGTATAGAAATCAGCTGACTCAGTCCTGGATTCTTGAAATATTTAGACTGTATGATAATAGATTTGTGCTGTTTTAAGCTACTATATTTGTGATAATTTGTTATGTGATGTTGATTATCAACTTTGACCTTCAAACAAAGGGATAAAACCAGGTGTGTGTATTTTCAAGTGTATGTGTATTATTTATATATATTTATTTCAAATGTATTTTAGTGAAGTAAAATATTTTATATACTTATATAAATTATCTGAAGTAAGAATAATAGGCTTTACAACCTTTAATAATAATTTTAATAACAGTTGAAAATGCACAGGGACAGATCAGTGAAATACTATTTTAGGGGAAATTTTTAAATGTTGGGAGATTTGTGTTTTACTTTAACTTTGTAATAAAATAATTATAATGTAGTAAGTACAAGGGAATATACAAACTAAAACCATACAGCTCATTTGATTTTTCCAAAGAAAACATACTGGAAGAAAGAATGTGTAGGCAACACCTAACTTATGGCTACACAAGGGGGAAGAAGAAATAAATCCAAACCAGCCCAAGGTTGATTCCTATAAAGAAGGGATCATACATCTTAGGCTAATAGACAATTTGGGATCAAAGGCCAACCTGTTTCCAAGGATAAAGTTCAGAAAACTTAGGCAAGAAGGGAGAATGGAGACATAAAACAGAGGGAGGAGGTGGAATGGGTGGTGTTACATAGAAGGAGTTGCAATAAATAAGATGAAACAGAATATGTATGAATCAATAAATGTGAAATTGATGATCTCCTCTTAAGATTTTACTCAACAATAAAAAGTTTTTAAAAAGTGAGTCAGTATAAGTTTGGTTACGCAAAACAGTGAAATTCAGGCAAGATCAAATAGAAATTATTCTTTAACTGTCCTTAGTAAAACATTTCAGTATTTTTTATTGAAGTAGAGATGGATATATATAAACCACAACTGACTGGCTTTTATAGTGTGTTATAGGTTTATGTTTATATCTATAACATATATATAGTTAAATATAATTATCATTTTAATAGTTTTTCATTGTTATTATTGTTTCAATAATTTTAGCGGAGGCTCTTACACCTCTTGTAATAATCCATGCATCAATTGCATCAATCACATTTGTGCATATGTTGCCATCTTCATTTTCCAAGCATGTTCTTTCTACTTGAGCCCTGGGTATCACTCCTCTTTTTTCCCCCTCCCTCCCTCCCTTACTATCCCACCTTCGTGAATCCCTGATAAAAAAATTATTGTTATTTTCATAATTTACACCATCCGCTGTCTCCCTTCACCCACATTTCTGTTGTTCTTCCCCCGGGAGTGGTGTTATACATCAATCATTGTGATCAGCTCCCCCTTTCTCCTCCTTCTCTCCCCTTTCTCTCCCCACCTTTCTCCTACCCTCATGGTATCACTACTCCCATTATTGGTCCTGAGGGGTTTATCTGTCTTGGATTCTGTGTGTTG
>NW_022111373.1:62295631-62297849 GCF_000313985.2 Echinops telfairi
GTTGTTTGTTTTGGATCTTCTGATGCCTGATACCTGATCAGGTGTATACCTCGTGATCACACAGGCTGGTGTGCTTCTTCCATGTGGGCTTTTTTGCTTCCCTGCTAGATGGCTGCTTGTTTAACTTCAAGTTTTGCTTAACAAGACTGTTACTTTTTAAAAACATAGTTGAAAAACTTAGTCAAGTATTATTTTTAATATATTAGCAGCTTAATTTTTTATATATGAACTGTCTAGAGAATTATGGTTACGTTCATTTGTTAATACACAAGCTATAAGAGTTCCATGTGGCATTTCAGATCTCATTCAGGATTAAATCAAGCTATGTAATATAAATGTTTTTGACAGATAACCCTCCCTGTCCCCCCACCACCCCAAATTCCCAAACTCTTTGCCCTTGAGTCAATTCTGACTCATAGAAACTCTATAGGACAGGGTGGAACTGCCCCTATGGTTTTCCAAGACTGTAACTTATTTTTCTCCTAACAGTTTCACTGATGTATAATTCATATATCATATAATTCAATAATTCAATCACTTCAACAAGAGTTGTATAATCATCACCACAATCAGTGTTAGAACACTTTCTTCATTCTTATACTCATCTTTATTGTTGTTGTTAGGTGCCGTTGACTAAGCTCTGACCCGTAGTGACACTATGCACAACAGAATGAAACACTGCCCGGTCCTGCACCATCCTCATAACATTTCTGTGCCTGGGTCCATTAATGGTCCATAATCCACTGTGTCAATCCATCCCCTCAAGGGTCTTCGCCATTAACCCAGTTATTCGCCATCCACTTTACCAAACATGATATTTTTCTCCAGGGTTTGGTCTCACCTGAAAACATGTCTAAAATATGTAAGACGAAGTCTTGCCAGCCTTACCTGTAAGGAATACTCTGGCCATACTTCTGGTGAAGACGGATGGGTTTGTTCTTTTAGCAGTCCATGGTACTTTCAATATTTCTCTCCAGCACCACAATTCAAATACATTGATTTATCTATGGTCTTCTTATTCAATGTCCAACTTTCACGTGTACATGATGCAATGGGGAATACCATGACTTGGGGCAGGCACACCTTAGTCCTCCAAGTAACATCCTGACTTCAATATTTGAAAGAGGACGTGTGCAGCAGATTTATCTAATGCAATACACGTTTTGATCTCTTGACTGCTGCTTTCATTAGCATCATTAGCTCCTCATTTCCCCCCAACCTCCCTTTTCATACTCACAAGAAACCATTAACCCAATTATTGTCTTTATAGATTTACCTGGATTTCATATACAGAAAAACATTAAAAAAACAACAGCAACAATGAAACTAACAAGAATAACAAAATAAAGCAAATAAAAACGCCTATGGAAAAAAAGCTGAAAATATTCAAAACTACAACAAATTTAAATGAAGCATAAGGAAGATCAAATGATAGGGTACAAATATGAGGAAAGGCATCTAACTATTATGCATACCTTTATATACCTTCAAAAGTAGCCCTACACTAATAGTGTGGAGGCTACTAGTTGTCTATAAGCACATGGTTAGCAGTTTGAAACCACAAACTTCTCTTTGGGAGAAAGATGAGGCTCTACTCTTATAAAAAGTTACAGGCTCACAAACCCACCAAGGGTAGCTCTAACGTGTCCGGTAAGGCTGTGAAGAGTCAGAATCAACTCAATGGCAGTGAGGGATTTTTTTTTTATTTGGGGGGATTTTTTTGATTTATGGCTTCAAAAGTTTCATGGAAAAATTCCATCATCTTTTCATTTAGTTTTTCATGAAAT
The DNA here is from genome assembly GCF_000313985.2 of Echinops telfairi. Lineage (NCBI taxonomy): Eukaryota > Metazoa > Chordata > Mammalia > Afrosoricida > Tenrecidae > Echinops > Echinops telfairi. The sequence continues at coordinate 62,297,419 of NW_022111373.1, forward strand.
TTTGGAAACTGCTTCATAACACATATCCATTTGCTATTCATTTGTAGTATATAATCACCTAGTTTGAATAGATGGTACTTATTTTCCTGTATGTACTTATCAATATGTACATTAAAAATATCTGAGATATGATTTTCTGTCTGAGCACTCTGTTCTTATTTTTCATTAATTAATTTTAGAAATTGATAATTAGGGAAAGGTACCTTAAACATTATGCCAATCTTTGCTAGCATTTAAAAGTAAAGTAGTTGAAAAGAGACTTTTATTGTTTGTAGTTAATAAAAAAATATTAAGGCACTATGATATGACTTTTGAATATGTGTAATTCTTTTTAAATGATGACAGATGTGACCATCCCTAATGAGTGTATTTCTTGAAATAGAGCAGAAACTTAAATAGCTGAAATGGGCAGAATACCAAGGAAACAGACT
>NW_022111373.1:62298455-62301989 GCF_000313985.2 Echinops telfairi
GGTGTAGCAGTTCATTCAGTTGTCCTATATTGCATCTCATTTCTACTTTCTAACAGTTTGGTGAGTTAAAAAAGAGTTTGTTATCCCTATTTTACTGATAAAGAAATATATATTGAAAATTTAGTTTGCCAAAAATTCGTAGATCTACTAAGTGGCAAAGCAGGAAGTAGAATTGAATCCTTTGATTCTGAATGCAACAGATTTTTGAACTGAACAAAGATCACTTAGGAGAGTGTGTCTGTCAGCTAAATAATGGAATTTGATTCAATCTAACACTTTATGTACTGAATTTTAATAAATCATTTTATTGGCGGTTCTTACAGCTCTTATAACAATCCATACATCAAGTATCAAGCACATATGTACATATGTTGCTATCATCATTTTCTAAACATTTACTTTCTATTTGAGCCCTTGGCATCAGCTCCCCTCTCTCCCGCTCTGTGATCCCTTGATAAATTATAAATTATTATTTTCATATCTTACACTGACTGTGTTGTTCATTCCCAGGGGGTTGGTGGTTATGCTTCAATCACTGTGATTGGTTCCCCATTTCTCCCCTCCTTCCCCCAAACTTCCCCCTACCCTCATGGTATCGCTACTCCCATTTCTGTTCCTGAGGGGTTTATCTGACCTGTATTCTGTGTGTCATAAGCTCTTATCTGTACCAGTGTACATGCTCTGGTCTAGCCAGAACTGAAAGGCAGGACTGGGGTCATGAAAGTGAGTGGTGAGGAAGCCTCAAAGAACCAGAGGAATATTATGTGCTTCATCAGTGCCATACTGCACCCTGGTTGACTCACCCCTTCCTTGAGAACCTTCTATGAGGGTATGTCATATTGTCTACAGAAGGGTTTGAGGGTCTCTGCTCTGACCTCCCTTTATCTCTACAATATGGGTTTTTTGTGGGGGTCGTTTTGTGGTTCCTATTACCTGTTTACGGTGACACCTCATGGCTGCACAGGCTGGTGTGCTTCTTCCAGGTGGGCTTGTTGATTCTTGCTAGATGACCACTTACTTAACTTCTAGCATTTAAGTCCCCAGACACTATATCTTTTGATAATTGGATACCATCAGCTTTCTTCGCCACATTTGCTTATGCACCCATTTTGTCTTCAGCGATCATGTCGAGAAGGTGAGCACCACAGATTTCCAGGTTGTTAGAACAAAGTGTTCTTGTGTAGAGGGAGTACTTGAGAACAGGCTGAATGTCCATCTCCTACCTTGATTCTTAACATATAAATATATGTACATAGACCTATATCCCTATTGTTATATATTAATATATGTATATATATACATGCCTGTATTTATACCACTATAATTGTCTTTTGCCTCCTACTTCTTCACTCTATTTCCTTTTACTTTCCTTTTGTCCCACTATCATGTTTGACCTTTATTCAGCTCTCAGAAATTCCTCTCAGTTACATGGCATTTGATCCAATTCCACCTGTCATTCTTCACCCTCCTCGCCATCGAATTTAGATCTTTTGTTGTCCCCTTGTCTCTGGATTTGTTGGATTCCCCCCTTCTTAACCCTCAACCTGTCCCTCTCTCCTGTCTCCCCAGAACCGTTGGTCCCATTGTTTTCTCCTCAGGATTGTTTATCTTGCCTATTTTATGTAGATAGACATGAAAATGAAGAAGAAGAAAGGGGCCTGTAAATAGTTCCAGGTCTGTCTGCTGATCCTTATGTATGCTTTCTGATCAACTCTGATGAGGTGCCAAGCCCTGCCCTCTGAGTCTGGTCTATCTTTTGGATTCTTTGGGGAATTCATTGCTTTTCTCCCCTTGCTGCTCTGTTGTGCTCCCTTTATGGTTCACTCTGGTGGCACAATTCCTACACTATATCTCCCGTGCTGTCTTCTGCAGCAATGTGGGTCAGTGGAGGTACATCTTGTCTCATGGTGGGGCCGGCCCTATGATCTTCTCCGTGCCTTGACTGCTCTGAGCAGGAGTGTTATCCTTGGGGCTTGGTGGGTCAGGATATGGTCCAATCGCTGTCTCTCTCTTTTGCTCTTAGTTTGCTCCTGTATGGTCTGGGCAGACCTGCCACTGTCCCCAGGCTGTATCTTCAGTGCTGTGCTCTGTAGTGCAATTTTCTGGGGCGGGATTCAACACATTTTGGATTGGGGCCAGCCCCACAGACCTCTCTGAAATCTCACAACTTCAATATATGATTATCCTGCCATTTAGCTATGCCCTTAAAACAAATTCTATATTTAATTTGTAAAGATAAATGTAAAATTTGTTTTGAGTTCAATATTATAAAAAAATTCCAGGTCTGAATTTCTTTCAAAAAGCTGTGGAGGGCTTGTATATAAATTCCTTCACATGAATGTTCTCATACCCCTCCCTTTTAGTATCAAATGAAAGGAAAGGAGCACCCATTAAGCAAAGTGAATCTGATGGACCTTACAAGATAATCCTTTACCCTAACATTGTGATGCTAAAGGTACTTCCAGCAGTCATACAACATCACTGATAAAGAATAGGGAAGGGTGAATTTTTTAAAGGAGATTAAAAAGAATACCTTTTTGTGTTCCTTGCAATCTGATGCGAGCACCAACACCCTTTGACAAGCCCCCCCACCACCACCACCACCTGAGCACCAAGCCATTTATGGGGTATTTGTTAATACTTTAGGCCTCACTTCTTCCTCAGATCTATTACAAAATAAGGATTATAGGAAGAGAAGGAATATGATACTCCTTTTGATGTTCCAACATCTATAATTTATATTACATTTGTAGTCTTTCAGAGAAAAATAACTGATTTATATAATTTTTGCATTCTTCTTATGTTTAAATAGGAATGCTAAAAATCTAAATTTATATACAAAGCATATGAATATGAAAGTCACAGAAAGGAGGAACCCATCACAAGGTTGGATATATAGAACACCCCCAGGGGGATGAATAACAGAAATGTGGATGAGGGGAGACATTGGACAGTGTAAGAAATGAAATAACAACAATGATATATAATTGATCAAGGATTCACAAGGATGGGAGGGTGCAGAAGGGAGGGGGAAAAAGAGGAGCTGTTACCAAGGTCTCAAGTAGAAAGAAAGTGTTTTGGCAATGCCGATGGCAACATATGTACAAGTGTGCATAATACAATTGAATTATGGATTGTCATAAGATTTGTAAGAGTCCCCCAAGACAGTGATTAATTTTGGAAGAAAAGGAAAGAAAATCATCAGCAAGACTTTTAGTGAGCAGTGACACTTCTCACTAGAGTTTCCCCCTTTATTCCTTAACAAACCCCTAGATAGTACCCAGCAACCTTTGCTCATAAGACTGATTCCTAGCCATTTGAATATAAACACAATTTATGCCTGTTGGTCCATTTAAGTCTATATGTTTTTACCTCTTTCACTTGCAGGATCTTGATGTCCAAGGTGGCCTTGGAAGAGTTGTGTAAATTGCTAAAATATCCTTTAAGTTGGTTCTCTAAATCACTTCCCCAGTGGATCATCCAGAAATTCATCAATGTCACTTGGCAACCTACAATCGTCTTGGATGGTTTCGT
>NW_022111373.1:62302639-62305074 GCF_000313985.2 Echinops telfairi
AGAGAGAGAGAAAAGCACAAAGAACTGATCAATACCCAGCTCCAAAAGAGCACTAAAGAAAAGGCTCTGGTGTCACCAGAAATAGAATTCAGAAAAATGATGTTCAGGTACTTCAATAAATGAAAGAGATGTTTGAGAGAACAACAGAAAGAATTGAACAAATACAAACCCTTGCTTAACCAAATAGAATTTCAGAAAATAAGTAATGAACTATCAGAACTGGACACTACAAACGAGCAGAGGAATATAATCAAAGAAATAGAAAGTCAGATTAGTGAGCTTGAAGACAATTCCCTTGAGTACAAACAACAAGAGAAAGGATCAACACAAATCGCAAAAGAATCCAAAGAAATCCTAAGAATGATTCAAGACAGTACCGAGAGGAACAACCTATGTCTCATTGGAATTCTGGAGCAGAAAGAAACAAAATAGCACAGAGAAAAAAAAAGAACAAGAAATCATGGGTAGGGGGTGGGTAGGGGCGGGGTAGTAGAAACTTCCTTAACACTATAAAAGAGGAAAAATTAACTCTTCCAGAAGTTAAGAGAACCCCAGACAGGAGAGACCCCCAAAATAAAAACATTGTGATATATCATAGTGAAACTCTCCAGTATCAAAAATAATGAGAGAATCCCAGGAACAGGTAAGGAAAAAATAAAAGTGAAAGCAAAGGGAATCATTATAAATAAAGTTGGATTTCTTAGCAGAAACCTTGCTGGCAAGAAGACAATGAGGTGACATATATAAAAACCATGAAAAACAAAAAACTCCCAACCAAGAATCCTATATCCAGCAAAACTATTTCTCAAAATGAGAGAGAAGTAAGGATATTCCCAGGAAAAAGAAATTAAAGGAATTTTTACAAACAAGACCAGCATTACAAACATTTTTACAAGGAACACTTTGAACACTCAAAAGCAAAAACAACAGACAAACTGGACAAACAAGAAAACAACTCCCAGAAATAAATCAAATGAAAACAGTACTTAAAACAGCACAGAAATATAGGCAGAACAAAGAAAACAATACAAACAGACACACAGTAAAATGACAGCAACAAATCTTCACATATAAATAAAGACAATGAATATTAGCGGGATAAATGTACCAGCCAAGAGACAGAAAATAGCAGACTGACGAAGACAACAAGATCCATCAATATTTTGCCTACAAGAAATATGACTTAGACACAAAGTTAAAAGTAGACTCAAAATCAAAGGATGAAGAAAATTTACTAAGCTAATGGTAATCAAAATAAAGCAGGAGTGGCAATATTAATCTCCGATAAAATAGACTTCAAGGGAAAAATATCATGAGAAACAAAAAAGGACACTACATAATGTTTAAATAACTAACAGAATAAGAAGCCATAACCATTATAAACATTTACATATCCAATGAAAGACCCTAGAAATTCATTAAACAAACTTTTACATAATTGAAAAGAGAAACAGACAATAGAGCAATAACAATAGGAGACTTCAATACACTACTCTTAAGGAATGACATCAACAGGAAAAACACTAAATAAAGAAATGGAAAAAAAAACAACAACATAATTAATCAACTCAACCTCCTCGACATATACAAGCATTCCACCCAACAGCAACACAGTATATATTATTTTTCAATGTATATAACACAATCTCTGGAATAGACCATATATTAGTCACCAAGCAAGCCTGAATACATTTCTAAAAAGACTGAGATGCTACATTCCATTTTTTCAGAGTACAATGAAATTAGAAATCAACAGTAGAAAGAGCATGGATAAATAACCAAATTCATGAGAACTGAACAACACACTTCTTTAAAGTGACTGTGTAATAGATGAAATAAGGGATGAAATTTTTAAAAATTCCTTGAAACAAATGAGAATGAAAGCACAACATACCAAGACTGTTGGGACATGGTAAGAGCAGCTACCAGAGGGCAAATTAAAAAAAAAAAATTTATTGATGGCTCTTACAGCTTTTATAACAATCCATACATCAATTGTGCCAAGCATATTTGTACATTTGTTGCCATCATTATTTTATTTTATTTTTAGTCATTTCATTGGGGGCTCTTACAACTCTTATCACAATCCATACATCCATTGTGTCATGCACATATGTAAATATGTTGCCATCATTCTTTCCAAAACATTTTCTTTATACTTGAGCCCTTGGTATCAGCTCCTCGTTTTTTCCCTCCCTCTTCTTTCCCACTCCCCCCCCCTTGATAAATTATAAATTTTCTTTTCATATCTTACACCGACCCCTGTCTTCCTTCCCCCACAGTTTCTGTTGTTCATCCCCCTGGGGTAGGGTTATGCGTTTATACCCCATTCTTCCCCTCAGAGGGAAATTACAGCAAGCAATGCACACATGAAAAAGGAGAAGAAATCTAAAATCAACACTTTATTCCAGTATCCTCAACAACTAGAATAAGAA
>NW_022111373.1:62306158-62311476 GCF_000313985.2 Echinops telfairi
AAAACACCAAAATATTGAGATGAAAGTGTTTCCATCACAATAGAACCAAAAGAAATAAGAGAACCATAACACATTATTACGAAAGACTGCACCAACAAATCTGAAAATCTCGATGACACTGACTATTTTTAGAAACACGTTATCTCTCTAAATTAACACAGACTGAGGTAGACAACCTCAGCAAACAGTAACAAAAGGGAAATAGTTCAGGTCATTAAAACGCTTCCAACCCTGCGATGCAAAGAGGATCTCCCGCGAGTTTTGACACCAGATGTATACAATTTAACGATTGCTTTATACTTACACACATTGCACACCCACAATTTTAATGTGTATGTAACGTCTCATCCAATTTTGTAATTCTGTAACTTACAATTACCTAAATCTAAATTCATCAATGAGTTTTTCCTTGTGTTTTCTTATAAAAACTTTCTGATCACCTAACTGAATGACTTATTTCAGAGTTGTTTGGACTTTGTGATTCCCATTTGCAAATTTCCTTGCCTCATAATAAAAGCTCTTTACTTTTAATTTCAATCTTACTATGCCATCTTGCTCTATGAGAATATTCCTGGGTTTATTTTATTCATCTACTCCAATGTTAGCATCTTACCTCAAGACAGCTATCAAACCAGGAAACTAGAATAAACACAGTTAGCTAGTCTAATTAAAACTTTGATTCAATTGTCCTACTAGTTCTCTTTATCTGATCTACAATGACACCCTGAAGTTCGTCACCATGTATTCTTAACCATGGAGAATCACCAATAGTTGTGTTTGACAACGATCCTAAAGGTTCAAACCCATCCAGCAGCACCATAAAATAAAGGCCTGGCAATTCCTTCTGTAAAGATTATATCTAAAAAATCCTATGGAACAATTTTACTCAGTAACACACATATTGCCATGAATTGGAATTGATTTGATGTCAATGAGTATCCTTAAATCAATCTCCAGTCTTTTTTTGTCTTCATGGTATTGGCAATTTTGAAGAATGTTGGTCAGATTTTTGAAGAATGCCCATCACTTTGTATTTGATGCTTCCTTGTGGTTACATTAAGGTCATTCAGTTTGGAAAATATACCACACAAATGATGTTATACCTTTCTCAGGTGTGGATTCTGCAATGACTTTAGCAGTGTGTTGTTAATACGCACTAGATATTGTTATATGTTTTCCATTCTTCACCTTACTGATCAGAGTTTTAGCTATATTTATTCTGTCCCTGGTCTATTGTTATGTATTAGATAGTAGAGTGTTGGTGAAGATAAGTTATGTCTTTAGTTCATAGGTTTCCAGTCCAGGAGGAGACATATGTCATAGGATGGAGAGCCAAACACATGCCTTAGAGATTTTAGACTTTGAGATGGGTGCACAAATTTCAGAAGACTTTGAGTTGTCTTCCCTACAGCGGGGATAAATCTAATACTTTTTACAAACAAAGGTGAAATGTTAACTAAATGTTCCTTTAGTTTAATTTTGTTTTGTTATTGCTGGGCCGGGGCCCAGTATTACGTTCTGACTAGTGGATTGTGAACACCGAGGAGGGGACATAAGACTCATGCACATTTCATCTTTCCCATTCTCTGTTTCCATCTTGATGACCTTGAGACTACATGATAAAGCTGATGTGCCACAGGAAGAGAAGTGCCTGGGCCTCTGATGAACTGAATTGGTCAATACACCAAAACTGGGTTTTTCAATTAAACAAGCAAGCAAACAAACAAACTTTTGCTTCTTTTAAGCAAAAGTAAAGACAATTCAATAAATGATGCTGGGATAATATATTAGTTACATTGGGAAAAAACAAGATCTCACAACATTTATAAGAATATGCTCTAGATGAATAAAATACCTAAATAGAAGAAGAAAAAGTAAAATAGAAAATTAAAGCAATGTAGGAAAATGTATGCCTTCAAGATAGGAAAATATTTCTTAAACCCTGATGGCTTAAGATGTAAGGAAAGCTAAATTGATCATTTTGACTTTAAAAATAAGAAAAATAATGCATTTCATAAGAGACATGAAAGCAAAATTAAAAGATGAGTTAGAGACTAGAAAAGATATTTACAATGTATGTTTTGTGTTGTTGAATCAGTTATAAATCATTGTAAGAATCCATAAAATTTATTTAAAAATTAATATCTATACTATATTATAAAGGAGCCCTGGTAGTGCAAATGGTTAAGTGCTTGGCTGCTAAATAAACATTTGGCTGTTTGAACTACACAGCAGTTTCACAGGAGCAAGGCTGGGTTATGTGCTTCTGCAAAGATTGTAGCCTAGAAGACGCTATGGAACAATTCCAGTCTGTCACACAGGGTTGCTTTGAGTTAAACCAATGTAATTCAGAAGCACCTAAGAGCAGCAACACCATACTATATAAAGAGTTCTTTGAACAGATGAAGAACAGCAAAAGAACTAAAAAACATTAACAGTTCACAGATGAGGGAATCCAGATGGCCAATAAGCATGAAAAATGTCTTGACTATTTTAGAAATCAGGAAAATGCAAATGGGAACTATTGTGTTTCTATTTCTTACACAACAAATTTGCAAAAATTTAAATAACTGAAGGAAAAAAACACCCCAAACAAAACAAACCTTAAAAGCTGGCAAGCAAAAACTAAAAAAGAAAAAAAGCAAAACCAAAAAATAACCAAAAACATCTGCGGACAAGCACATGAATTTGAACAACCCTTGTGAAAGACACTGCTTATTGTCTTTCATCTACCAAAGAAAACAGAACCACAATTTTGTCCCAGGCAAAAAGTGTTCATTTGAAATGATAAATCACGCCTTGTATAATATAGCCATGACCATCAATTTCTCTTTATCTACCTCTCTTTCAAACAGGGATGCAATAATAATTATACAGTCATTGAGATTTAAAAATAAATCTTCTAGGAGAGAAAACTTTTGCTGTCTCCATTCCTGTCCAGTCTTTTCTGTTTCATCCTAATGATGGCTGGAACTGTGGCAACAGTCTTGTCATCAATAAAGAAAACAAAGAGAACTTAATCAGATAAATTGCTACATTTAGCTTATCTTACGTTATTTTTGTGGCCAATTTCTCAGAAGCTGACGGTCTATTATTTCGTTGCAGCCTGTTCTTAGTCTAGAAACTGAAGAAATATTAAAAAAAAAAAAGAAAGAAAGAAATATTTTCATCGTGGGTGTTTTTGTTGGTTTTTAAAATACTAGTAACATAACACCCAGTATTACAGTGACACACAAGCTACCACAGTACAATAAATTGACAAGCAAATGGTAAAACATGCAATCAAGCTGGTGTAACAAGAGGTTTGGAGGAATATGGCTGTCAGGTAACAAGCACGGCGTGATCATCTCAGGATCTACTGAAGAGGTCTCACGGGGAGGGAAATCCTGCACTCATTGTAAGCCAGAAAACTTAAAAGTGAAGTATTCCAATGCTTCTTAAAGTTGAAAATCAACAACACCTTTTGATTAACAGTCCTTCATCAATGACCAACAGCCCAAGCCACTTCTGTGCATTTACACTCTCCTGCACAAGTGATCCTTTCTTGTACCTGTGTCAACTTGCCCAGTCAAACCTCTTGCCCTGGTGGCATTTGGAGGTTGTCAGTGGATAGCAGACTGTGTAGACAGCTTGGTGCAGACAACCTCATTACCCAAAAGGAAGACTTTTACCCATTAAATAAAATTATTCCTTCCCAGGCACCCTGTCCTCATGCACTGTCCCTCCCACCCCCCTACACATACATAGTGGATAACTGCACATACCAATACTGTCAACAAATCAGAAATCACACCCAAACTGAGCAAATTGGCACAAGCTTATTAAATGCATGCCTATTGTAGGCCATGCACATACTGCCAAATATAATAAAGGCAGCACACATAATAGAAGACAGAATAGATGACTAGGACCTCTTAAAAACAAGACACTTAGATCATCTATTGTTCCTTTGCCCTTGGTGCCAACAAACCAAGGGACAAGGGAAAAATATGTAATCTAAAATCAATGGTGAGGAGGGCATAGGATGCCTGATGGAGCTTGATCAAGGGCAATATAACTAAGAGAAATTACTGAAACCCGAATGAAGGCTGAGCATGATAGTGGGACAAGAGGAAAGTAAAAGGAAATAGAGGAAAGAAATAGGAGGCAAAGGACATGTATAGAGGTATAAAAACAGGCATGTATGTAAATAAATATATTTATATATGATAGGGAAATAGGTCTATGTGCATATATTTATATGTTAAGTATTAAAAAAAACAGACATTGGCCTCTGCTCAAGTACTCCCTCAATGCAACAGCACTTTGTTCTAATAACCCAGCATTCTGCAATGCTCACCTTCTGACAGCATCACTGAAGACAAAATGGGTGTATAAGCAAATGTGATGGAGAAAGCTGATGGTGCCCAGCTATCAAAAGATATAGCATCTGAGGTCTTAAAGGCTTGAAACTAAACAAGTGGCTATCTAACTGAGAAGCAACTAAGCCCACATGGTAGAAGCACACCAGCCTTTGTGACCATGAGACACTGATAGGACCAGGTGTCAGGCATCAAAGACTCAGAACAAAAAATCATATTGATGTGAATGGGTGTGTGTGTGGAGTGGAGACCCAAAGCCCATCTGTAGACAACTGGACATTCCCTTACAGAGGGTTGCAGCAAGAGAGGAGCCAGTCAGGGTGCAGTACAGCACCGACAAAACATACAACTTTCCTCTAATTCTTTAATGCTGCCTCCCCTAACTTTCATGACCCTAATTCTACCTTACAAATCTGGCTAGACTGGAGAATATACACATGTACAGATAAGAGCTGGAAGCACAGGGAATCCAGGACAGATCAACTTCTCAGGACCAATAATGAAAGTATCAATATTAGGAGGATATGGAGAAGGTGGGGGGCAGAAAGGAGGAAATGATCACAATGATCGACATTTAATACCCACCCCAGAGGGAAGAACGACAGAAAAGCAGATGATGTAAAATATGAAAATAATAATAATTTATAATTTATCAAGGGTTCATGAGGGAGGGAGGGGAAGAAGGAATAAAATGAGGAGCTGATACCAAGGGATCAAGTAGAAAGAAACTATTTTTGGAATGATGATGACAGCAAAGGTACAAAAGTGCTTGACACAATGGATAGATGGATGGATTGTGATAAGAGCTGTAAAAGTGCCAATGAAATGATTGGGGAAAAAAAAGACACTTAGGCACATCAAAAGACTTCATCAATAGAGTGACAAGAGAGTCCATGGGCTAGGACAATAATTTTAGCAACCACAAGATGGAGAATGCACCAGGAACTAAGTACTAAA
>NW_022111373.1:62313095-62315210 GCF_000313985.2 Echinops telfairi
TAATTTATAAATTATCAAGGTTTTGTGAGGTAGGGGGTGCAGGGAGGGAGGAGAAAAATGAGGAGCTGATACCAAGGGCTCAAGTACAAAGCAAATGTTTTGAGAATGATGATGGCAATAAATGTATAAATGTGCTTGACACAATGTATGTATGTATGTATGGATTGTGATAAGAGTTGTATGCGCTCCCAATAAAATGATTTGAAAAATAAAGAAAATGACACTCAAATTGCTAACAAATATATTTGGAAATGCTTAAGTTCACTAGCCATCCAGTAGATGCAAATCAAAACAATGATGAGGTATCACCTTATACCTACCACAAAGCCCTATTTTAAATAAAACAAAACCGAACAGGGTGCAGAGAAGGTGGACCCTTCTGGTGGGCTAAAAAAACATGTACAATCACTGTTTAGACAATATGGTGCTACCTAAAACAACTAGGAATCTAAATGCCAAAAGACAATACCTCCAAAGAAGTAAGAAACACAACACAAAGAGAGGTATGCTCTCTCATGCTCATTGAAACAAGTAGCTGGAAACAGGCCAAATACCCATCAGTAGAATGAATAAAGAGCATCTAGTACATATACACAATGGAATACTATTCAACCCTAAAAAGTGATGAAATCACAAAACACCTAATGAGATGGATAGACCTAGAAACCATTATGCCAAGTGAAGTTAGTCAATCACAAAAGGACATATATTGTCTGAGATCACTGCTATAAGAATAAACATGAAGACAATGCCAGGCATCTGTTCCTAAGTCATATAATTTTCTAATTATATGCTTCTCCCAAGCAATTTCATGGTGTGCCATTCTCATGCTCAAGAATCATATCCTTATTTGTGCACCTTAAACATTACTTTCTTAGGGGAGGCCTTACCTCAGCTGGGGTTAGTTTTTATGCTCGACAGAGAGGTAGAACACCAAACATTTCCTGATATATAACATTTTTCTGTGTTCAACCCAAATCAATAGACATCCCTACAAGGCTGTTCAGTGAACCTCAATGGAAATTCAATCCAGAGGACAGGGGACACACCTACCTTTGAGAAACGGAGTTTACTTCTGTTGGTGAGTAAACCAGGTATGACAACCTGCCATTGTGAAAAAGCCTTAACCTTACATATATAGACCCCCAATGAGAGGGTGTACCTTGTGTTATGTGCTGTTTATTTTCCAAGAGTTTTTTGACAGCCCCTGTTATAGTTAGTGTGTCAACTTGGCTGAGCCAGGATTCGCAGTGATTTTGCAGTTGAGGCCTAATAGTCTCCCATGTTGTCACCTGAAAGACTTTAATCAACTCAATCATGGTCTCTTCTCTGAGCTACCAAGGAGTTATAAAGAGTAGGGGGGCAGTGCAACCCCCTTACTCAGATCACAGGCCTGGTTCAATTGAAAGGAAGTTTTCTTAGGGATCTATCCTGCTTCCTGTATGTGACCCCTTGCTTACATTTTGCTGGGTGGGGTCTAGATTCTGTATCTGGTGGGTTTTTTTGGATTTGAGCCAATGGTCTGCCATATTGCCTGATGATGCCATCCACCTTATCTGTAGCCATCAACCAGAGACCTACCATCTGACCTTCGAGCCTTGAATTTGTTTGTTTTTCCGGTCACAAACCTGACCTGCTGATCTTGGATCCATCTGTCTCTGCAGTCAATAGCCTGTAGTGCTTCTGCCAATCTTGGATTCATCAGCTCCTGAAGCAACTTGAGTCAGTAGAAGCCTCCAGCTTAACATCTGACCCATATTTTACAACTATGTGAGCTATTTTCTTGATATACATTTCTCTCTATATGTATATACATGTGTCACTGGCCTTACTTTTCCTGGTCATTCTCATGCACTATTAATGAAAATTTAAATGGGCTTTGCTCTTAGATGGGGAAATTAGGCAGAATTATTATTATTTTTTTGCCATTCTACTTAAGAAATGGATCCTTTAGCAATACTTTCACATAACAATAGCTAACATGAATTGTGCACTTACTATACACAAGATACTTTTTGGATAATTAGCATTTAATTCTCAGCACAATAAATCTGTGAGTTGTCATCTGGACTGGGTAACAGGCATCAGAAGACCCATAACAAACAAACAAACAAA
>NW_022111373.1:62315864-62319699 GCF_000313985.2 Echinops telfairi
ATGGATCCAAGATCAGCAGGTCAGGTTTGTGACCGGAAAAACAAACAAATTCAAGACAATTTATTGCTTATTTTTGGAAGGAAGTTGAGAACAAAAGTTTTACATTTGTCTAAGATGGAATAATGTCAAAGAGTTTACAGTGGCACCCACCATTGTTTAAAACTCACATTACCATCCAGTGTTTGGTTAACTGAATTGAGAGAATTATATTTTATTACATTATTTGAAATAATATATAATCAGAGGAGGTGTTAGCATATACTTATCCTACGTAACACAAGCCTCACGGTTTGTCTCAGAGGAAAATAGCAGTATTAAACTGGATTCAGAGCCTGAAGTAAAAGCTTATGTGTTACAGATTTGTTAGGAAATACAAGAGTGAGTGAAAAGGGAGTTTGTCAGAGAAGGAAGCCATGAAAAGTTGCATTAACAAGTTTGCCACCATTTAGTGTCAAATGTCATTACTCAGTCTCATGCAATCATGATCCAGGAAGTTGTATAAATGTCTTACTCTTTCTAGGATAGAATATTGGGAAGAGAAATGAAGAATTAATAACCTTTAGATTTCTTTCTCTTATGAATCAAAGGTTTATACAGTGGGGTTCACTTTTTACTACATGTCGGGATTGAATATGTATGGCTGGCCAAGAGTTCATGATGTCTCATACCTCAGACTCAGTAGAAAAACCCCAGGGCTGGAGGAGTGGTGCTGTTAAGTTTTACCTGTGTGAAATTGTTGAAGCCCACAAGACAGGTTTCTGCAATGGCTGACGGAATAAGTAAACAAAGCCTCCAGAGACTGTTGAAATCAGAACGAGCAAATGACTGTCCCCAACAAAAGAAACAATTGTTCTAAGGGAGCTTTTAATCTAGCAGCTTTATTAAATAAACAGAACAAAACACTCTTAATGTTTCAAAAATTAAGGTACTATTTTAGCAATTTGTGACCAAATCATGACTATTTGAAAGAAATGTGTACTATGGAACAAAGGGAGTATTTGAATCTGAATCTGAAGCATGTATATATTTATGTGATATCACACCCCAAAATTAATATAGCATCTTTAAAAATACCTTATCTGCCTACTTAAAAATAAAAATGTCTAAAACTTTTGAATCTTTCAAATAAACCCTTTTCCTGTGTCTTAGGCTAGGTTCTCTAGATAAGCAAATCCAGTAAAGTTTGCGTATGCTTACATATAACCCAACCCAACAACCTATACCCATGCCAGTGAATAGATTCTGACTCACAGTGACCTGATATAGGGTCTCTGGGCCTGTAAATGTTTATGGGAGTAGGTATCTTTCTCTCTCAGAGCTGCTAGAAGTGGGTCTGAACCCACAGCTTTGCAGTTAGCAGCTCAATGAGTACCGACAGCAGAGGTTTATATTAAAGAAGTGTCTCAAACAGTGATGGAAAGAGGAAAAGTGCCATGTCTGTGGGTCAGACGTCAGCCTTCAGTCTTCTTACTTGCATAGTGCGGGGGCTGCTGAACCCAAGATCAACAGAGTGTGCTATGTATGCAATGACTCCAGGGGCAGCAGCCGCAGCGGTGAATGAATAAAAGGGTGGCCCATAAACTCGTGTTCCACTGACAACTTCCCAGGGAATATGGCAGGCTGTTGGCTCAAGTCCAAAGTATAGAAGGTTCACAAGTCAGATGGAGAATCCAGATCCAGAAAAATCCAGCTTGCTTCCCACAGTGTCTACTTACATGGGAAGAAGGCTAGTGCCCAAACATCTCCTCTTGGGAGAGTAATAGGTCTTCACTGACAAGTCACTGGGAATCCTGACCCAGTCAACTATCACAATATGCTTGACATTTCTTCATTAGAAAATTAAAATTACGAAACCTTTGAACTGGTTGGTAGAAAAACTGATTAGCGTAAAAAATTAAAATGTATCCTTAAAAAATTATGCAACACGTTGTTGTTAGGTGTCTTTAAGTCAGTTCCAAAGGAGAGTGACCCTATTCATAACAGAAGTAAACACTCCTCAGTCCTACGCCTTCTTGACAATTGTTCCTATGCGTCAGCCCATTGTTGCAGCCATTGTGGTTATCCATTGTGTCAAGAGCCTTCCTAGTTTTTGCTGTCACTCCATTTTAC
Source organism: Echinops telfairi (assembly GCF_000313985.2). Classification (NCBI taxonomy): domain Eukaryota; kingdom Metazoa; phylum Chordata; class Mammalia; order Afrosoricida; family Tenrecidae; genus Echinops; species Echinops telfairi. Next base: position 62,317,974 of record NW_022111373.1, read on the forward strand.
CAAGCATGATGTTCTACAGCTACCGGTCCCTTTGGACAACATGTTCAAGATATTTGAGATTAAGTTTTGTCATCCTTGTCTCTAAGTAGCTTTCTGGCTATACTCAAGACAGATTTGTTTGTTCATTTGCAGTCCGTGGTACTTTCAATACTCTTTGCCGGTACTAAATTCAAATGCCTTGATTCTTCTGTTGTCCTCCTTTTCCAGTGTCCAACTTTCACATGCATATGAAACAATTGAATATACCATGGCTTAGGTCAGGCGCACCTTAGTCCTCAAAGTCGCATCCTTCCTCCTCAACATTTAAAAGCGGTCTTGTGCAGCAGATTTACTCAATGTAATAAGCTGTTTGATCTCTTGACTGCTGCTTCCATGAGCCTGACTGTAGATTCAAGCAAGTTGAAATCCTTGACAACTTCAATTGAAGAAGGAATAGGCTGCATACTTTGGAGGAATAAGCCACTGAAAACTGTATGAATTAAGATACTGAAAACCTTTATATGTTTGATAGATATTATTGAAAAAATGAGCATCAGGATTTGATAAACACAGCTATTAATATACTTCTTTGGGTATAATTGCTATTGTGAAATCTCTTTTTCACTTAGAAAAGTCATTAAGGGAGAAAGGGGGAGCCAATCACAATGACCTACATATAACCCCCTCCCTGGAGGACAGACAACAGAAAACTGGTTGAAGGGAGACAGCGGTTGACGTAAGACATGACACAATTTTAAAAATAAATTATCAAGGGTTCATGAAGGAGGCAGAGGGAGGGGGAAATGAGCTGATACCAAGGGCTTAAGTAGAAAGAAAATGTTTTGAAAATGATGATGCAACATATGTACAAATGTGCTTGAAGCAATGTATGTATGCATGGATTGTGATAAGAGCTGTAAGAGCCCCCAGTAAAATGATTTTTTAAAAAGTCATTAAAATCATGTACTTCACATATGTAAATATATTTATATATGATGATGGGGAAATAGATCTATGTGCATATATTTATAGGTGTGGTAGATATATAATCATTTGTCAATTTGAGGATTAAGAGTGTAGGGGTGGAGCTTAGCTTGTCAATCAGATCATGGCCAATGAGGCCTCTGTGTGGGATGGCCTTCTCCTGAGAATTCTAGGAAATCCAGTACTTCCTCCCCTCTCTCTCTCTGCTACTCCCTGGGAGACATTGCAGCTGACAAAACACATGGAACTACACTAATGCCTTAAGGTGGAGAAGTCACATGGACCTACCCTGATGCAACCAGACCTCTGAAGCCAGAGAAGCCATGTAGAGACCCCTGCCAGTGCTGAGATGCTTATAACACCATGGAACCAAAGACTTTCTACTCACTGGCCTGTGAGCTATGTGCATTCGGCATCATTACATGTGTTTCATGAGTCTGAAGAGGACTTTATAGATCGGTTTTGGACATATGTGTTAGTATCAGACTTATGGACTTGGACTGGACTAGGTTGGGATACTTTCTCGATGTTCAATTCCTCTTGTATCTCTTTCTTTTACACATATGTGTGTCTATGAATTTGTTTCTCTTGTCTACCCAGATTAACACAATAGGTTTAGTATAAAGGTAGCAGATGAACATTGGGCCTCCACTCAAGTACTCTCCCAATGAAAGAACACTTTGTTCTATTAACCTGGCATTTCCATGAAGCTCACTTTCCCAACATGATCGCTGAAGACAAATGTGTGCATAAGCAAATGTGG
>NW_022111373.1:62321063-62322578 GCF_000313985.2 Echinops telfairi
GCCTTCAAACTTGTGGATCATAACAAACTATGGATCACCTTGAGAAGAGTGGGAGTTCCAGAGCACTTCATGGTGCTCATGCAGAACTGTACATGGACCAAGAGGTAGTTGTGCAAACAGAAAAATAGGATGCTGTACGGTTTAAAATCAGGAAAGATGTGCATTAAAGTTGTTTGCTCTTATCTTAATTGTTCATTCTGTATGCTGACAAATTCTGGGAGAAACTGGCTTATATGAAAATGAGTGTGGTATCAGGATTGGAGGAAGGCTTATTAACTACCTTTGATATGCAGATGACATAATCTTGCTTGCTGAAAGTGAAGAGGACTTGAAGCACTTCATCAGCAGATGAAGATCAAGCATTGCAGGCTTCAGGATGGAGTGCAGGTTAATGTAAGGAAAACCAACATCCGCACATAAGGACCAATAGGTAACATCATGATAAATGGAGAAAAAGTTGAAGTTGTCAAGGATTTTTTTCTTACTTGGATCCACGATCAATACTCCTTGAAGCAGCAGTCAAGAGATCAAAAGACATGTTGCGTTAGGTAAATCTGCTGCACAAGACCTCTTTTGAGTATTATAAAGTAAGGGTGTTTCTTTGAGAACGAATGTGCACCTAACTCTACCTATAGTATTTTCAATGATCTCATATGCATGTGGAAGTTGAATATTGAATAAAGAAGACTGAAGAAGAATCGATGATTTTGAATTGTGCTGGAGAAAAACACTGAAAGTACCATGGATTGCTAAAAGGACAAACAAATCTGTCTTGGAAGAAGTACTAGCAGAGTGCTCATAAGTGGCAAGGATGGCAGACCTTGTCTTACATTCTTTGGACATGTTGTCATGAGAGATCAGTCCCTGGAGAAAGACATCATATTTTGCAAAGTAAAGGGGCAGCAAAAAAATAGGAAGGCTCTCAAGTACATGGGTTGGCACTATGGATGCAGCAATGGACTTAAAAATGGGAACAATAATTAGGATGGTGAAGGGGTTGGCAGTGTTTTGTTTGGTGGTGCATACAGTGCCTTTGGATTGGAACTGACTTGATGGCAACTAACTGCGCCCTCTAGTCTGCCATTTGATGATCATGGTTTTGTCAGCCGCTGCAATTCCATGAGTCAGGAGAATGGCCCAGGGACTAATAGCATGTCATAATTTTAGTGTGTAGGCACCTTAATTATCTTCTCCTTCTGTAAGACATTACAATGGTCCATTACATTGATGGCATTATGCTGATTGAACATAGACAGTAAGCAGCATTAATGACTCTAGTCTTATTGGAGAAAATGTCTGCCCGCAAGAAAGAAGGGAATTAATTGGACTACAATTCAAGTGCCTTCCATCTCAGTGAATTTTCTAGGATTCCAGTGGCGTACGCATGGTGAGACAGTCCTCCTAGAGTGATGGATTATTTTTTTGCATCTGGCCTTTCCCACAATTAAGAGGAGGCACAATGTCTTGTGCGTCTCTTTGAGTTTTGAAGGCAGTAATCTTTTACTTGGCTGTGCT
>NW_022111373.1:62324001-62325042 GCF_000313985.2 Echinops telfairi
TCTTCTCACATTATTACCATTTCAAAGCATGGGAAAAATGCTACTTCTTCCTAGACTCACATCCTGGTCCTGTGCCTCACAAGTGCGGCCACGTTTTAGTCCATTGCTGTAGCCACTGTCCAATCCATCGCACTGAGGGTCTCTCTTTCTTACTAACCCTCTACCAAGCACGATGGCCTTCTCTAGGGAATGGTCAGAGTAGGGGAGAAGTCTCACCATTCTCACTTTTAAGGAACATTCTGTCTGTCCTTTTCACAAGAAAAGTTTGTTTGTATTCTGGCAGTCCATGCTACAATTAATATTTTCAGTTGGTTTTCATTAGGGTATTCATTCAGATCACATTTTCCTTTTAGGAAGTACAAACTTTCTTTAAATACTTTTAAAATTTTAATAATACCTAAAGCAAGAGGTTGTGTTAATGCCTACATTTTTCATTACTAATCATTTTGGTTTTGTTTCTTTGAATTGGTTGGGTAAAAAGATAATGTATGGAAGATGTATCACTAACGAGCAAAATTAAGGCTTATCAACAGAAACAAATACAAGTCATTTAAATTGATGCAAATGAGATACAAAAATGGCAACTTAAGGCAAAAAAAAAAAAGAATAGAACCCTGCCACACATCTTTCCCCATTTTAAACCATGTGGTATTCTCCTGTGTTCAAATAACTCTCTAGGCATACGTGCAGGTTCCTTGTGAGCACAATGAAGTATTATGGAGTTCTTATTCTTGACAATGCTACCTATAAGATATTATGATCCACATCGTTAGGTGACATTTTTGCATAGCTAATAACATGTTGGTAAATATCCTTCTGGTATTCTGTGCTTTTAGACAAAATCTGACATCAGCCTTGCTGTCTCTCCTTCCACATCCTCTGCTAGTAGTTTCCTTTCTACATACTGCTGCAGCCGTTTTTGAGTTAAATTACCTCTGCAAAGTCTTACTTGGGTATGCCATGAATTATACTGTTCAATCATTTCCACAGTCTGTTGTACTGCCTTTCTTTGGAATGGTCACATTATGGTTTTCTTTCTGT
>NW_022111373.1:62326307-62328115 GCF_000313985.2 Echinops telfairi
CTCCATCTTCTTTTTAAAAAAATTATTTGTTTTTATTTTTCCCTCCATCTTCAAAGGCAGGAATGTCAATCTGTGTCCTCAGCAGCTGCCACATATCAGGTTCTCCTGTTTGTTACCTTTTCCATATTTAAGGGTGCTTGTATATTGCCTTGGCTCTACACAATTAATCCAAGATAATTTCCCTGTTTTAAATTAGCTGAGTAAAACCTATTGTCATAGAGTTGATTGCAGCTCATAGTGAGCCTACAGGACATAATAGAACTGAAGGAAACCCCAATAGGGTCTTTGAGGTATCTTTATGGAAGCAAATTTGCACATTTCTCCCAAAAAGTGATGGACTGGAACTGCCAAGAACTTCTAGGTAGCACCCAAGTCCTTACCTATTGCATCCTTAATTCCATTTATAATTTTAATTCCTCTTTGCCATATGACATGCCATTTCACTAGTGCTGGGGATAAGGGTGTGAACATCTTTGGGATGTCATCGTTCTATCATAGTAAGTTTTGGGTGGTGGGTTACAGAAAATGACACTTTTTACAGTTATTCTCAGAGAATTTAATGAAAATGGTTAAGAAAACAAACTCTGAGAAACATTCCTCTAGGTATTTGCGCTTAATAGCTATGGTTGTTCAACTTTTGAGTTTAAAATCAGAAAAGCTGGTTTAAACTGCAGATCTGTTGCAAAGAGAATATTAAAATTCAAGTCTGATAAGCCTGGTTATCTAGAAAGAGCTATTTACAGAAGAAGAAAAAATAATGACCAATTTCTATATTTGTGAAAATTTATATTGTGGGATGGCAACAGTGTTACAATCAATTTCAACACACAGTTTACAGCTTAGATAACAAATATCAGAGAAAACACCTAGAATATAATTTAAGATCTGAAAATCTGAATATAATTTAAGATCTGAATGCTTTAAAAATGTTAATTCACCCATATCATTTATTTATAGCTTACATAATACTTTTATATGTTAATCATACGTACACACATATATTTCTGGATAGTCCATAGCATTAAGAGTTTGGCTGCTGTTTTTAAAAAAAATTATTATTGACCTCTGAGGCCTCAGAAGAAAGACATGGTGATATACTTATGAAAAAACATATATGAACGCTCTATGTAGCACAGTCAACTCTGACATACATAGGTTTGTCATGAGTCAGAATCGACTCATCAGCAATGGATTTTGTATGTTTATATGTGTATAGAGATAAGATTCACATGGCATCAGACGTATTTTCTATCCTCCATTATCAACAATTAAGCTGCAGCTGTGCTAGAAATAGTTCCTAATCCTCTAACACATTATTGAAATGATTGTGGTTGCTGATACTTATATTACTTATAAAGAAAAATTCAGCTATTTTTTGTTTAGTTTATCCTAGGCTAATGATATATTGAAGTATCTTTTACTTTAACATTGCCGGCTTATTGCTCATAAATTGTATTCTACCAAGTCTCAAGAACTATTATTAAAATAATACTTGTTGTGGAGAAATGATCCTAAGATTTAGTAACAAAGAAATATTAACATTAAGCATAATAGCTTTCAATAATGGTTTGTTTATTCCCCTCTAGTCTTTAAAATACAAAATATTTAATTTTTTATAAGCTTAGTCTTTCTTAAATGTTTTTTAGAGCGAAGGCATAGAAAAACTATTCACAGTATTACTGCAAAAATAGAGAAGAAAGAACTTTAAAGAGCCATGAAGTTTTAATGATTGAATGAATGAATTCAATGAATATTTAGTCAGATTCAATTTCCTGAAATGTTAAACTCAATTTAATTCTTATAATAAT
>NW_022111373.1:62331947-62333157 GCF_000313985.2 Echinops telfairi
TAGAGGCATACTATTATGACTGAGGATGAGCTGCCTTCTCAAAGTAAAGTTGACCATAGTGACGTGAATGGAGTAAAGCCAATGGGTATAAAGCCTTTGGAACCTTCATTTGCTGATGTGGCACTACTCAAAATGAGAAGAAACAATTGCAAAAATCAATACTTGGAACTTGGAATGTATAAAGTATGAACTCTAGAAAGTTGGAAGTTATAAAAAATTAAGTGAAACACACATATATTGATATTTTAGCTGAATTGGCTTCCTATTGGCTATTTGGAATCAGAATATCATAGGGTTTACCGTGGTGGGAATGACACAACCAAGAGGAATGGCTTTGCATTCATCCTCAAAAAGGGCATTTCAAGACCTATCTTGAATTACAACGCTGTCTGTGATAGAATGATACATATTTGCATATAAGAAATGCTGTCTGTGATAGAATGATATCTATTTGAATACAAGGCAATCCGATCAATGCAACTATTCAAATTTATGCATGAACTACAAAAGCTAGTACGCAGATATTGAAGAGTTATACCAATGTTTTCAGTCAGATATTGATCAAACATGCACTCAAGATGTATTGATAATTATTTGTGATTCGAATGCAAAAGTTGGAAACAAAGAAGAAGGAACAGGAATTGGTGATAGGAATGAAGTTGGAGATAGCATGATAGAATTTGCAAGAATTTTGCAACACCAATGACTTGTTCATAGCAAGTATCTTTTTATTCAACAACATAAACTGCACTATATACATGGACTTCTCCAGATGGAATACACAGAAATTCAATGGACTACATCAAAGGAAGCAGATAATGGAGAAGCTCAATATTATAAACTAAAACCAAGCCAGGGGTTGACTGTGGAACAGACCACCAATTGCTCATATGCAAGTTCTGTGTGTGGAACCTTGGTGATGTAGTGATTATGCATTGGGGTCCTAATCCAAGGCTCATAGTTCGAAATGACCAGATACACTGTGAAAGAAAGATGGAGCTTTTTACGCCAGTAGAGATCCACAGTTATAGAAACTTACAAAGGCAGTTCTATCCTGTCCTATAGGGTTGCTATGAGTTGTCATTGATTGAAAAAAAAATTAAGACAAGTCTTATAGAGCAAACTGTGGATCAGATCATCAATTGCTCATATGTAAGTTCAGGGTAAAGCTGAAGAAAATTAAAACAAGCCCACAAGAGCCAAAATACGA
>NW_022111373.1:62334277-62337946 GCF_000313985.2 Echinops telfairi
CACACACACTAAGTAGGCCACACTCCCTACTTAATATTTCATCTGACCGCAATTTGAGTGAGGGGTTGTCTTGCTACATCGGACAACCTGGATTTGTTTTCATTTTGTTAGATGCAAACTGCTGAGGATAGAAAACTTATTTACCCCACATCCTTATGAGATTAAGACAAGTATATTACTGAGAGAACTTGTCTGTGGCCACCCACTGATGATAGAAAGTTGTTTAGTTTGAAATAAACCTGTTAGGTATGAAGTAGAATCTAAATAGGCATACGTCTTAAATCTCCTGATTTGGGCATGAGTTTCTCCAGGACAAAGTGATCAAGTCAGTAAAGTTTATTATTGTCTTCTGACTCCCTTTCTATCGCCATCTCCTTGGTCCTTTTCTTACGAGCCCCAAACCAAGGCCGTTGCTGGGCAGTAGATCCTGAGTCACAGCGACAACATAGGACTGAATAGAATTATCCTCTCCTGTTTCCAGGCCTCCCCATCTTTACAGAAGCAGACTGCCCTATCTTTTTCCCTTGGCTGGCTGGTAGACTCGCACTGCCAACCTTTTGGTTAGCAGCTGAGCATTTAACCAATGCACTACCAGGATTTCTTCTCTTTAGTTTAAGCGTATGTTAATTTGTTTCTTCAGACTTTTCAGAGAATATTGAAGCTACAACAACCGATCCAATCTGACTTTCCTAAGGTGAGGCCATCCTCCGCCTTTCTTACATTCCTCATCAATGTTTACCTTTATCACACTCCTAAATCAGATTTCCTCTAATCTAACTGCTTTGGTGCAATGCAATCTGGTATACACATCATCAATTTAAGGTTGTTGCTACATGCAACTTAATGTATCTTCCCTTTTTAGAACATGAGTGTGTTTTAACAACATATCTTTAGAAACAGCGCTCTAGTGAGTCTGGATGACACTGTAGTAATGGAACTTCAACTGCCATATCAACCCTGTGGGGAGAAATTTTGAGGGCCTTTGTAAGCTCCTTAAATAACACCATTTAGGCCTCTGTCCATCTGACTTACATATAACAAATCCAAAGGGAAAAAAAGTTAAAAACTCTTTTAAAAAGTCCTTTGTTCTGAATAGTAGGTCGTATACTCTATCTTCTTTTAATTCATATTTAAAAAAAAATTTCTTTAAATAAAGGCAGATAGTATCCTTGTTTTAACTGCTATATCCACAGGATTTTAAAGTACATTTTTATATGAAGAAATCTTCAGGTTTTCTAGAAAGCTCAGATTCCTTGGATTCCTATAGAAGGATTCCACCTGAGTGCATGTCTGTTCTCAAGTCTAACATGTCCATGTTTATTAGAAAGTAGAAGTGAAAGGATCAGTTCCCTTCTTGCCTTACTTTTAATATAGCATTTCTAGTACTGGCACGACTACTGCTTACTTTCAACCGACAGGTATGGGATGAGGAAATATTTGTCAGGAATGCTTCCTGTTGCCTTTGGCACACAGCCAACGACGCTGAAAGGCTCACTAAACAATATGAAGGCAAGCTATTCTTTTTTTTTCTTCTTTCCAAGATAGATGTTTCAACGTCATCTTTTCCTCACCATTTGTAGCCAGACTGATTTTGCTAATACGCCTTTTTAAAAAAACAAACAGCCTACTTTGTATTTGCTTGGTTAAGACACATGAGACTTTATTCCAACTACATTAGACAGTTGTTATTTCATCTTGGTTGGCTGAATTCCCAGCAGATTCTGATATTGAAAAACAGGTTAGGTTGGTTTAGCCCATGTCTTCCTTGGTCAGGTTCTTGGTTAGAGAAAGTATTTAAATAAATTTTACTCATTATGAAACAGTCCATTAAAGATTTCTTACAAAGTAACAAAATCAGAACCCACAACAGTTTTCGTTGAGTTGATTAAGGCTCATAGTGACCATATAGCACAAATAAGAGCTACCTGAATGTTTCCAAGGTTCTAAGTCTTTACAGAAGCTGGAGGAGTCCATGTGATGACGTAGGGAAGAGGAGGAGTGGATTTTGGGGAGATTGCTATGACAAAGAACTGAAGACTTATAATGAACTTATGACTCAACAAGTTGGTTTATGATTATTCTTAGTCTTTTCTTTTCTGGTTCAGCCCACTAATCAGAGAAAGAGAATTTGGGGAGGGAGGGATTGTTTGGCTAACTTAGAATTCAAAAGAAGATTGGGGAGGTTATTTGTTTTTTCTTCACAGACATTGATAACAATGACCAAGAACTTAGCCTCATTTTTTGTACTTTCAAGTTTATTCCTTTTTGAATGAATGTGAAGAAAAGTTAAATAAATTAAAAGTTTAAGAAACAACTATGCAAATAGCTCAGGTCCTATGTATGGAATTATTTCCAAAGTATTTCTATTGCTCCAATTCACTGAATTTTACATTATGTTACAAAAATTAATGATTTGACCTTTAATCTTCATTTTATTGGGCTGGTAAGCTAACTCTTCAAATGAGTTTGGCATTCCTAGAGTCAAATGAGACAGTGGTTCAAAGTGTTCATCCTGAATGCCACCTCTTGGACAGGTTACTTTACTTCCCTTAGTTTTTGTTCCCTCACCATTAAAATGAAATAATAATGTCCACCTTACAGGAAGGCAGTGAAGACTAAAAATAAGATGCACAGAATGCAGAGGATTTACCATGTCAGTGTCTAAAAATAGTACTTAAATAATTCATTAGAAATAAGAATAAAGTATAAGTTTGCACTATGTTATTTTTATATATTGGTAGCATTATTATTATGTTTCAAAGCAAAACTTATTCCCAGGTCCTATCCCCATTCCCAGTTCCTGTCCCCATCACTGGACATTTGTTTTTTCTGCTCCTGTAGTAGTGTTGGGAATATAAATCATTCTCATTATCTATTTGATATTTATAAAAATTATAAATCTGTTATTAAATAATTCAACTACATAAAAATATCTTTGTATTTCTTTTTTATATTAGAACATGATTCTTTTACTTCTAAAATTCACAATTTAGTTTTGGTTTTATGAAAACTAAAAACTTCTGATACTCATTTGACTCACTGTTGGGAATCTGAATTACCATGTGCAGTTTATAGAAAATAGATATTCTCTTTTTCTAAAAATATGTATTCATCTAGTTGTTTAAAATGCATATAGTGTGAAATATGTTCTGACTGTATATGTGGTCATCAAAGTTTTAAGAGCATATGATAAAAATAACAAGGAAAAATTAAGATGAATTTTTCTGAATTGCACACAGTGCCTTGAAGGTTCCAGAATTTCTGTTTTGTAAACTGCTGTAATCCTATGTTTTAAAACAGTTCTTGGCAGACACTAAGCCTGAAAAATTATTTGTTGGATAACTGATCTTAGATTTATTATGATATTAAGAAGTGGTTCTTTCCTTTTTTGAGTAAAAGTTTTCTGTTTTAAAGGCACACTGATATAAGGAATATGTTGACTTGATATTATTATTTGAAAATACCACTGAGTAAAAATGCATCACTCTGAGAAATAAGCAGCTTCTTAAAGTAAATCTTTATCTAAATTAAGTGAAAATATTCCCTTTCTGAAGGGAAAAAAAATAGGTGGATTATTTCTCCTTTCTCTATATATGCAAATACTTACATGCTAAATTATTTAAATCACTGCTTTTTGTCCTAAGTTTTTAAAACTAGGCTATAAATTCA
>NW_022111373.1:62338931-62340489 GCF_000313985.2 Echinops telfairi
GTCACAACAAGTCAGCATCGGAGTTAACATCAACTCAATGGTAGTGAGTTTGGTTTTTGGTTTGGTGGGAAGAGGTAATGGAGAAACTCAATATAGCAGCTAAAATGAGGCCAAGGGTGACTGTGGGACAGACCACCAATTGTTCAAATGTAAGTTCAATTTGAAGCTGAAGAAAATGAAAACAAGTGCAAAGAGCCAAAATATGACCTTGAGGCTCCCCCACCCCAATTCTGAAACTATCTCAAGTATAGATGTGCTTCAGTGAACACCAATGACAAATGACATGATAAGCTGTGGGAGGACATGAAGAACATCATTCTTCAAAGAAGCAAAAGGTAATTAAAGTGACAGGAAAGAGAGCAAAGATTAAAGTAGACTTCAGAAGAGGCACTGAAACTTGTTCTTAATTGTAGAGTAGCCAAGTGAAAGAAAGAAATGATGAAGAGAGCAATAGAAAAATTTAAAGGGCAGCTTGAGAAAAAAAACTATAATGAAATCATCAAAGATCTACAATTAGAACACCAAAAAGGAGGAACATGCTTAGCATATCTTAAACATAACGAACTAAAGAAAAACTTTAAGCCACAAGGGGAAATATTAAAAGATGTATGGGCAAAAGAATGAATGATAGAGAAAACATCAAAGAAGATAGAAAGAATGCATAGTCATTGTATCAAAAATAACCAGTTGACATTCTGCCTTTTTAGAGGGTAGTACATGAGCAAGAATCAATGGCACTGAAGGGAGACGTTCAAGCTACACTGACTGTGCAAGCAAAAAACAAGGTTCCATGAAATTGATGGGATACAAATTGAAATGTTTCAATAAACTGAGAAAGCACTGAGAGTACTCATTCCTTTACACTAGGAAATTTGGAAGATACCTACTTGGTCAATTAACTGGAAGAAATCTATATTTGTACTCATTGAAAAGAGAGTTGGCCCAACTGAATGCTCAAAGTATAGAACAATATTATTAATATGATATTTTGCTGAATATCATCCAACAACAGTTGCAGCAATATATTGACAGGGAACTTCCAGTGGTTCAGGGTGGATTCACAAGAAGATATGGACCAAGGGATATCATTCGTGATACCAGATGGATCTTGGCTCAAAACACAGGCTATCATAAAGCTGCTTACTTGTGTTTTATTGACTATGTAAAGGCATTTGACGGTGTGGGTTGTAACAAACTATGCATAGTCTTGAGGAGAATGGGAATTCCAGAACACTTCATTGCGCTCATGTGGAACTTGTATATGGATCAAAAGTCAGTTGTGTGAATAGGACACTGGAATACAGAATGGTTTAAAATCCGGAAAGGTGTGGGTCAGAGTTGTATCCGCTCACCATACTTAGTCAGTATGTATTTTGGGCAAATAATGAGAGAAGCTGGCTAGTATGAAGAAGAATGCAGCATCAGGAAGGCTTCTTAACAACCTGGGATATGCAAATGATACAATATTGCTTGCTGACAGTGAGGAGGACTTGACACACTTGCTGATGAAGATCAGGATACAGCCTTCAGTTTGGATTCAAACTTAATGTAAAGAATC
>NW_022111373.1:62342162-62343195 GCF_000313985.2 Echinops telfairi
AGAGCAAATGTTTTGAGAACGATGAGGGCAATGAATGTACAAATGTGCTTTACACAATTGATGTGTGTATGGATTATGATAAGAGTTGTATGAGCCCCAAATAAAACGATTAAAAATAAAGAAAGAGCTTTATGTACAAGCGCAATTGAATATTGAGAAAACATCCCAGCCCAGTCCAGATCAAGTCCATAAGTACGATAGTAACCCATATGTCCAACACCAATCCACAAATTTGTCTTCAGACTCACAAAACACATGATAGGTTATTGTTGTTGTCAAGTACCATAGAATCAGTTCAATTTCATAGCAACCCTATGTACAACATAAGGAAATGCATATCGTATCCCATCCTCACAATTGTTCTTACGTTCAGCCTATTGTTGCAGCCACTGTGTCAGTGCATCTTGTCAAGGGTTTCTTCTTTTCTACTGCGCCTTTATTTTATCATGCATGGTATCTTGGTCTCTCCTGACATGTCCAAAGTATGTGAGATGAAGTCTCACCATCCTTGCCTCTGAGGAGCATTCTGGCTGTACTTTCTCCAAGACAGATTTGTTTGTTCTATGGGGAGTCAATGGTAATTTCAATATTCTTCTGCAGCACAATAATTTAAAAGCATTAATTCTTTAGTCTTCCTTATTTAATGTTTAACTTTCATATGTATAGGAGGCAATTGAAAATACCATGGCTTGGACTAAAAAAATAATTACATGAATAATTATTTTATATGAGTAATAATTATATGAGTGTAAGGAAGAAGAAAATGTACTAGAATTTATTACGGTGATAATTGCACAACTCTTCTTTTTTAAAAAACTATTTTATTGGGGGCTCGTACAATTCTTCACAATCCATACATACATCCATTGTGTCAAGCACATATGCATATTTGTTGCCCTCATCATTCTCAAAACATTTGCCTTCTACTTTAGCCCCTGATATCAGCTGCCCATTTCCCCCCTCCCTCCCCACTCCCCTCTCCCTCATGAACCCTTCGTAGTTCATAAATTATTATAGTTTTGTCATAAGTTAC
>NW_022111373.1:62352246-62361201 GCF_000313985.2 Echinops telfairi
GGTCTAGAACCGATTAACCGCGATAAACGAGGGTTCACTGTACTTCACTTTGTCTTCCTGAAATGCTCTTTGAAATTTTCTGTTCATTTCTTTTATTTATCTCATCACTTTTACCATTTGCCTTAGCTACTGTATGATTAAGAGCAAGTTTTAGAGTCTCTTCTGACACCCACTTTGAATTTTTCTTTATTTCCTGTCTTTTTAAGGACCTTTTGCTTTCTTCATGCATGATTTTCTTGATATCACACAACGCCTCAGTTTTCTGTCATTAGTGTTCAACATGCCAAATCTATTCTTGAGATATTCTCAAGATTCAGATAGGATATCCTTAAGGTCATATTTTGGCTCTTGTGGACTTGTTTTTATTTTCTTCATCTTCAACCTGAATTTGCATATGAGAAATTGATGGTCTGCTCCAAAATGGGCTCATGACCTGGTTTTAGCTGCTGATATTGAACTTCTCCATCATCTCATCCCATAGCTATAGTCAATTTGATTTCTGTGTATCATATTGATAAACTCACATATATAGTTTTTGGAAGTTTCTTAATATAGCTATAGTCAATTTGATTTCTGTGTATCATATTGATAAACTCACATATATAGTTTTTGGAAGTTTCTCAATATAGCTCTTATGTCCATGTCTTTAGGTCCTTAAGGATGTGGATTGATACAATTACTGCAACAGTTGGCTCAAACATAGCAACAATTTTGAGGATGGCACAGGCCTGGGCAGCATTTCGTTCTGTTGTGTATAGGGTTGCTATGGGTTGGAACCAACTTGATGGGCACCGAACAACAACAACACCCATGTTTCTTGATGTCCACCAAATTTTAGGGAGGGAGTACACAAATAAGGTATGTGAAGCTCTAATAAATGGGATTGGTCCGCTTTTGTTGCCATTCCTCTGTGTATAAGAGAGCAAGCTCAGAGCAAGCTCAGAATCAAGAGTGAGAAAATTCTCAATACCAACAAGGAACAAGAGCTACCAGTGGATCAAATTCTTTGTTTGTTTGTTTGTTTGTTTTTCAAATTCTTTAGAGATCTCTGCCTGAAGTACTGGAGGCAGCAGAGTCTATGCCACACTAAGACCAGAGGCACCAGAGGAAAGGAGCCACAGCACTGAGAATAGACCATGAAACTGAGGTAGAGCCAAGGGTGGGGTTCCAAACCCACAGAACAAGTCAGTGGCTAAGGAAACATGTGACTGAGAGGCTGATAGCTGATAGAAATTTAGCTGCTGACTGATAAGAGGTACTTCTGTGGACCGAAGACTGTATTTTTAACATTTTATGATCCTGACTTGTGATAACCTGTAAACTTCCATACTACACCACTATATTGTAAGTACTGTCTGTGATTTCTTTGTGACCATTGTAATGAATTATCAACAGAAAAGCAGACTGTCAAAGGAGGAATGATTGGTGTCAGAATAGGGTAAAGAAGGATGGAGATTGGAGGCAAGTCTGACCTCTGTCTTATGGGAATCAGCCTTGGGCTGGTGTGGCTATAGATTCTTCTTCCTTGTGAAGCCAGAGGAAGTCAGATGTGACATCCATGCAATTTTCCCAGTAAGACATGCCTTTAATCTCAACCTTCTGAACTAATTTTGACACTAACTGTTCCTTCCATGACACTCTTTGATTCTCATCTGGGATCAATAATCCATTACAATGACCACAAAGAATTCACAGTTATAGGTTTTATTAGGGAAGTTAACAGGTTATAGTAACTTTCAGGAAGTAGTTCTTCAGTCAGCTGTGCCCCATAAGCTTCATTTCAAAGGTGCTTCATTTCAAAGGTGCTTCAGTTCAAAGGTGCTCAGTTCAAACCTGTCTCTTCTATTAAGCACCTGGAGGTGCCTCACTCCAGAAGTGAGCTTCCTGCCCAAAGACGCTCAGTAGGGTGAGGAGTCCAGAACTCTGTCATGTGCTCTCTTGGTCTACCGCTACCGTCCCTCCAGTATTATGACTTTCTGTTCCTGAATCAAGGAAGTTCATTGCGCAGGGCTCTCAGGGTCTAATGGCTGCACTCTACTCTGGGTTTTCTTTCTTGGTGGTAGTAAGATCTCCCCCTGCTTTGAGATGGCTTATTTTAAACCCAGAAGAATGGCAAAAATGACAACCCTTCATGTTAAAATGTCAAGTTTATACAATAATAATTAACCCTGTCAACAGTCTCTCACACTAGATTACACCTTTCCCCACCTTCTCATACCCTGATCCATCAGAAAAAAAAATCTGTTTGGTAATAGTTGCAAAGACTATGGCTAGAAGAGTCAAATTAAATAATTCACTGAACTGCATGAAGGGAAAGGAAGGAATATTGAGGTATGGTAAGAAAGATATACCTGAAAACAAGCACACAAAAAATTCCCCAAATGATGCACATTTTCATAGAAAAGAGTGAAGTCAGTATTTCTACAGTGTTTCTAATTTACTAAGAGTAGCAACTAGATTTATTTAAACTCAGCACTTTAAATGAAATTAACATTACCATGTAAGACCTTCTGGTAGAGTATGCGCTGTCCTGCCTATAGCTTCTTGACCTATCCTGGAGGCCATCCCTAGGAGGGGTGGACAATTCCAGTGCCAGTCAATTCCTCTTGCCTTGAATACGTCTATCCCTCCCTCTCCCTCAGCGTCTTCTCTGCTTGCTTGGCAGACCATTTGGCCTTTTTGCACAACAGAAGTATCTGATAGTTTCACATCTCCCCCTTATTTCACACACATCCCCTGTGAGTGCGTGCATGCGTGTGTACACACACACACACACACACACACACACACACACACACACACACACTGTTAAACCTGCAGGAACAGAATTGTGAGATTTATACGCAGCGTCCTCATTTCCTTTAGGACAATCCAAGGCATGGCCCACATGGTTTCTCAAGGCTTCTTCAGCAGCTCAGGCCCCAGTTGCCCACAGAGTTAACCTTCCAATTATTAATGTATAATTTTTGGCTTTCTATTCTTCATGATCTCACTTTTCCATTTTTCACTTCCCAAGTAATCTACTTGCCTGAAAATTCTGCGTCAAAGGCTGCTTTGGGGGAGAAGGGATTCAGACAGGCTGCTTATTAAGTATTAGCTTCTTGAAGTCAAGGACTTTGGGGTATTTGTTCTGGAGCTGTTGATACTTAACGAATGCCTGGCACATATAACAATGAGACATTTGCCTAGGCGTCAACTACACTTGAACCTAGGTGGGAGGAGAACCATCCACCCTACAGAACAAGGTAGACTGGATTTGTTTCTTTCTTTAAGACACACAACTAAAGTGCTATGGGAAGTAGTAACTAAATATAAATTTGGAAATAAGTGACGGTTTCAAGGAGGTGGTAGTATTCGACCAGGCATTTAAAAGATGCCTAAGATTTTGGCAAGTCATGAATAAAAAGGTAAACTATATTTCTGGTAAATGATGGGGCACTGGCAAAATCACAGAAGTGCTAGGGAACATGAACTTTTGGGAGAAAATACTAGTTTTTGGAGCTGGATTTAGAGGTGTATGAGACAGGAGGACAAAGAGCAAAAGAAATCTAATTCAACCTGTGTAGGCCTGCACATTCTAGAAAGTCCTGCATTGAGTGGGGGAAAGAATGTTTCAGAATTGTGCATGGAGCTATTTTTTTTTCATGTGACTTCTAAAAAAAATTCTCGCCCACACACTGACAGTCACTTCCTTTGCTAACATTATTTTGAAAGTCTGACTCACTAATATAGCATTTTCCTGAAACTCAAGTACTTAGAATCTGGATCTCTGTTTCTTTGTTTCTTAAAGAGGACAAGAATCAGGGGAAAGGAGCTTGTTTTTTTTTTGTCTCCTAAACTGTCAGCAAACACTTGTTTCTTCCTTTGTCTATTTTATTAAAATTCACTTTTTAAGCCTTCCCCTCTGACATTTGCATGCAGTCCCACTTTTTCCTCACGTGGACGGTGAAATGAGTGGCTCATTCTCCTCATCATATAAATAGCTTTGTGACCAGGGAGGTGCAGGAGACCAATGCGACTTTAGTGCTGATCTTTAGTGGGAAAGCATTGATCTGGAAGCCACAGAACCTGAGTTCTAGTTCTACCTCTGCTTTATAAAATGTTTTTAATTAGTTTTTCAAATTGAGTATATATACAATTTAAATTAGTATATCATACATTTAAGAGCTTAATCATGTCAAGAAGGCTGTACAATCTTGGCCATAATCAATGTGGAGTATTTCCTACCTTCTTTTACACATTGATGTTGACTCCCTCTTTCTCCCACTTCCCATTTCAATGTCCTCCAACTTGACAAAATCCTTAAAACTTTCATCATCTATGAAGTATTGGATTAGAAGCTCCCTAAGACCTCTTTCAACTCTGACCTTCCAAGATCAGAGGACTAAAACTAAACTTCTTTTATATGTCATTAAACAATTATTTGAAAATTGATGACATTATACCTTTGGGAAGATATACTGCAAATATTATTACCACTAGTTCCTTTAAAAGGTCTATTTTCTGATGATTTAATGTGGGCCTCATCAATTAAAAGAAGCTTAATTGAGCTTATATACAATAATAATTCTCTAAAATGCATCTGATGGCACCAGGCCTTTGGGGTATATTCCATTAGTTGCTGGAAAAATGATAGTATTTCATTAACAAATGAGTCACAAGCAAAGAACTAGATTCTGAATGTATTCCCCACTGAAAAGTGTCATCATTAATAAATGATAGTCTCTGTTTTGAGGAGTACTGTTCCTTAAGATATTGTGATATCATAAAACAAAAAGTTAAAAAAATGGATGGCTTTTATGGCCATATACAGTGGTGAATAAAGTAGTAACCAGAGAAACAGCTTCATCATTTAGTTCTATCTTCATTTATAATACAATTTTAAAATCAAGTTATTATTTATTAAATATTGGAAAATACTTCTGATTGTTCTGAGCCAATCCACGCCCCCCCTGCCCCCCATGATAATAACTTACAGAGAGGAAGCACTGAGCTCAAAGGTGAGCAAGAGAGTAAGGGAGGAAGTCTTTGCTCAAAGGTAGCTCTTGAGAGCACTGAATGGAGCAGCATTCTAATGCTAGTCTCTTTTATTTAGAAATGTGAAGTAGAGTACCACTAATTTCAAGGGAACTCTAAGAGAGAAACTGCTGCTGTACTCCATAAATACTTTAAAAAATCATATTGGATTTTAGAAACCTTTAGCCTGATTATTTACTTTTCAGTCGTCAAACAGTTCAGGGGAATTCAAAGCAAACAATACTTTGAACTTAGTAGTACAATGACGAAAATAAAAATTTTCATCTGAAAACACTTGAAAATATGTCTAGTGTGCTTGTTAAAGTAACATCCTATGTCCATAAGCATTAAAGTCACAAAAACAGTTTTGGTGAGGGCTGTTGAGGGGTCAGGCAGGAAAAGGGAAGCGAAAGAAAATGAGCATTTATGCCATGCTTGCTTTATACCAGGCATCCTGGGGTACATTTTATATGCATGAATTTACATTTATATAATCCTCCCAAATAACTCTATGACAGAAACATTATCTTTATTTTAGAGTTGATGGAAGTGAAGTTTATTAAAGTTAACTTCTCTAACACAAAGCTATATACTTTCTAATACCTTGCTGCATTCAGCATCAGATTACACACCTTTTCTGAGATTAAACAAATACTATGTATTTATTTCCCATGAATAAAATATCATTATTTGATTTAATATTAAATTCTAGAACATCAGTCCAACACTGCTACCTATGTAGATTTGGATCTTAGGGCACACCTGTCAGGCTGATGGACCACAGTTCAGTTTGACTAAGAGTTTGATGCACTTAATGGGAGAGACGAGAACTGGATTTCTGGGTATTAGTGACTGGCCACCAGGGTCCAAAATTCCAAGTTTTTGTTTTTAAAAATCATTTTATTTGGATGTAATCTAGACATCATACCATTCAATAATTCAGTCATATCGCACAATGTTGTATAATAGCTACCACAATCATTTTCAAAACATCTTCCTTCTTGAACTCCTTGATATCGGCTTCCCATTACCCCCCTCTTCCCCTGATGTACCTCATTAGAAACCTTATTCTAGTTATTGTCGCTATAGTCACCCAACCTAGGTTTCGTATACCAAAAACCATAGATGGTTACATAACAGAGAGTCAAGAATGTAAACAACAATAACAAAACACAACAGAATAAGTCTCGATTTGAAAAGGAAAAAAAACAAAACAACAACCAAAAAACCCCACACAAGATATTAAAAGCCATATCAAGTTTTAAGTGTATCAGAAGAGAAATCAAATGACAGGGTTTAACCATTCATGTCAGATTTATCATTTTAATCTACGATAATCGTCTCTTCAATACCGTCATCTGATAACCAGGTTGTTCCCATCCCTCACTTGGCCAGAGGGGAATCCAAATTTGGTTTTTTGTTGGCAGAGAAGACTATGGAGAGGAGAGCGAAGCATTTTTCTTGGGCACACAATGAAAATGCCTGCCAATAACTCCATACTCAAGATAAATAATACTCTGAGCTCTGGTGGCATAGTGGTTATGAGTTGGGCTATAAGCTGTAAGTTCAGCAGTTCAAAACCACTAGCTGCTCCTCAGGAGAAAGGTGAAGATTTCTACTTCTATAAAGAGCGACAGTCCTGGAAACTCACACAGTTCTACACTGTCCTATTGGGATGCTAGGCTTGTCATCATGGCCATGAGAATGTATTTTTAAAAATAAAATCATAAAATTATTGTCTATGAGCCAGCTTTTTTGTAAGTAATTCCATGGATAAAGTTCACTAATAACTCGTGTAGGAGTGTCTTTTGATTTGGGATGATCATTGAACATTGCTTTATGGCAGGTATTACTTAATCTCCCTCTCCTACAACCCAGGCGACTGACCCCATCGGCAGGAAGCCACTTTCTTGGGGTAGGTTTTAAGATGTTCAAAAGGAGGTGATATATGATTAATGGGAACAGGGCAGGCACACCACCTTGTTTGGGGGAGGACCAGAATTGAAGACTACGTGACCTGAGAGCAGAAACCTGCCTCTGTCTCTTTTATTACCCTTATAGTAATGGACTAATACAAGCTTTGTCCTTTTGTGACTGACTACCTTCACTCAGCAAAATGTTTTCCAGTTCCATCATCTCTTGACACGTTAAGTGGTTTCATCACTATTTTTTGTTTTCTTAAAGAGATGAATACTATTCCATTGTGTTTATGTACAAGTGTTTCCTTATTCATTTTCAATTGATGGGCATTTGGGTGGTTTCCAGCTTCTTGTACTGTGAACCGTGCTGTCCTGAACATGGAAGTGCATTTGTTTATTCATTTTGTGTCTTCTTTGGTACAGATGCCCAGCAGAGGTATTTCTGAGTCATATTCTATTTCTATTACCAGTTGTGTATCACTTTCCATAACGATTTTACACATTTACAATCTCACCAGCAGTGTATAAGAGTTCCAATCTCTATACATCCTGTCCAATATTTGTTGTTGTTGTGTGTGTGTTTGTATTGGACTCTCATTGTGGGTATAAGGTGATAGCTCATTTTTTTTTGATATGTGTCTTGTGGATAGTTAGTGATTGTGAGAATTTCTTCATGTATTTGTTAGCCATTTTAGTGTCTTCTTTGGTGAATTTTCTGTTCATGCCCTTTGCCCATCTTTTTATTGGATTATTTACTTTTTCCTTATAGAGGTGGTGCAGGAGTCTATAAATTTTAGTGATTTGTCTGTTGTGTTGTTGATAAAGGTTTTTTCCCCCTCAATCCATAGGTTTTCTTTTTACTCTTCTGATGAAGCCTTTTGATATGCATAAGTGTTTTATTATGACTAGGTCCCAGTCATTTATTTTGTCTTTCACTCTGTGTGCATCCTTTATTATATTTGATAATATCCGTATGCCCTGTAATGGGGCCCTTACGTGTGTCCTATTTTTCTCATTGATGATCCTTATGTTGCTGTCACTAGGTGTCATCGAGTCAATTCTAACCCATTGTGGTCCTACACACAATGAACAAAGTGCTGCCGAGACAAATGGTGGAAGCTCCAAGTAGAGTTCCTTAATTACGCTTGTAGGAGTGTCTGTTGATTTGGGATGCTCATAGAATATTGCTGCTACATGCGCCCTGCTCACAATTGTTCCTATGCTTGAGCCCATTGCTGCAGTCACTGTCAATCCATCTTGTTGAGGGACTTCCTCACTGCTGTCTACTTTACCAAAAACATGATGTCCTTCTTCAGGGACTGGTCGCTTCTGACAACATGTCCAAAATATGTAAGATGAAATCTTGCCATCTTGTCTCTAAGGATCAGTCTGGCAGTACTTCTTCCTAGACAGATGGTTTTGTTCTTTTAGCAAATCATGGTACTTTGAATGTTCTTCTCCAGGACACAAATTCTAAGTTGCAATCATTAGCAGAATTTTGTAGCTGTTTCTCCTTCCATTGAATCAGGCCCTATCAGCAAATGAAGATCCTGAAAGCCCCATTCCCACAGGCTCTCCTTGACTCACATCACCATGGTCAACCCTACTCTGAGAAGTCAGCTCTTCCTCAGTCACATTTTTAGTGTCTTCCAACCCAAGGTGCCCATCCTCTGGCACTATGCCTGACAATGTTCTGCTTCTATCCATTAGGCCTTCATTGTCTGGCAATGTTTTGAAGTCATGCATAAGAGTTTCAGTGGCTCCATCCTCCAAAGAGGGAGAGAGCCGCGTCTTTCTTTGTTTTCTGTTCTTAATCTGGAAGCTTTGCTGAAACCTGTTCATTTTGGGTGACACTGCTAGCACTTGAAATACCAGTGACATAGCTTCCAGCATCACAGCCACACACAAGGAAACACAGTGCAACAAAATGACAGGCAAATGGTAGTGATGACCTTTATAACTCTTGATTTTACATTAGGTTGCTAATCCATTTTGAGTTCATTTTTGTGCATAGGTCAGT
>NW_022111373.1:62361631-62362938 GCF_000313985.2 Echinops telfairi
CCCTTTCTACACCCCCTTTCCCTCCTGGTATCGCCACTGTCACCCCTGGTCCTGAGAGGTTCATCTGTCCTAGATTCCCTGCATTTCCAATTCCCATCTGTACCGCTGTGCATTGTAGGTTCATGTTTTTATTTCTGGATTTTCTATTTTGTTTCATTGTTCTTTGGATCTATCATTGCACCAGTATCAGGCTGTTTTGACTGTGGTGACTGTGGCTTTGAGTTTAGGTAGTGTGAAGACTCTTCTTTTGTTCTTTTTTTGAGGAGCTATTTGCTCATCTGAAGAAGCTCTGTTGGTGTGGTTACATGTTGGGCTGCTGCTATACACAAGGTCAGTAATTTGAAACCACTTGTTGCTCTATGGAAGAAAGTTGGGACTTTCTACTCCTACAAAGAATTATGGTCTTGGAAACTCATAAAGGCAGTTCTACCACAGTCCTACAGGATCTCTAAATCTCTATGGCAATGAGTTTGGGCTGCTTATCCTGGTTCTCTTCTCTCATCCTATGAAGTTGGTAACTAGTTTTAGCATTTCTTTCAAGAATGAAGTTGGAATTTGGAAGGGAATTGTATTGTATTTATAGGTTGCTTTAAGCAGTATTGACATTTTCACAATGTTAAGTCTTCCTATCTATGAACATGGGATATTCTTCCATTTTCGCAATAGCTCTTAAGTTTTTTTTTGGTTTCTTGCAATAGCTCTTTTTTTTTTTTTTTGGTTCTTACAATAGCTCTTAATTTTTTTTTGGTACAGGTCTTTTGTTTCTTTAGTTATGTTTATTCCTAGGCACTTAATGTTTTGTGTGGAAATTGTAGATGCTATTTTTCAATGTCTCTTTTGGAATATTCTTTGTTGCAAAGAAACATGGTTATATGTTCCTGGTCTATTGTTCCATTAATCATTGTGTAATATACATTCTTGTCTCTAATTATGTTATTTCACTTGAAGTCTAGAGTTTAATATTTCCACTGCTGCCTTTTTGTGGTTTCCAGAGCCTGGTGGCATCAGTTGTCATACACATGGCTAACTGCAAGGTCAGCAGTTAGAAAACACCAGCTGCTTCTCAGAAGAAAGACAAAGTTTCTAAACCCACAGGAACAGTTCTACCTTGTACTACAGGGTCAGTCTGAGTTGGAATTGACTAGCTAGCAGTGAGTTTGTTTTTCGTTTCTTGGCTTTCCATCTTCTTTTGATGTTTACTGCATTGTTCAATATTTTACTCACAGAAACTTTCATTATTACAACTTGAGGCTTGAATTTTTCATTTCTTTCAGCTAGAGGTATGCTGAGCATATTCTTCCTTTTTT
>NW_022111373.1:62364218-62365893 GCF_000313985.2 Echinops telfairi
GTAACTTAATATGAACCAACCTGCACAATTTACCAAGAAACAATAACATTCTAATAACAAAATATCAAAAAAATTATGATCTGTTTCATGCTCTGCACTGGCCTTGTTTTAATATTAACCTTCCCCATAATCTCTTTGTACAGATGTAGTCAGTTTTATTCCTTTGTATTCCATTTGATGATGTCCATGTGTATAGATGCTGTTTATGTTTTTGGAAAAAGACATTTACAAAATATTTTAATATGGTCTCCAGTTTAATTCCTATATCTAAGTTTATGTTTTCCAAATACTGATCCATTTTATTTCCAAGTTTCATATTCTAAAAGCCAATTATTATCAATGCCTTTTGATTTTATATTTGATCAATGTGGTAGTTAGATGATTTTATGTCAACTGGCAGACATATGAAAGTGTAGGGATAGAATCCAACCTGTCAACCAGGTCATAGCCTGATGATGCCTTCTTGGGGGTGTGGCCTTCTTATAAGAAAGACCCTGTGAACCTCCCCCTCTCTCTGCTCATGACCGTATGAGTGTGAAGAGAGACTTAAGGATTTGCGTTGGACTGGGCCAAGATATTTTCTTGATATACAATTAATTCTTGATATAAGTTCTTTCAAACAATAATATCAGACAGAAATTACTGCAAACTTGATTATGTAAATTAAACCATGGTATAATATGATCCTTGTTCAGTTGGTTTTGCTCTTGACCCAGCCTGAATCTGCACTAGGCTTGTTCCATGACAGAAATTTCTTTTCTGGTGTTTTAAATATTGATAGTGGCCCTTTCTTTCTTACTCTTTATTTCTATGTTTATATCATCATTATTGTTATTATCATTTTCTTCTTCTTGTCTTTTTAAAAAATTGTTTCTGTTGGGTTTCCCAATTCTTGAAGTACAGAAAGAAGTGACTGCCTACAGGCCACAACTGATGGAATGGTTTATAGGGGATGGGATAGGGTGGCAAAGCATTGAGGAGCAGACAATGAGTGTAGGATCAGGAGGGAACACTGGAACTGATTGTGATGGTGTCCATGTGTATAGATGCTGTTTATGTTTTTGGAAAAACATAATTCTTAAAATAATGATTTAACCATGGGAAGAAAACGTTGTTTCTAATATGCACGTCATTAGATTTATTTCTCTAGAAAACCCGGCCTAACACAATCACATTCAGAATGAAAGAGTTGGTAAAAGTCTTCATTTCTTCATCACAAATTTTATGGATTGGCATCTTAATTTGAACAATAGTTGTCTTAACATATAGATATTTTAAAATTAAAGTAAGCTTTTCACTTAATGATGTGCTCTTTTTGATGATGAATATTTCACCATTCCTCTTGAATTTGGCCTGGAATGCCAAACCATATGTTAGGCCTAATCAAAATAGTCAATATCAGTCCATTTCAGCTCATTGATATTTGACCTATTTTTATGTAGTTTATTAAATTAATTTTTAAAAACTTTCAATTTCCTAGATTCACAATTGGTATATTCCCATTATTAGTTATTGTTTGCATGTGTGTATTCTCATCTGAGATATGCCTCATCAGCAAATGATGGTCTTGCTCAAAGGATCTCTTTAAAGGTGCCTTACATCTATATCTCATCTATTACTAAATCATGCCCTGATAACTATTATTTGAATTATTCTACTTCCTACTCCCCTCAAG
>NW_022111373.1:62370498-62371614 GCF_000313985.2 Echinops telfairi
CACTGTGCCTCCAGTGTTGTTCCTCAAAGCGCTATGGGTCTGTGAGGGACGTCATGTCTTGTGGTGGGGCCAGCCTTATAGTCCTCTCTGTGCATTGTCTGCTCGGAGCAGGAATATCGTCCTCAGGGTTTGGTGGACGAGGATGTGTTCCACTCATCTCCTTCCCTCTTCATTTGCTCCTGTGCGCTCTGATCCGACGCGCCCCTCTTCCTGAGCTGTGGCTTCGGTACTGTCCTCTGAAGTGAATTCTTCTGGGGGTCAGGTGGTTGTCCACATAGTTGGGATTGAGGTTGGCCCTGCAGACCTCTCTATTGGGTCCCTGCTTCATGCTGGTATGTTGCATTCACATCTTGGCACACCAGGTTGAAGTCTGGTCCCTCTCACCCTCTCCTGTGGATTTATAAACAACACCCTCCCCTTGAGTAGGTTAGTGCCCGTCCCCCCACTACTCATGTCTTTTTCTTTCTTTCTTTTCCCCTCCTTTTTAGTTGGTTGTCATATGTATCCCTAGATTGGGTCTGACCCCTGCTCTAATACCTAGACCTCACCCCAGGAATATATGTATACAGTAGCTTTTTCCCTATTCCCTTTTGCATTTTTAAGCTTACCTCAGCAGACTCATGTTGTACTTGTCCTTTTGTGCTTGACTTACTCTGCTTAGCATTATTTCCTCCAGTTCTCCCCATGTGGTGATGTCCTTCATGTGTTCATCACTGCTTTTTTGGGATGTGTAGCATTCCATTATATGTATGTACCACAGTTTTTTAATCCATTCATCCATTGATGAAATTTCAGTTGCTTCCAACTCCTTGCAATTGTGAACTGTGCTGTGATGAACATTTGTGCACAGATGTCTGGCTCTGGTTTGTTTCTTGCCTCTTCTGGGTATATGCCCAGTAGGGGGATTGCTGGGTCATATGGTAGCTCGATTTCCATCTGTTTGAGATATTGCCAAATCGATTTCCATAGTGGCTATACATACCTACTGGTCTACCAGCAGTGAATGAGAGTTCCTATCTTACCATAGTCCCTCCAGCACTTGTTACTTTCTGATTTTTTGAATTGGGCTATCTTTAAGGGTATAAGGTGGTATCTCATAGTTGTTTTTATTTGCAT
>NW_022111373.1:62372961-62374331 GCF_000313985.2 Echinops telfairi
AAATTTTTCTGCTTTCTTTTGGATTGAAGTTTATGTTTGATATATTTTGTTATTATTATTATTTTGGTGTGATTTTCTTAATATGAAATCCAGGATAGACAAATCTAAAGACACTCTAACTGGATTAAGAATATTTCAGATTATGGCAGGAGATTTGGGGGAAATGGAACACTTATAATAATGAGCACAAGAATGAAGAAATGTTCTAAAATTGATTATGGTGATAATTGCACAACTCTTTTAGACAAATTTAAACCCTTGAATTGTATGGTATGTGAACTATATGTCAATACAACCATTAAAATGAAAATAAAGAAAGCATAGCTAGGAATGGAGGAAATTCTTTGGACCCTAATATCTCTGTGCATTGAGCACAGAAAGCTTTGACATCACGGGGTGGCAGAGGAGCAGCAGCAGCAGAAATAAGGGCTAGAGTATGAAGCAGACTGGTGGACTTTGTGACCCAGCGGGTGACTAAAGTGAGTGCTTTTAGACAGGATGCTCACTTGCAGAATGGGTTGCTGGCACGTACTTTGTTGTGGGTGCTAGATTTGCAAATGGCCAAGTGTCTTTAGTTTGAGGCTTTTAGCAAGTGAGGTGCTTATTGGTATTTATCGGCATCACTAGAAGAATTTTGTAACATTGCCTGAGCAGGGAAGAGCCTGAGAGGCTGTGTGACCAAGAGACTTTTGGGCATGGCTCACATGAAAATATGAGACTGAGAGAACTGTGTCCTGAGACTTTCTGATCCTGAATGGTAATTCGTTAACTGTCATAGTAAAGCTCATAATTGTAATTATTTTTAAATGTTGTCTATAAATTCTGAATGGTTGTTAGCAATGAATTACTTAACACTGCTGAGGAGTAGAGAATTCTGTGGGAGGACAAGTGGTATCAGAACTGGTAGAGAAGGTTGGAGGGTAAAGGCATGTCTGACCTCACTCCCATAGGAATAAGCCTTGGTCAGATGAATTTGATTATCTTTCTCCCTTGACACCCAGATGAGATCAGATGACACCTCTCTGGCATTCAAACAAATACGTGCTGAAACAGATATTCAAATATCTTATTGCTTTAGATCTTCTAGACCCTAGTTCTTCCAATGTTTGGCTTGCTACTAGGATGAAGAAAATTACTCTCTTCATCTTTTGCTACCATTCTCCCTGCATCTTCAGCACTGTTTAAACTTTATTTTTGCATTTATTTCTATAGATGAAAATGAAAACATCTAATGTTAAAAAAAAAAGAATTTCTCCAGTGTGGCAGTTATATAATTTACTGTCAACTTGAGGAAAGGGTGGAATCTAGCCTGTCAAAGAGTGGAATCTAGCCAATCATTAAGGTCACAGCTTGATGACCTCATTTGGAGG
>NW_022111373.1:62375832-62377667 GCF_000313985.2 Echinops telfairi
TCTGGTCTCAGCAAATTCTTTCCTAAAAGAAGTTTCGCTCAAACCTCATTGTTTGTGATGGCCAATTTAAAAGAACAACATGCAGCTGTGAAATTTTGTTCCCTACTTGGGAAAAATGCTGCAGAAACTGTTGTGATGCTGAACACAGCTTACAAGGACAGCACTACGGGAAAAACTCAAGTGTACTAGTGATTTTCTCATTTCAAAAACTGTGAAATGTCCTTTGATGACAAACCTCATTCTGCACAGCCGTCAGCTTTCTGAACAGGCGAAAATGTCAACTCATAGTGCATGGAGAGTTTGTTTTACTACGTCAGACTGTTAATTAAGCTTTAGAGATTCTAAAAGGATTGGTAACGGAGCGTGACAAAAAAAAAACAACCTGATTTGTGGCAGATGGGGACTGGTTTTTCCATCATGACAATGCATCTGTTCATGCAGCCCTCTCAGTGTGCCAGTTTTGGAAAAAAAGAGCATGCCTATCTTGGCCTATGCACCTTACTCACCTGACCTTACTCCTTGTGACTTCTTTTTATTTTTACAAATGAAGAGCGGCACAAGACAACATAGATTTGATCACGTGGAAGAGGTGACGGAAAAAATGCGGGAGGTGCTGTCAGCCATCCAAGCAGATGTGCTTGAAAAATGTTTCCAAGAATGGAATAGCAGATTTGACAAAAGTATTAAGTGTAATGGAGAGTACTTTGAAGGTCTTCAGGTTGTTTTGTACAAAAATAAAATAAAATAAGTACATAGAGCTTTGAAAACAATTCTATTTACATTTGGTATCTTCACATATGTATTGACTCCCAAGTTACAGCAAATTAAAAAGAGAGAGAGAGAGAGAGAGAGAGAGAGAGAGAGAGAGAGAGAGAACAGGTCCAGAAAAGGTTTGGGGCTCTAAATCCTAGCTCAACTTAAGAACAATTAGTTCTTACATCATGATCATGCTCTATACTCACCCTCAGGAAAGGAACACAGAAGGGTGTTATAGCAAAGTGTGATGAAGAATTTATATGGTGCCCAACTATAAGATAAAATAGCATCTGGGGTCTTAAAGGCTTGTTTCCAAACAAGCAGCCGTCTAAGGGAGAGGTCGTCTAAACCCACATGGAAGCAGCACAACATCATCAGTCATCGAAGGATTGGAATACATATAATCCAAAGTCGAAGTATGGATTAGTATCAGAGTCTAGATTGTGACAATCCAGAAAACAGAAGGCAATGAATGACAGTGGGAGCGCAAGATTCACTTGCAGAATTACCAATTCATTTGTGGAAATAAGCCTCCAGAAAACTAAAATTGAGGAATGGGAGGAAGGAGGTCACTAAACAGAGTGCCTGGGAGAGGAGTATTGAGCAAAGGCATATATTTGACCTGAACAGTTCAAACTTGATCAGGA
Organism: Echinops telfairi; assembly: GCF_000313985.2. NCBI lineage: Eukaryota > Metazoa > Chordata > Mammalia > Afrosoricida > Tenrecidae > Echinops > Echinops telfairi. The sequence goes on from NW_022111373.1 coordinate 62,377,236, forward strand.
AACCCCCCTATGGTGCAGGCTGGACCTAATATGGTTTCCAGAATTTTCTGTATTTTTGGTTTGTATTGTGATCTTCGGTTTTTGTTTGTTCATATTGGAGCATATCTCAGAGGTATTATGTCAATTGAGGTCACCCTCTTTAAGCTGTGTTATATGCTTTTCCATGTTTTGGTATGTGAATCCCAGGATTGATGAATCTATAGGGACAGCAAGTAGAATAAGGGGTTCATGGGAGGCGGGTACAGAATAAGGGGTGGGGTGGGGTAAAAGAAAGATGGTGTCAAGGAGTCCATGTAGAAAAAGATTGCTTGGAAACTGATTGTGGTAGCAGTTGTACATTCTATATGATGTCATTGAAATATGGAATGATAAGGTATATGTACTAAATCCCAACTAATAAAAGTAACTAACTAAAATAAAAGAATTTCCTCA
>NW_022111373.1:62377949-62379258 GCF_000313985.2 Echinops telfairi
TAAAAGGCATGCTCATTTTAAGGCCTCTGATAGACATTGAAAATTGTACTTTTGACCTGCTGGCCAATTTAGACTTTCACCAGCAATGTGCAAGAATGCCAATTTTGCTATACTACTATCAAAGTAATAGCTTATTCTCTAGAAAATGAATTCCAAAAATCTATGCAAACAAATTTATTGTATTCTCCCATAATTACACATAGCTTTTGGTCATGCTTTTGATGTGTGGAAACTTTTTAGCTTTAGAAAGTGCATTATATTGTCAAGTATGTTAACTTTTCAGACATTCTTTTCCCTGTGGTTCTCAAGATAATGCAGTTGTATATTTATTTTTCCTTTATTTTTGGTTGGTGAATGTGATTATTTTGTTGAAAGAAGAACAATAATGAAAGATCATGAAATAAGCCTTGTAGACTGTGCTTGCCCAATCCATTTTTACCTTCCCCAATGGAGCCTGTTGGTTATGCACCTATAATTTTATCCATTGGTTTTCTGAACAAAGGAGAAGCAATACCTGACAGGGGAAGGACATCAGAAACAAGGTCTGTATGCTTCTGTTTAGAGGTTTGGGAATGAATAATAATTCTATCCATTGCTTTTGGGGAATATAGCACTTCAAGTGAAGGAGAGGTATGTGTGTGTGTGTGTGTGTGTGTGTGTGTAATAAATCTGAATGAAACAAATGAATAGTAAAGGCTAGGCATGAATAGACAATAAAGTTTAAGGCCCCTTTCTTTGAACCATACCAATAAACAGTCCCTACTTACCAAAGAATGCAAGCTTTCTCTAATGCCCTCGTTATTGTCTCCTATACTAAATTCCACAGAGACGTGTTATTCTATCTTACAGAGGATTACATACACAAAAACCTACCAAACTGGAGGAGCGTTTTCTCTGCCTTTATTCTTCTTTGTACGTTCTTTTAAGTTATTTGACTACTTTACTATTTTATACTTTACTCCTTAAAACTAGAAACCCAAACAATATAATTTAACTCTGGAGATATATATCATGATTTGGTTAAAAAGAGTTTTACAAAAAGCTATTACCCAAACACAGTATAAGAACCAACCAACCAACTAAACAAGCAAACAAACAAAACAACAAAACACATTTCCATCAAGTTAATTTTTTCATGGGGACATATAGTCTGCTCTTTCTCCTTGCTGGTGAGTTTGAACTGCCAACCTTTGGGTTAGCAGTCCAGTGTTATCAGACACACAACCAGTACTTCTAAACATATCATAAAACAATATAGCAATTATTCTAGAATGTGTAGCATAAAATTCCAACTGTTCAGAAGATTATA
>NW_022111373.1:62379358-62380784 GCF_000313985.2 Echinops telfairi
AAATTCAATTTAATTTAATTCCTAAAAATTGAATTATTAAGATAAAAGGCATGCTCATTTTAAGGCCTCTGATAGACATTGAAAATTGTACTTTTGACCTGCTGGCCAATTTAGACTTTCACCAGCAATGTGCAAGAGTGCCAATTTTGCTATACTACTATGAAAGTAATAGCTTATTCTCTAGAAAATGAATTCCACAAATCTATGCAAACAAATTTATTGTATTCTCCCATAATTACACATGGATTTTGGTCATGCTTTTGATGTGTGGAAACTTTTTAACTTTAGAAAATTCATTATATTGTCAAATATGTTAACTTTTCAGACGTTCTTTTCCCTGTGGTTCTCAAGATAATGCAGTTTTATATTTATTTTTCCTTTATTTTTGGTTGGTGAATGTGATTATTTTGGTGAAAGAAGAACAATATTGAAAGATCATGAAATAAGCCTTGTAGACTGTGCTTGCCCAATCCATTTTTACCTTTCCCAATGGAGCCTGTTGGATATGCACCTATATTTTATCCGTTGGTTTTCTGAACAAAGGAGAAGCAATACCTGACAGGGGAAGGACATCAGAAACAAAGTCTGTATGCTTCTATTTAGAGGTTTGGGAATGAATAATAATTCTATCCATTGCTTTTGGGGAATATAGCACTTCAAGTAAAGGAGAGGTGTGTGTGTGTGTGTGTGTGTGTGTGTGTGTGTAATAAATCTGAATGAAGCAAATGAATAGTAAAGGCTAGGCATGAATAGACAATAAAGTTTAAGGCCTCTTTCTTTGAACCATACCAATAAACAGTCCCTACTTATCAAAGAATGTAAGCTTTCTCTAATGCCCTCGTTATTGTCTCCTATACTAAATTCCACAGAGACGTGTTATTCTATCTTACAGAGGATTACAAACACAAAAACCTACCAAACTGGAGGAGCATTTTCTCTGCCTTTATTCTTCTTTGTACGTTCTTTTAAGTTATTTGACTACTTTACTATTTTATACTTTACTCCTTAAAAGTAGAAACCCAAACAATGTAATTTAACTCTGGAGATATATATCATGATTTGGTTAAAAAGAGTTTTACAAAATGCTATTACCCAAACACAGTATAAGAACCAACCAACCAACCAAATAAACAAGCAAACAAACAAATCAACAAAACACATTTCCATCAAGTTAATTTTTTCACGGGGACATATAGTCTGCTCTTTCTCTTTGCTGGTGAGTTTGAACTGCCAACCTTTGGGTTAGCAGTCCAATGTTATCAGACACACAACCAGAACTTCTAAACATATCATAAAACAATATAGCAATTATTCTAGAATGTGTAGCATAAAATTCCAACTGTTCAGAAGATTATAAACTAAAGATTAGTTATTCTAATTTTTTAAATAAAAATTTTACTAGTTAGTGGAATTCATTAATATTTTA
>NW_022111373.1:62381555-62406055 GCF_000313985.2 Echinops telfairi
GTTAAAGATTTTGTTCAAAAATCACCTTTTCAAGGAGGCTTGTTCTACTGGTTCTTAGGAGCCCTACTGGCATGGTGGTGTGCAGGTTGGGCTGCTACCCACAAGGCCAGCAGTTTGAACCCACCAGCCATTTGGAGGGAGGAAGACGAGGCTTTCTCTTCCTGTATGGATTTACAATTTTGGAAACCCAACGAGGGTGTTCTCCTTGATCCTTTAGGGTGATATCAATTTTTGCTTTTATCCTATAAGATACTGCAACAGGTCTCCTGCTTCTTCCCACCCAGCAGACTACATATTCCCTGACAATTCTTCCTATTCACATTATCCTGCTCGATCCTTCCCACCCTGACATTTTACCGCCTTTTTTAGTCTCTGTCCGTAATTGGTTAACAGCCTTGGTTGCTACTGGAAAGGTTGGCATTTGAGTCTAAAAGGCTCCTATGAAGAAAAATCTGGCAAACAACGAGTCAAATGTAGTCTACAGAGCACAAGTTTGTTTTGACACACATGGAGTTGCCAGGCATCAGAACTGACTGAATGGCAATTGTTTTTTATCATTTTGTAATATGCTTATTTTCAATATTTACTTATCTTCTTCCCCTATGCCTTCCCTTCCCAGCTAGAGGATAAGGATTGTTATTTTGGTCATTAAAACATCTAAAACTCTTAGCACAGTCTCTGACGAGAAACGGGAACTCAATTAGTATTTGTTAAATGAGTCAGTAAAGGCCTAGATAATTCCCATGACCTAGGCAGTGCATATCAGTTAAAGAGGACAACATTTTTTTATACGTATTTGTTTTTGCTCTACCTTGGAGGTTAAAAAACAGGAAATCTAATAGATTTAGGGTTTGTTTTGTTTCCTGGGAGAAAACTACTTAGAAACTGGTCTTATTCCTACGCACTTCACGCAGCTTCCTGAGAATAATAATAGTCATGATTTGCTTTGGTGATGTTTCAAAATCCTCAAAGGTCTGTGCTATGTTAGTCCTCTTGTGTTTTATAATACTTCAAGAACGAAGGAATCTCTACTGTAGAAATTAAGAAAATTAAATCAGAAAGGCCAACGCTTGTCCAAAGTCTCACATTCATCAAATGTAACCTCAAATTTTACAAGAATACCTGCACTTGATGATTTCAAAAGATTTCTTATCACCCAGAGAAGGCGGAAGGACTATGCCACTGAAAAGGACAAAAGAGAGAGAATGACAGTGTGCTGGCCAGCCATAGAACAAGGTCAGAGGATGAGACACAGCATTACAGGCAAAAGAAAATACTCCCATTTATGATAACCTCCACTGATTATTCATTTATAAGTCAATTCAATTATATATATAACTGAGATACATTTTACAGTGTTCATTTGTGCTTTAAGTCTCATGAAATTTAGGCTCTATAAGGAGGTTTATTATTATGTTCTCTATTGCTGATCATTTAACTATAGGCTGTTTGGAAAATTAAGGACGATGCTCTGAAATGTCATTATTTTCCAATAGTTCTCAACATTTCAACTATGATTCACAATATTAGATAGAAATTTTTGCATTTTTCTATCAAGTATTTATCAGCTATTTTATTTCTGGATGAACAGCTGTGAACTGCAAAACTATTCTTTTAAGTGTCAACCTTCAATCACTTGGCAATTTCATTTCTATTTTTTCCTCCAGCAGCTGTTCCATTGATTGCCTAGAAATGGTCCCTTTTGTGTTTAAAAATTTTAAAACTGACAGAAAAGGTTGTATGTAAAAACGATGGCCAAATCATAAGCTAATAAGTGCTGAGATCCAAAAGATTGAGATACATAGGTCTTGTGAACATATACACACACACACACACACACACATAAATGCACATATGTACATGCACATGCTTATTAATTCATTTTTGCTTTAATGAAATAATTCTGAAAAGTCTTCATTAGGATAAGGGCATATGTATGCTATTTACTCAGCTAAATGCTGAAGCACAGATTCAGAAGGTGAATATATCATTACTATTATTTTTGTTTTATAGTTGAAGAGACTGAAACACATAAAAATTAAATAAGTGGTCTAACCCTGAGGTAGTTGCATTGCATAGATTCATATTAAAATCTGTTTTTCCCGTTTCAAAATATTAGTTTTTGTCTCATTTTCCCCCAAATACTTTAAAAATACATAGAGAAATTTAAAATTAAAATTAAATTTAAAATTACATAGACATATAAAATTACATAGAGAAAATACAATTGCATGTGTCCTTTACTCTATTTAAGAAATAAACATTATAAATATAGTGGGCTCCCTATCTCCTAAACATTCTTTTACTCTTCTTCTGAGTCCTCAAGTTTTGTTTCTCATTTGAATTTATGTCTTTATGTATCTATTACTTATATGTATACCTTTAATCAATATTGAAGGAGCCTTGATGGTATAGTGGGTCACATATTGGGCTGTCAAGCTCAAAGTGGCTGGCAATGTCTCCTTGGGAGAAAGCGAAGACTGTCTGCTTCTGTACAGATTTAGAGTCTCAGAAACCCAAAGAAACAGTTCTATTCAGTCCTATAGGGGAGTCATCAGTCAGAATTGACTCAATTACAGTGAGTGGGAAGCAATATTTAGTAATACGTAATGTTTTAAAATTTTATATAATGTTAATATTTTGTGCAAGTTTATATTAACACCCAACATTATTTTCATTGCTTCAGAATATTGTTTGGATAGAGCACCACTTATAAAAAGTTGTATTGACACATAATTCAGTGTTTTAATCATATTAAAAAGAGTTGTGCAATCGTCACCACAACTAATTTTAGAACATTTTCCTCTTCCTTGCACTCATTATTATTAGCTCTCCATTCCCCCCCAACCTCCCCTGGCATAATTCTAAGAAACTACTAATCCACTTACTGTCTCTTCATTTCTTGAATGACATAAAACACAAAAACAAAACACTTAACAATGATAACAAACTAACAGAGAAAACCATAAATTTATATTTGTATTTCCAATTCAGTGTCTTTCCCCTTTTTCCACTCGAATCTACTTACTTGAATATATGTAATATATTTGCACTTTCGAGTCTAGGATAGGGATGTTGCTGTGATGATGGTGACTGTTAAGTGTTGTTAAGCGATTCTGATTCATAACAACCCAAAGTACTACAGACCAAAACACTGCCTGGTCCTATGCCATCCTAACAAACGTGTTTGATCTTCCTGAGCATCTCCTGTAGGCATTGTCAAACAAACATTCTCTTGTGATATGATAACTAGTAATAGTATTTGAGCTTCTAGATGGAGCACTTCACAATATCATGAACATATGTTTACACACAATACATGTGTATGTCAAAATAAAAGAACCTATTTTGATTAGAACCTATATATTAGATAATATCATGTTTATTGCTTCTTACCTGGGTGGTATAAATGGGTAAGCACTTGGTTATTAGCTGAAAGGTTGGTAGTTTGGATCCACTCAGAGGTGCCTCAGAAAAAAGGTCTGGTGAACTGCTTCCAGAAGGTCAACGTCTTGAAAACTTTAGGGAGCCTAGTTCTACTTTGCAATATAAGGGTCACTAGGATGTGGAATCAACTTATTGACAACTCATTATTCCTTCCAGTTCTGATGTCCTCTAAATCATGCACCATCTCAATACACATTGATGTTCAATGAATAGAAAGGGAGATGTCTTTATAACTTCAAAACATAATTATAAATTTATCTAGGGAATATTTAATATCAAAGAATAGAATAAAAATAGCCACTTTTGCTAACGAGTATCTATTCTCCCTTTAATATTGTCACATCTTGCAATCAATCTTCTACCCTCACCACTTCTCACCTCTCATTTATTTTCAATATGTGAAATGAACTCTTAGAATAAATGCAATGTGGTTGAATCACAAGTGATCACAAGCTATAGAAAAATTATTTGAATGCAATCTGTGTGACTTTGAACCACATAAACATAATTTTTCTATGATTCTTGGTGTCATCTCATGTAAGTGAGGGATCGTTATGAAAGCAACTGTGTCTCCATTTCCCATACTATATAAATGCCTTGTACCGTGAAGTGTCTGTGATATGACAGCAGTCAGATTATTACTATAATTACAAAGCATTTATGCTGATAATTTATAAAGTTTATAAATTTATAAAGAGGAGGCAGAGGACGCAGTCCCACTCCCCAATTAGAGTTGGAAAAATAACTGCGCTTTGCTGGTATAAAAATCAGATCTTAAGTACAAGGGATAATTTTAGCTCACTGGTATAAGAAAAATTCATTTAACGCACAGTTCTACCTTGGTGGACTCTAGCAAGCTACATTACAATGATATCTACCTGAATCATTGAAATATCTTAAGGCATGTTTTTGATCCTGTTCTATATTGCTGATAGAGTAGATTATAAATGAGCTATCCGTGGTTTTAGATGGTAGCATGATGAACTGAAATGTCAGATTTAATTAAAAATGTGCAATCATGATCAGTTAAAATGAAAGCTTAATATTGAGATGTATAACATAAGAATATGGAAAGATATTGACTAGAAGACAAATTATGAAAAATCAGTGAGTCTAAGTGAAAAAATTGTTCTTTATTATCCTGGATTGAAAGGAGGTGTAATAAAGGAAAAGAATATAAAGATGATGAAATAATTGGTGGTGAAGTTACTGAGATAAAAATCAATTTGTCTTTCATGGTTCCTGTTTTCTAAGATTAATGTTTTTACAGAGAATGCATTAAAAAAACAACAACAACTGAAACCACCCAAAAGCCCACCTGGTTATTTTAATGGTCATAAAAGGGAAGTTGGATTTCTGATGAACAGAACATCAAGCTTTTCTGCATGATGAAGATAAAAGACCACATACTTGGGTTCATTGTTCAAGACCAGATTCAAATTAGTCATGTCATTATAGTGACTCTAATGCATTGTTATATGGTTAGTGAGAGAGAACTGAACCTGATCAGTTTGAATAAAAAGAGGAACATAATTGTTATCATATATAAAATTTATAAAATGCTATAAATTTCATTTAATACTTTGCTAGTACCCTTCCACTACAACACTTGGTTTTCCTTGTCTCTTGTCTGCATGGCATCTATGGGCTTTGCTTTGAACAACGGGTGTCCTTGTATTATTGCTGCCCTAAAGACATGTTTGCCTTGCTTGTTGAATAATCTGTCTCTGATTCTGGCTATACTTCTTTCATGACAGATTTATTCATTCTTCTGGCAATCCAGAAGAAATTCAAAATTCAAATGCATCATATTTTCAATTTTCTTTGTGCATTGTCCAGATTTTGCATGCATGTGAGATGGGAAAAAAACAGTGAAGTTTGTATAAGTAAATATAGAGAAAGGTTTGCACCAAGTAAATAGCTTACACAGTTGTAGAGGCTGGCAAGCTCTAAGTCCATGGGTCATATGTCAGGTGAAGGCTTCTCTTGACCTAAGATTGGCAAGTTAGACAGCAAACTTCTGGCTGTAGAGATTAATGAAAACGAGGTTGTCAAGTAAGATGACTAGCTGCTGATATCTCTCAAGATCAGCAGGCAATATAGCAGATCACAAGCTTAAGTCCAAAGAATCATAGATGATGATGTAGCTGCAGGGTCTAGACCCAGCAGTAAACAAGCAAGCTTTTCCATAGTATCCACTTATATTGGAAGCATGCCCCACTTTGAGGAAATCTCATCCTGAAGAATTACTCTGTCCTTGGCTGAAAGGATGACAGGTTTTGCTTCCATCACTGTGGCTTAATTTCATTGGTGACAACGAGACCTGTAACACTTTGCTCAAGCAATACTAAAAGTTAACAGTGTAGAAATATTTAGCACTAATACTATTTACTCCCAAAACATAAATGTAGTTTCCACTTCTAGGGCCCTAAAGGGAATAACAGAATTTTCAGGCATGAAATGTTTGACATTTGTCCATATTGGAGGTTAAAGGGGTGTACCCAGAAGGACTGACAGATCTGAGATCAATGCCTACTGGACAATGGTGGCTCCTTAAAAAGGGCTATCTTGAAGATGAACTTTTACAAGATTTAGAGTAACTGAATAGCAACCGATGGATGACAAAGATATGTAAAACTCCTTAAATAAAATTTATTAACATTAAATAAAATCTATAAAAAAAAGAGTTACTCTGTCTTAATTTCCAAAAAAAAACAAGAGTTCTGACCAAACTGAAATAAAACCCTAATTATCACAAGGCCCCAGGTGAGCCTGAGCAAAGCCATGGCATTTCCTGTTTTCTTTCTTGTAACTACTGCTTCTCTTGACGGTCTCAGACGTGAAGAGCACAATTACATGACTGCCGACAAGCTTAAACAATTTACTTTCTAAGTTCAGAGGTCAGTTTTAGGACAATGTTATCGATATGTTAGCATGTTATTGAAGCATGGAACAGGAAAACATGTTTAATTAATTATTTTTTGAGTAAATAGTTAATTTTACTTCATAAAAATACTTTTTCTTGCGATTGGAATGGAAGTGCTAAAAATATTTTTTTGAAAACAAAAATTTCAATATACAACGTTGTACAATTCAGTACATCTGGTATTCAGTCAAAGTTGACCAGGCACCCAAAAGAGGAAAAGCAATCAATTAAAACCTACCTAGAATTTATATTGATTTAAGAATTAATTAGCAAGGCTGCTAAAGTGTTCCAAAAGATATGCTGACATACAGAAGATACGAGGGGCTTCTAAACTTCATAGAAAAATTTAATTAACTTTTAATTCTACAATTCTATGACCTTTTGGAAGCTCCCTTGCATAATATAAAAGGCACAACAAGCTTGCAGATATAAAATTCATCAAGTGTGTGATGAAAACTATACTAAGCAAGATAAAATCTGATTAGATCATGAACAAAAAAATAGTGCTGACTTTGAAATAATGGGAATGAACATTTCCAAAATTAAATGGGAAAACTAAAAGAAAAAAAACAAATGGAGCATCAAGCAATCTAATATTTCTGTAAATGTAGTCCTTGAAGGAAAGGTAAGAGGAACACAAAAAAGTATTGGAAGAAGAAATGACTGAAAGTTTCCAAATTCATTGAAATGTGCGTTAACTATATCAAAGTATATATGAATAAAATCGTTTCCAAATAACCCTTTAGAAAGAAGCTATTCAAAAGGGAAATTGGGCATTCTTTGGAGGATAAATGAGAATGAACATATATTTTTGTTGTCACAAAGCCCTTAGGATAGACTTGAATGTCCAACTTTTGAAGTACCCATTTGCAACTCCATGCGTGTCTACCGTTTGCACCACCCAGGTCGGCACCCTCCAGCGGTGCACGGAGGTTATTCATTTTTTCCCTCTAGAAGATTATTTTCTGTCCTTTACAGTTCTGACAAGGCCTCGTAAATATCCAAGAATTACCATTGTTTATATGTTCTTGAATAAATAAGTAAAACATAATAATAAGGCAAACTTTGTTAATGAAGGAAAAGCAGATTTAGGAATGAAAAAAGTAGCAATATTCAAGAAAGAAAGTACGAAGACCCTAAAGTTTTAAAACTTTGAATCAGTATTTTCTCTGTTGTCAAGCTTGGACTTCTTAGAGAATGGTTCAAAAGTGCCTTTAAAATAACTTTATTTTTTAAATTTTATTATAAATTAGGAGGAGTTTATATTTCGGATGATCAACTGTGCATTCAGCAGTTTAAACCACTCGTCAAAAACCCTCCAATAGTTTACTTCTCATTGACTGTTCCCTAAGGAATGAAAGTTGCTAACGTGTACTCCCTTAACAGTGGTCTCAGATAGTATTAGTCCTTTGGAGAGCGGTCACTTTCATCAGTCTAATGTTCGCCAGGCTCATGCAGGCCATGAGGTGCTTTGTGGTTTCACATTGATTGTTTAGTGATGGGTAGTGTTCTATGGTGTATTTTACCAAAGTTTCTTTATCATTCTTCCACTGGTGGGGATTTAGATGGTTTTCATCTTTTTGCTATTGTGAAAGTGCTGTGATGTGTATGGGTATGCATATGTCTGTGTATATTATGACTCTTACTTCTTTAGAAGATTTTGATGGATCATGGGCATTTTTTTCTTAGTTGTTCAAGGCAGCTAGCACCATATAACTTTACACAGTGGTTGCACATAATTACCTTCCCACCAGCAGTGTGTGAGGGCTCCAGTCTCCCCAAAGCATCTCTAGCATCTGTTATTTTGTTTATTTATTCATTGACTTGGCTGTCATTGTCATTGTAAGGTGGGATCTTACCACTGCTTTGATTTGCAGAGTCCAGATGGCTAGTAGTTGTAACTATTTCTGTACGTTTGTTGGCTATTTGTATGTCATATCTGTTCAAACGTTTGGCTACTTAAATTATTTATTTATTTATTTTATTGTAACAGTTTTGCTGAGATATAATTCATGTACCATACAATGAAATGGTGTGAATTTATTAAAAGTGTGTGCATTCATCACTGCAACCAATTTGAGAATATTTTCTTCATTTTTGTACTCATTATTAACTCCCCATGACCCTCCTCAACCTTCCCTGCCATAAACTTAAATTATAAATAGAGTTACTGCTTCTATAGACTTACCTATCATGGATTGCATATAAAGAAAATTATACAATTTCCTCAAACAAGAACAAAATAAATCAGAAAAAAGCAAACTGGGTACCCATTATGTAAGCTCTGATACCATTCCCTTCTTTGGATTTGAATTTTATTATTTAAATACTTGGATCACACAGGCTGGAGTGCTTAGTCCTTGTTGGCTTACTTCATACTCACTCAAATGACTGTTCGTTTGAAGGCAAGCCTTTAAGACCCCAGATGCTATTCTTTCTGATAGTGGGACACCATCTGGTTTCTGCACCAAATTTTGGTTTCTTTTCCTTTCTTTTATTTTTTAATTCATATTTTGGTTTCTGCAACACACTTCAGTGATCTCTTCATAAGGGTGGGTATTAACTATTTGTTCTTATGATAGAATTTGTGTGAGATCTATAGTTTATATATGTCTCTAGTTCACTTTAGAGACGGCACTATCTTTTGATAATAGAGAACATTATAAATCATCCCCCTGGGGTATTAGGCAGCTTTGTTGAGAGTGGCATTGATTTAGTCTCTGGTATAGAATTTATTTATTTATTTGGTTTTAATAAGTCATTTTATTGGGGACTCTTACAGCTCTTATAACAATCCATATATCAATTGCATCACGCCTATTTGTACATATGTTGCTAGTATCATTTCCAAAACATTTTCTTTCTACTTGAGCCCTTGATATCATTTACTCTTTTCTCCCCTCCACCCCCCTAACCCTCATGAACCCTTGCTAACTTGTAAACTATTTTTATTTTCATAATTTACCACATCCACTGTCTCCCTTCACCCATGTTTCTGTTCATCCCCTTGGGACAAGAGTTGTACATCAATCATTGCTATTGGTTCCCCCTTTATCCTCCTTCTCCCCCTACCTTCCCTCTACCCTCATAATATCAATTTCTCTCAATATTATTCCTGAGGGGTTTATCTATCCTGGATTCTGGGTGTTGAGAGCTCTTATCTGTACCAGTGTACATACTCTGATCTAGCCAAATTTGTAAGGTAGAACTGGGGTCATGATAGTGTGAGAAGGAAGCATTAAAGAATTAGAGGAATGTTGTGTTTCATCAGTGCTATATTGCACCCTGACTGGCTCCTCCCTTCCTTGTGGCCTTTCTGTGAGGGGATGTCCAATTGTCTGCAGATGAGTTTGGGGGTCTCCATTCTGACCCCCTCATTTGCATAGAAATGGTTGTTTGTTTTGGGTCTTCTGATGCCTGATACCTGATCCTGTGGACAACTTGTGATCACGTGAGTTGGTGTGTTTCTTCCATGTGGACTGTGTTGCTTCCCTGCTAGATGGGTTTAACTTGAAGTCTTTAAGACCCCAGAACACTATATCTTATAGTAGCCATGCATGTAGTATAGAATTTAAAATACTGTTGAGAATAAGAAATTATACAGGTGTAGGCTAGAATGCTCCATAGAGGTAAGGATTGCGAGACTTAATCCTACATACTTTGGAAATGTTATCAGGAGTCCAATCCCTGGAAAATGATATCATGCTGGATAAAGTAGAGGGATGCTAAAAAGGAGAAAGGCCTTCAACGAGCTGGATTGACATAGTGGCTGCAACAATAGGCACAGGTGAAGGAACAATTGTGAGGACAGCATTGTTTTGCTCTGTTGTACATAGGGATAGTATGGGTTGGAACTGACTCAGTGAAATCTAGCAACAACAACAGGCCAGCTTCAGGCTGTAATATATGCAGGGGTACCTCCCAAACCTGGAATTGTTGGGTGCAGCATCCCCTACCCCCACCTCCCACACTAGTGTGCATTGCCTGGGAAAGTTCTCTCTGGTCAATGAACTTTTTCGTCGAAGCAGTTTCACTCAAACCTCATTTTTTTGTGATGACTGTGAAATTTTGTCTCCTGCTCAGGAAAAATGCCACAGAAACTGTTGTGATGTTGAATACAGCTTACAAAGACAACACTATGGGAAAACTCAAGCATAAAAGTGGTTTTCTTGTTTCCAAAAAGGTGAAATGTCCACTGATGGCAAACTTTGTTCTGCATGACCATCAACTTTCTGAACAGATGAAAATATCAACCGGTAGTGCATTTGGAGTTTGTTTCACCAAGTCAGACTGTTCATCAAGCTTTCTATTTAGGGGTTCTGAAAAGACTGCATGACAGCGTGAGACAAAAAAGACCTGATGTGGCAGGCAGAGGACTGGTTTTGCCACCAAGACAACGCACCTGCTCATGCAACCATCTCAGTGTGCCAGTTTTTGGCAAAAAATAGCATACCTCTTTTACCCCATGCACCTCACTCACCTGACCTTGCTCCTGTGACTTTTTTGTTTCCTCCGTTAAAGAGAGACATGGAAGGATAGTGAACTGCTGGTGCAGACGAGGTGAAGGAAAAGCAAGGGGGCTGTTGTCAGTCATCGAAACAGGTGAGTTTGAAAAATGTTTCCAAGAATGGGATTGCAGATTTGACAATTAAGTGCAATGGAGAGTACTTTGAAGGTGATAAGGTTGTTTTGTAAAAAAAATTTAAATACATAGCTTTAAAAAAAATCTTTTTTGAGGGGTACCCCCTCGTTCGAATTGTTAACTTGCACAGATTAAACTCTTAAGTGACTGGACTTTATTTACAGTAACAATAGAGGTTGGTGGTAGAACAAAACTTTCAACAACGCTCATTCACAGAGGTAGAACCATGCTGACCAGACTAATACATGTCCTAAGAAAGCACGGAGGCATTAAAGTAACAAATATATGGTAGTTCCTGGCCATCATTACTGGGCACCCTCAAAGCAAGGGATCTGAACCAAAGTCCAACAACAACTAATTCCATAACCTTGGGATAGCAGCCACACTAGAGCCTTTTAGCCTTCAGTCCAAGGGAGTACCTTGGTTTCTTAAATGTTTTACAAATGAGTTTGAGGAAAAGCCTACTTTGATTAGTGGGGTTTCCACATCGAATACTTTTGTTGTGGCCTCTGAAGGATGCTGTGTGCTTCAAAAGGAAAGTTAAAGTACCAGTAGTTTACAGCACATGGCTTGGCTCACCAAGGGCTGGTCAAAAAGTGTCCAATTAAGGATATAATGCCTTGGGTTCTATATAAGTATCATTAAGCATTTTGTTCTGTGTTGTTTTCTGAAGGGAGGTTGCTCCTCCCTGTTTACCCACCAGCAGAAATGTCATCACCTTATTTGAATCATATATGTCCTCCCACCCGCTGTCATCTTGACTTGAATTTCCAGTAAGATTCACTGATCACTCAGATAGGAATGTTTGTTTGTTTGGGATGGCCTTAGCACAATTTTGTGTGACATGAACTGAATTATAGCCTCCCTCTTCCTCCATCTTGAGAAACTGACCCCACCTGAGGTCATCTTTGTCTGTCGAAGAGATTTTTTAAAGGGCATAGAAAGGGGGTGATATATGGTCTTGAGAACTCGGCAGGCTCTCTTCCTTGTTGCTTGGGAGACTGGATTATAAGGTCTCATGTCCTTGGAGCAGAAGTCTGTGTTTTGGTGTTTATCCTTATTGTAGTGGACGCATCAGCATTTGTTTTTTTTGTGATTGACTAACTTGACTCCGCATAATGGTGTCCAGATCCATCCATGCCATGAGGTATTTCTGAGTTTCATTACTGTATTTTAGGGCTGCATTGTATTCCACTTTGTGCATGTCCCAGTTTCTTTATCCATTCTTCTACCGATGGGCATTTGGACGGTTTCCTGTTTTTGTGAATTGTGCTACCAAAACCATGGAGAACAATATGTCTGTTTGTGTCCTGTTCCTTATTTCTTTGGAATATATGCCTAGCAACAGTATTGCTGGGTCATATGGCATTTCTACTCTCAGTTGTTTTACGTATCACCATAGAGCTTTCCACAATGGTTGTACATACTTACAAGCCCACTACCAGTGTATAAGAGTTCCAGTCACTTTGCATCCTCTCAAGAGGATGATTTTTTTTTAATGTGGGCTATCATTTGCTCAGTTTGCACCTCCTAGATATCTGGTAACAGTCAGCATTTCTTTGTATAATTGTTAGTCATTCGAATGTAGTCCCTTGTGAATTTTTTATTGATATTCTTTGCCTACCTTTTAATTGGATTGTTTGTTCTCTGTTTAGTGATGTTGCATAATTCTATAGATTTTAGTAGTTAACCCCATGTTCATTGTGTCATTGCTAAAGGTTTTCTTCCCAATACATGACTCTCATTTTACTCTTTTCTTTGGGGATGGGGAGAAGGGGGTTGGCAAATGGGGGTGGTAATCGACAGAGATTGATTTTATTTCCAAATCCACATTTGTCAGTGCAGCCTGTGTCTTGAAGATTTGAAACAGAACTAAGTATTCAAGCAGGTATACGTATAGGAACATTTAAGAACACTAATTGCTGTTTTGTTAGTTTTGTGGTTTGTTGTTGTTTTTAGATTAAATTATGGGTAATGTTAAACATATTCTGGAGTGCTCAACCTACAGTGTATATTAAAGAAATTGAAAAATTTTTTACTATTGTCCAATGAATAAAAATGAAATTATTACTATATATAACACAACCTAGCCCCAGTACCACCTTGGAATCCAAGAAAGTTAGCTATAGATCTTTAAATTAAAACATCATCCTTTTTATATTGCACAAAAATTGGTAAAAGAAAAATATTATTTAGAGGATTTTGTTTTGCAACACCTCTCATCTTACCCACCTCCTCCCTGTGTTTCCTATCTCCACTTCTCTCCTAACTCTTCTGAACTCTATCTTAGGCCAAATCCCATCCCTTTTAAGATCAAACGGTCAATTATTGTTATATGTATGTACCTACTAGTGTTATTGCTTTACTCTTTTGATGTGCATATATATTTTATACTTAATGGGTCCCAGTCATTATTTATCTTCTACCCTATGTGCATCTTTTATTATATTTGGTAGTCTATGCATGTCCTACAATAAGACCTTCACATTTGTTCCAATTTTCTCATTGATGATCCTTTAGCTCTGTGGCTACATGTAGACCTGTAATCCACAGTGAGTTTATTATTATGCATGGGTGACATATGGATCCTGTTTCATTGTTCTACAGATAGAAGTCTAATTTTTCCAGCACCATTTATTGAAGTGGTGTACCTTTATCATTTAATATTTTTTTGGTTCTTTGTCAAAAATCAGTTGTCTATAGGTGAATGCTTTTATTTCTAGATTTTCTATGCTGTTCCAGTGGTATATATATATGTTAGTACTAGACTGTTTCGACAATTGTGGCTGTGTAGTATGTTTTGAGGTTGGGTAGTGCAAGGCCACCTATTTCGTTATTTTTGAGAAGTTATTTGCTTATCCTAGGTCTCTTCCCTCTCTATATGAAGTTGCTAATTAGTTTTCCATTTCTTAGAAGAATCAAGTTGAGATTTTGACAGAATTTTGTAGATTGCTTTAGGTAGTTTGACACTTTCACAATATCAAGTCTTCCTATCCACGAACACGGGATATTTTCCATTGGCTTAGGTGTCTTTTGGTTTCTTATAATAATATTCTGTAGTTTTCCTTGTACAGGTCTTATGGTCCTTGGCTATTTTTATTACTAAGTATTTCATCTTATGTGACTACTGTATTGTTTTCTTGAGGTTTCTGCCAGAGTTCTCTTCACTGGTATATCAGTTTTACCTCTTTTAATGAAGTCTTTTAATACACACACGTTTCTTATATTTAGTCCAAGTAATCTATTTTGCCATCATCTGTGTGTATTTCCTTAATTATTTTTGATATATGTCTATGCCCTGCCATAGGAGCCTTAAGTTATTGTTGTTGTTGTTAGGTGGCATTGAGTTGGTTCCAACTCATAAAGACCCTTTGTACAACAGAACAAAACAGGCCCAGTCATGAGCCATCCTCACAATTGTTCTTATGTTTAGGCCCATTCTTGGAGCCATTGTGTCAATCCATCTTGTCAAGTGTCTTTGTGGTAGTTACATAATTTCATGTCAACTTGAAGATATATAAAAGGGTAGGAATGGTATTCAACTTGTCAGTCAGATCCCAACCTGATCATACCTCCTTGTGGGCGTGGCCTTCTCATAGGGAGGGCCCTGAGAACCTTCCCTTACTCCTCGGCCTTCACCTTTCTGCTGACTGACCTGGGTTTCTATGGGCCCTGTGATGAACTATGCCATTGGATCCATAAGACTTTGAACACCCTGGCTTGTGATCATCCTGAATTCTGCATCACTGAATGTTGCTGATTGAGCCTGAAGAGGGACTTATTGGCTACTATTGGACTTATGGACTTGAGTTGGACTGGGCTGGGATGTTTTCTCAATACATAATTCGCTGTTGGTATAAAGTTCTCTCATACATATATGAAGGTGACTGGATTTTTTCTATAGTCAACCTGGCCTTACACAATATTCTTTTTCTATGGCCCTCTACCAAGTATGGTGCCCTTCTCCAGGACTAGTCTCTCCTGACAATATATCCAAAGTACTTGAGACAACATCCCAGCGAGTCCAGATCAAGTCCATAAGTCCGATATTAACCCATATGTCTGATACCAATCTATAAAGTACTCTTCAGACTCATGCAACACCCGCAATGATGCCAAAAGCAGGAAGATTACAGGCCAGTGGGTGGAAAGTCTTATGGATCTAGCTGCAGTGAAAGCATCTCAGCGCTGGTGTTGGTCTCCATGTGGCCCCTCCACTTCCAGGACTCTGGCTGCCATCAGCATAGCTCCATGTGGCTTGTCAAAAGGAATGAGAAGCAGAGAAACTATGTGTCCTGCCTCCAGGGAGGAAGACAGGGGTTCCCAGAATCCTCGGGAAAAAGCCATGTTTACACAGAGGTATCATTAGCTATGCCATGATTGACGGGCTAGATTCCACTCCTTTGTTCAAGTTGACAGGAGAGTATGTAGCTACTACAAAATAAACACGGATATCACATCATCCCATAGTTTAATCACACCAAGCAGTATTGTCCAATTGCTTCCACAATCAGTTTAAAAAACATTCTCTTCCTTCTTAAACTCCCTGATATCAGCTCCCCTTTATCCCCTTCCCACCTGTACTCATGAACTCTTATTCTACTTGCTGTCTCTATAGGTTAATCAATCCCGAGTTTCATATACTGAAAAACAAAAAAACATTTAACCAAAATTCAAGAGGGTTACCCCCAATGACAAAATACATCTGAGATAAACCACAATATGATGGGGAAAAAAAACCCCAAAAAACAAAATAACAACAACAACAACAAAACCACACAGGAAATAGTTGAAAACCAGATCAGCCTCAATGTACATCAAAAGGAGGCTCAACTCACAATGTTTCAACTGTTCAAGTCAGATTTATCAGCTTGCTCTTCTACAGTCATCTCCCCAATGCACTCTGTTTGGTAACCATTTCTTCCCATCTCTCTTACGGATAGAAGGAAATCACCAGAGGCTTATTTCCTGTGTAGATGTCACAAATGTATCTTGGGCTTCCACTGTCATCCATAGTCTTCTGCAAACCAGAATCTCACAATTGAGGCTCTGATACAATTTCCTCCTTTGACTTTGGATTATATGATTTATAATCCTTCGGTCACTAATGTTGGTGTGCTTCTTCCATGTGAACTTAGTTGACATCTCACTTAAATGGCTGCTCATTTGGAAACAAGCCTTTAAGATCTCAGATGATATTTTATCTGATATTTGGGCATCATCTAACTTCATCACCATGCTTTGCTACAGCACCATATCGTATGTGTTCCCTTCCTAATTGGAGGTAGGATTTAGTGTGAGCACCAAGCCCAGTCTGGGATCTATGTTTTTCAGCTGCCTTTGGCTACCTATAGAGACCTCTTTGTTAATTTATAGTAGAAAGTCTTATCAATCATCTCCCTGGAGCATAAAAATCTCCCATTAAGATTGTCATTGATTAGCCCTGGTACTAATTCCTTAAAAATTATTTGTCGAGAGAGGGATATTGGACCAATGTAGGCTAACTCCACATATTGCAAATGTCTGAATCATTCACCTGTCATTCATTTCGTGGCTGGGTGCTATTTACATAATAGAAGTTTGTTGTCACGGAAAATTTACAATAATATTCACTGAGAATGTTAGTCACAGGTTTGTGGGAATAATATATATGCTTATATCTTAATATAGCACATAGAGCATTGATGTAGTAAGTCAATGATTGCCGGCATACCAGCACTTCAATACTCTTGAAGAAGCAGAAGCTCTCTGCTTCTTCAAGCACCAGGAATTTTCAGTCTTCAGTCTCTAGGTTACAAGTGTGTGTTTGACGTAAAGTCTAGTTCACTTAGTGGAGTTTCCACATCTCTCTGCTGCAACCTTTTGAGTGTGTTGTACGCCTTGAAGATCCAGGATCCAATGCCCCAATGTTCTATGGCACTTGGCCTGTGTCACTGGGATGTGCCCAGAAACTTAGGCTAATGTGGCTTATTTGGCTCCCTTACGGTCTTTCATAGTATTATTCGTCATTTGCCCCGCCCCCCACCTTGGAGGTCGGTCCTCCCCCTTTTTCAATCATCAAACATGAACTGTGTTCTCCCACATGTGTCTGCTCTCCCTTTCCTGACTTGACTTTACCATCAGTATCCATCATCCCTTTTACAGGAATGTCTAACTCTCTGGGGGGACCTCACCATAATTTTGCATGGCAGCCACTAAGTAGTCAACATCCCCTCTCCCTCCCTTGACAATTTGATCCCAGCTGGCATAAGAAACCCAGAGCCTAAGTTATTGGAGAGTAGCCTTCTTTCCCTTTTAGTTCCCCTGACGACTGCCTTGGATGTACGTAGGAGCAGGTGGTCTCCTTTGCTATCTCTTTGGTTAGCTATCACCATGAGACCATTAAACACATGGGCTCGATGCTCTTCTCCTCCAGGAATGATAAAACGGGCATTGCTACTGCTTTCCTTATCACATGAAAGCACGACAAGTGATTTTACCCATCTGAAAAACGAGATTATTTCTTATCTCTCCAGAGCACAATTGACGTCATGTTACCAAAACCAACTTCTCATAATTAAAATTTTGAGCACTGTGGAAAGAAAGAAAGTAAAACAGAGTAACTTACCATGCTTACAAAAGTAGCTACTTTTCTAGTCCATAAATGATCAGCTGTTACTGAGTCAGCTTCCGGATTGTAGAATCTCGCTTTTGAATCTCGTGTCCAACCTACTCTGCCACACTTGTGAGCAAAGTGCAACTGCTCCAGAGGGTTTTCAAGGCTTTGACTGCCCCAAATCAAACGTGCAGACTTGTCTTCTGAGGACCAATCAGTCAATGAGCAGTGCCAACCTTCTACCGCATCGTCTAGCACTTGCCAGTTATGCCCCCAGGAATCCCAGAATCCCCGTGGCTCAGAGCTCCAACTAAATCAAAAGTGAAGACTTCCCTTCATCCTCATTTAAAGCCTCAATCTGTCCCGCCTCATAATGGAGCTCATTCAAATGATAGACAATGAAAACAAGCTCATATGCTCACTTCAGGGAAAACAACCTTCAGACACTGAATGATGGTCTTGCCTTAGGATCATGGAAAAACATCATAATATCATAGACCTATGACAGTTTCCTGCCTTAATTAATACTCTGTGTTAATATAATCTCCCAGATGAGCAAGTGCAGGAAATCATGCTTTCTATTACTCATTTTATTTTTAGACCATGAAGCAGAGAAAAGACCTGGCCTGTAGGCTCTTCTCATTATCCACTCCATCTGTGCTTCCATCTCAAGCATCCACAGAATGACAGGGAAACGCTGTGGTTCTCTTTCCTCTTGTGTAGAATCTGTTCCCTATTCCAATCATTTACCATATTTTTAATGCAAGTAACGTTTGTCTCTACATTGATTTGCCAACTGTTCCCTTCTCCTAGGTATTGGTTTCATTAGTGCTATTAAGATTTCTTTGCAAGGGGTGGGATTTGCTGAGATGCTAAGTTATTTTACTAAAAGAGTAAAAATCACTTGGTAATTTCAGGAATATCTTTTTTCCCTACTCATGTACTAATTTTCTTCAAGTTGCATTCTGTTCTCTTGCAAATTTCTGAAAATTTTTTTTTCTGTGACATCTTTATTGTCTGACTTTAAATAAAAATATTTCTATTAAAAAAAATAGATTTCTTCATTCCCCTTCTTAGATCAATTTTTCCATTATAGGAAATATCATACTTTTTAGTAAGGGCAATAAGTGCGTACAGTTTCGTTTCATACATTATTTATTACTAGTCTCTGTTATTTTTCCTATTTTCATCTTGTAGTGCTATGCTTGCGTTTTACCTGTTACTTTTCTGAATATCTAATTTTTTAAGTCATCATTTTGTCTATGCTGTTTATTCATACTAAAATGTGTTTTATTTGACAAAAATGTAATAAAGGTTTATAATTTTCCAGGCATCAGCAAGACTAGAGCTGCAATGAAGAACAATGAAATTTAGAGCCACAAAGTAGACTTTGTCCTTGCCTCAGATCGCTTGCAATGTCCTTGCCTGCCCCTTTACTAGTGTGAACATACTGCCATTGCTCTGGTTCCAATTGTGATCGCTTCACCCTTTTGGTGCTATTTCTTCAGAGGGAGTTAGTCTTTTTCCTTTTTAATATTCTCATACCATTTCACATGCATATGACTGTATATTATTTTTAGATATAAATGGGTGCTTTTTTCTTTCTGCAATTTGATACCTTTCTGCAATTTCCCCTTTTCCCTCTTCCTTATTCTTTTCCAGGGAATGTTTTCAGGAAAAGAATAGCCTCTTAAAAACATAGTATGAACATTATAGTAGATATCCCTAGGGAAAATACTGTATTGTGATTTTTAGGTGAAACCAGAGTTCGAGAACCTCAGGGATAGTGGTGGGAAGCGTGAGCTCTCTCTCCCAGATGAGAAAGACTTCCCGGACTGAAGAAGTGAGGCAGAGAAAGACCTGAGGTCCTGTGAGCAACGAGGACTCAGGTACCGCTGGTGGTACCCTGAGCAGATTCGAGTGGGAAATAAGAACTATATCAAAAACAATAATAATGATGGTAGTAATAGCTAATTACTGCACATTTACTAGGTGCCAAGTAAGTGCTTTATATTAAGTGACCTCATTTTCTTTTCATAACAAGTCAATGAGGTTGGTAATGTACCCATCGCTATTTTACAGATGGAAATCCGAAGCTTAGGCAATTGAAAGCATTTAGCCCCAGGTCATGTGGCTATGGCATGTTACTACCAGGATGCTAGTCCAAGTGATGACAGAGTCTGGCCTCATAGACAGCTAATAGTTCTGCCTTTTTACAGCCAGCTTTCAAGGAAGATTGGCTCCCTGGGAAATTTAGGCATAGAAAACCATGAGCAGCCTTCTGAAACATCCTGTTTTACCCATAAAATATAGTTGATAGAAGTTCCAGGTCCGGAAGGACCCTACAGACACATCCAATGATGAAAAATGAGGAGAAATCCCTCTGTCCTCTTGTATTCCCATTCCGATGACCCAAATGAGATGGTGGAGAAAGTTATAAGAATTATCAAGGCAAATTTCCTGTTGACCTGGAAGATACAGGATTGGAAAGAAAGAACAGCAATACAATTATTTAAAAAGACCAAAAAACCCCAACCCATTGAAATGTATTCCTTATGCAGGTAAATTGGTGAGGTGAGATTCGTACCCATTACATGGATTACCTTTATTCTCTCTCATTGTTTTGCATATACAGTATTTTCCAAGAGTTGTGAGCAACTAAAGGAGCTCTGGTGGCATAGTGGTTATAGATCGGGCTGCGATCTCAAGGTCAGCAGTTCAAAACCAACAGCTTTAGTGAGGGGGGAGCGGGGAGGGAGGGGAAAAATGAGGAGCTAATGCCAGGGGCTTACCTGGAGAGCAAATGTTTTGAGAATGATGAAGGCAACGAATATACAAATGTGCTTTACGCAATTGATGTATGTATGGGTTGTGATAAGAGTTTTATGAGCCCCTAATAAAATGATTGAAAAGAATTTTAAAAAGAGAAATAATAAAAAAAAAGCCAACAGTTTCTCTAAGGGAGAAAGTGCTTTCTATTCACACAAAGAGTTACAGTCTCAGAAACTCATAGGTGAACAGTTCAAAGCTACCATCCACGTCAAAGGAGGAAGATTGGCTCCTGTAAAGAGCTTTGGAAACCCACAGGGGCTGCTCGGCAATCTTCTCTGCGGTTGCTATGAGTCAGAGTGAACTGGACGGCAGTGCGTTTGGTTTGTTAGTCAGAAACAACTGGATAGTTGTGGTAAACATCAGTAAGTAGAGTACCAGTCATCTGCCAATTAAATGAATTACACCCCCCCCCTGAAAATACTTTTACTCATTCCCTCAGTACATTTGCTCACCTAAAATGTTAAAATCTTGATTATGAGTATAAACTCAATGTCATTGAATTATGTTAATTGAATTCAACACAAATAGCATATACTTCAAATGTTATTACTCCTATAAGTGTATTTCTCTTTTATCTCCTTCTTTAAGGTAATTTCTTGAAACTA
Organism: Echinops telfairi; assembly: GCF_000313985.2. Lineage (NCBI taxonomy): Eukaryota > Metazoa > Chordata > Mammalia > Afrosoricida > Tenrecidae > Echinops > Echinops telfairi. The sequence goes on from NW_022111373.1 coordinate 62,402,603, forward strand.
AATCAGAGGATGTAGCACAAAGACATAGTATACAAAATGTTCATGGACCACACTATATAATTTCCAAGAGTAAATGTACTTAGACATTTTGACGATGATAGCTTCAGGATTCATCAAGAAAACAATGGTGATGAATGGGAAGAGGAAATATATTCTCAGTAGAGGAGCGATGCCAGAGAGAACTGCTTCAAATGACTCCGCAGGAGAAGGCCTTGCCACTGTTAGGGGCCAGAAAGCTAAGCACTCTCACTTCAGGAAAATTGGCCAAAGAATCAAGATTACACTTTGGGTTGAGGCAACTTAATGTAAACCCGAGCTAGTTTTGTTTTTTTTCAATTATGATGATAGCAGCAAGCCAGTAGAGTGCTCGCCTTGTTAGTCACTTCCTTCCTAGTCCTGCCAGGCTCATGTCTGTGGTTCCTGAAATTCTGTCCTATGAGCTCACCACATCTCCTACAGTCTCACGAAGCCAAGTAGATTTTCTTCTCTATTGAATAAAACCAGTGTTTTAAGCATTATTTGAATTCATGAAAATCAGTTGTCAGTAACACCAAAGTGCTTGCATAAACTCACAAAGCTGAACTGAAATTGAAGGCATTTGAGGAAAAGCATGGATTCTTGTACTCACTCGTTGATTCACTCATGAACTGTGGTCACGACATGTTGTTTACTATGTATTGAACACTACTCTAGGTCCTGAGATAACAGGCTAGTTGGAGAGATAGCCACGTTAAATAATTTCTCTATGTAAACGAGTAGGCTCTAAAATAGAGGCATAGATGAAACAGAAAGGGGAAGGAAAATAGTGGAGGATTTTTAGAAGGGGAAACTTTAATAGGATTGTGAAGCACATGGGGTTTGCCAAGTGGCAAAGAGAGGAAAAGTACCCAAGGTGAATAGATAGTATTACAAAGACTCAGAATCAGGAAGAATATATTTAGGATCTAGGAAGCAGTTTTCATGTTGATGATGCTACGGTGAGGTGTAAAAGAAGAGTGAAGGATAAAGTAGAGGGGAAAAAGGAAGATTGTAAAGGATTGGTGTATTGAGCTTCTCAAACTAGACATTCTCACAGATTTTTCTGTAGTGTAATTTTCTGAAGGGAGCGAATTTGTCTTTTCTACCGTTCATTTGCCAGTTTGTGGTATTTTAGTGGCTTGCAGGTTGTTCTGATGTTGGAAGCTATGCCACAAGTATTTCAAATGCCAGGAGGGTCATCCATAGTGAACTGGTTTCAGTAAAGTTTCTAAGCTGGAATAGGATGAATGACCTGAGATCTACAAATTAGCCAATGAAAACTTTATGGGTCACAACTTAATGAGGGCCCCATATTGGAAGACATTCAAAATCCCCAGTGGCTGCAACTACTCAAGTTGGAACCCACTTGGTGAACAATAGCAACAACGACAACCACAACAATTACATCGATTGGTTGGGGACGGATGTGAATTAGTCATCTCTCCATCAATGGTAAAATTATGGTGGTGAAAGAGTGGAGACAGCTGCACACAGTAGGGACAAGAACCACATAGAGGTAGGCACAATGTCTAGGATATTTATTTATACATACTCATGAATTTTATGGACTTACTGGCACTTGCTGTGTGTGTGTGTGTGTAAAATAAGGGTGGAATGGGGTGTAGTGTAAATCTTGGCACTCAATCAAGTACTAGAAATTCTTAATTATGCCTCTTTCACTATTACTCTGACAGAGTTGCCCTTCAGGTTTCTGTGAGACATGCGTAATAGGTATAATATGCAAGTGTTTCTTTGACCCATGCTTCCTCTAGTAAATGGGAAGTATTATTGTTCAAGAGAAAAGGGAAAGCATAGAGAAACTGCTATGATAAATAAAATCCTTGAGAACAATTATTTTCCATTATTTTCAAAGGCTAATTCATTTTCTCAAAATTGTTGGCATGGCAAAATAGTTGAGAGCAAGCTTTGGAGCAAAGCTATTTTTGGCTCATCTTCTGACTTCACCAATTACCAGCTGTGATAAGTCACATAACCTATCTTAACCCAATTTCTCATCTGTAAATTAGGTAAAATAACATCTGCTAGAGAGTTTGTTGTAAAAATCAACTTAGCACATGCCTGTCACAGAGCAGTCATAAATCTTTTTTTGGTCAGTGATTCACGGTTAGAGTTCCATTTGGATGCGAAACACATTGCTTGCAACTTTTTCTTAAATAAAATTTTTGTTGTCCTTTTTTTCCATTTTGAGTGGGTGATGCAGTACTTGTGACCCTTCAGTCTCTTCCAATTCTTTCTGTAAGGAACCCTCAGGATATGTATGTATGTATGTATGTATGTATATATATATATATATATATAATATATAAAATCATCTTCTACCTCTTCTTTCGTCTCCCTCTTGACACCCTCATGTCTGTCTGTAGACTGCTTTGGTACTTCAATAACCATCTCTAAGCAGTATTTTTTGATCAGTGATACATCACATTAAAAAATATGATGCACTGCTTTATGTTTGCCCTGAAGAACTTGTTCAGGGTTTAAGAAAGTCTATGATATTTTCTCATTTTTGTCCTTTAATTTTTTTATTGGTTAAACATATATCGCAAAATTTGCCATTTCCCCTATTTTTATGAGTAAAATTTAGTGATCTTAATGACCCTAACCTTCACCACTATATCCAAATCTTTTCATCACTACTATTAGAAAGTTAGTACCTCTTAATAAATAACTACTCATCCTCCTTTCTTCTAGTCTCTGGCAACTCCTAGTAACCTTAAGTCTGCATGCACTTACTTGTTCTCTATAAAAGTGGATCCTACAATATTTGTCCTTTTTTCATGTGCTTATTTTAATCTGTATGATACTTTCAAGGTTCTTCAATGTATTAGGACTTTGTCTCTCTTTAAAACAGCAATATTGTAAATATATCACACATTGCATTTATTCATTCATTTGTTCATGGACAAATTGAGTTGTTTCCACATTTGCCTTTTTATGCTCTGTAAGTTGGCTTTATAGTCATGAAACTGGAAAACTAAATCTGAGTGTCCATCGCCCCATGGGAAGAACTGGAGGAAATTATGCTAAATGAAGTAAGCCAAGCACAAAAGGACAAGTATAAGTCTGCTGAAGTAAGCTTAAAAAAAAAAAAGCAAAAGGGGCATTGGGAAAAAGCTACTGTATACAAACATTCCTGGGGTGAAGTCCAGGTAGTATGGCAGGGGCCAGACCAAATCCAGGGATACATATGGTAGCCAACTAAAAAGAAGGGGAAAAAAACAACAAAAGAAATGGTTAGTGGGGGAACAGGGTACTAACCCACCCAAGGGGAGGATGTTGTTACATCTCCAAAGGGAAAGAGGGACCAGATTTCAACCCGGTGCTCCAAGATGTGAATGCAACATACTGGCATGAAGCAGGGAACCAGTAGAGAGGTCTGAGGGGCCGGCCCCAATCCCAACTACGTGGACAGCT
>NW_022111373.1:62407117-62416481 GCF_000313985.2 Echinops telfairi
ACAGACGTGTGCATAAGCAAATGTGGTGAAGAGAGATAATGGTGCCTGGCTACCAAAAGATATAGAGTCTGGGGTCTTAAAGACTTGAATATAAACAAGCGGCCATCTAGCTCAGAAGCAACAAAGCCCACATGGAAGAAGCATACCAGCTTGTGTGATCACGAGGTGTCGAAGGGTTCAGGTATCAGGCATCAAAGAACAAAATTCATATCATTGTGAATGAGGGGGAGTGTGTAGTAGACACCCAAAGCCCATGTGTAGGCAACTGGACATCCCCTTACAGAAGCGTTGAGGGGAGGAGATGAGCCAGTCAGGGTACAGTGTAGCAATGATGAAACATACAACTTTCCTCTAGCTGTTCAATGCTTCCTCAATCCCACCCACCTCCCCCTACTATCAAGCCTACCTTACAAATCCAGCTAGATCAGAGGATTGTACACTGGTACAGATAGGAACTGTAAACACAGGGAATCCAGGACAGATGATCCCTTCAGGACCAGTGGTAAGAGTGGCGATACTGGGAGGGTAGAGGGAAGTTGGAGTAGAAAGGGGGAACCGATTACAAGGATCTACATATAACTTTCTCCGTGGGGGATGGAAAACAGAAAAGTGGGTGAAAGGAGTTATTGGACAGTGTAAGACATGACAAAATAATAATAATTTATAAATTATCAAGGGTTCATGGGGGGTATGGGGAGGGAGAGGGAAAATGAGGAGCTGATACCAAGTGTTCAAGTAGAAAGCAAATGTTTTGATAATGATGATGGCAACAAATGTACAAATGTGTTTGACAATGGATTTTTGTATGGATTGTGATAGGAGTTGTTCCAGCCCCCAATAAAATGATTAAAAAAACAAAACAAAAAAACTGAAAGTCACTGGATACAGGATAGCAACTAAGTGTATTTACTTTTTATTTAACCAAATGTTCTTTCTAATGCTAGAAGTATAATGAAAATCACAATAAAATCATTAGAAATATTTGACTTATATCTAAGTAAAGATGATATGTGTGCACATTTGCAATTGCAAATTAACTTGAAATATTTAGACTTTTCTCAAAATCCCCCCAAAAACACCAATTCCCAGAAGTAAATTGTGCATAATTAGAATTTTGCATAAAAAAAGCGCAGTTTGTTTTTAAAACTGTAGGTTACTTATTAATTCACTATCTCTTAATTTCTCCACCCCTAAAGTAAAATCAGCATTTTCTTATTTTCTTTGTTTAGAGGAAAGAAGTGAGGCTAAATATATATGAAAACATTCTAGGTCCTTTGGGGGAAAGTTATTATTTAAATCCTAGCTATTACAGTGTAAATGAAACAAGAATGGGCATTAAAGCAGGAATAGATACTACCTGCTTTTCATCCTGACCTTTGGAGGCTTTAGTAGGAGGATCTGAGAATTCCTGTTTATGTCCTTGCCATGGTCATAAAGCTGACAGGACCCTCAGGTACATGGTGGAGGTGGGAAAGGTGATATAATTTGGAAAAGACATATACAATGTTATGAAGAACACTACCTGCAGAAACATTCTCAGAAAACCATTGTAGATTCTTACAGTCATCCTGGAGGGTCTCAGTATTGCTTTTAATGATGCTACTGGAGTTTAGAATCTGAGCCATTTTCTAACTCCACTGAAAATAGAAAATTGAATGTAAGATGTGTATGTAGGTGGAACGAATAGTAAGTACTGACAGGGACAGGCCCACCCTTCCTTCCTGTGTAATCTGATCCACAGTATCTTTTCCATTGTTTTCTGGCACTAATCTAAATTCTTTGTATCTTTTAGTGTCTTGATAGTCCAGGCTTTGGGTGCCTTTTAAAGGAGTCATGTAGGCTTTAATTTTCCCATACTTTGTTCAGTAAATCTTTCAAGGGGAATAAATAGCTTTAGGTTTTTGTTGACATTTTTGTTTTGTTTTCCAAGTCCAATCTTATCTTGCAGCAGGTGCAGCCTCTGGGCTTGCTGAGTTGTTCACCAAGTGAAGCCCCTACTGCGATGCTTCTCATTCTCTGCATACCGCTGTCCTGATGAAACATAGGCAGAGATTTTCTAGATGCCAAGGCTAATCATATATTTCAAGAAAGTCCACTGTTCATCAGGAAATAGAGAGCTGCCTAAGGGTTTTTCAGATATAGAGTGTATTTGAGTAAGTTTGCTAGACATAAAAGCTACTTTATTTATTGCCACTTGCTGCCTCCAGTTCCGTTCATCAAAAGCGGGTCCCACCGTGAAATTGTTCTTCGCCCCTTTCTGTGCTCCTGGGGTCATTTACCTGCTCAAACATCATTTAAAATGATACTTGCTGGAATTGGACATGTTCAGAGCAGGGTCCCAGGGCAGCTTTGCAAACAAATACACAACACGTATAAGCATATTTTAAACAATCTTTCTCTCAGACACCACTGAAGGTGTATATCCTGGTGAAAGGGGAAAATGAAACTAACGTTTTCTCCGATTCACCTAGTCCAGATCAGAATTTGCCAGAAGTAAGCAACTGTCTGCAAAGAGCAGTATGACACCCAGATCTCCTCTTTCTGTTGTTGATGGAAGGTTTGACACAGGTGTGCAATCTTAGAGAACAAAGAATGCCATGTTAATAAGTTTACCTTTTGTCTACTTCTAGTCTCAGCGACAGATCCTGTCTTTACAATCTTCCCAGAAGTCTTAGAAGTTGAACACAGATCCTAAAATAAACATAAATGCGATCAAGGCCTACCAATTATACACAAAAAGTATGTTGGGATTGTCAGATTCACAATTAGTTTCAGTAGTAAAAAGAAGATTCTGATCTCTTGCTCCAGAGCTAACGTTTCATAGTCTACCCGCTAGACCTTTCTTTGTGAATGACACTTTGTCACCTCGAACCCTAAAGCTGAACTCCAGATTTGATTCGGTTTCTTACCGCAGTCTTTGGATGTTTATCTTTGTTAACTTCCCTCAGTCAGTTGCCCAAGTCTATCGCTGTCTTCCCTTCTTTCTTCCCTCCCTCCCGCTCTTCCTCCTTTCTTTCTCTTCAGTCCTCCTTGCCTCCCTTCTCCCTTTTGACCCATTTCTGCATTGATTCAACCAGAATATATTCAGTGCATTCTCTGGGCTGAGCTCTGGGCGACAACCATGACCAAAGCAAACACGTAACTGCCTCATTGTCTTCCTTGATTCACTGATAGGGTTATTTAAGAATCTTCTATTTAAATATTTGTTTTCACTCTCCCCATCTCCCTTATATATTTTCTTCTTCATATCAACCTCTCCTCTATCTTACATAGTTTTACCAAATTCATTATTTGGAAAATTTTCTTTTCAATAAGTCACCAGACTAGAATATCTTCTGATCTAGTTTGTTTTAAAATAAAAAGACAAAACTACTGTTGAGTAAATTGCAATTCAAAGTGAACCTTATCAAGGAGAACTACCTTGATTTCAAAATTATGTATCTTTTACAAAACTGACAACCTCATTAAAAAAAATTTTTTTTTTCTTGCAGTGGCCGATGGGTTTGAAAAACTAATCTTGCAGCTAGCAGCCCAATTCTTAATGCAAATGCCACCAGGACTCTTTGCATAGGATGGAATAAAATCTTCAGTGATTTTATTTTTTATAGGAAAATAGGAGGAATAAGAATGAATGCAGGGTAGTTCTGTCTTACTCTGGCCCTGCTGGACATCCTCAAAGCAAGCTCCACCTCTCTGCAGTCTCTCTTCTCAATCTTTATGAGCAATCCATCCCAGCAACACTGATAATCTCACTACCTTCTATGCTCTATTCACTCCTTGCCCTCGATCGACACCCCACACCACTTAACAGAACTAACTTTATCTAGTGTTCAAGATTTGATTAAAATTCTAGGCTTATTAGAAAGCTTACCTTGATCCTGTAGATCAGAGATTGACCATTTTATTTATTTATTTTTCTGTGAAGGGCCCAGATAGTAAATATTTCAGGCTCCCTTGGCCTTACAGTCTTTGTGGTAGCCCTTTAACTCTGCCATTACAGCATGAGAACAGCCGCAAATAATATGTAATGTTATATGAGAACAGCCACAAATAATATGTAATGGGTGACACTGTATTCCAGTAACATTTTATTTGTGGGAACTTAGATTTTATTTTCGTGTGTGTTTCATTTTTGTTCAGTGATTTTAAACTATAAGAACAATTATTAGCTCCTAGCCATATCAACCAAGGGCAAGTCAATTCAGCTTGCAGTGGGTCGCTTGCAGAAACTTACTCTAACAGAAGCGTTTCTCTTTCATATAAGTTCGAATGGTGACTTGTGTGAACTGTGAATTTGATGTACTGGGGATATTTTGCAACTGTACTGCACTTTAAATGAACACTTACTATTTTTATTCAGATCAGAATCCAACTATATCATAGGCATTCCTATTTCTACTGGTACCTACTGCACTATCTTCCATGTAATTCATGATCAATGAATATATGATGACATGAGCAATTAAAACAAGTTCTATTAGAATCATCACCTTAAGGGTTTTTTTTAATGGTTAAGTAAAAAAGTTAAGGCAATATCATTTTCTTTAAAGAAATCACCATGAAACTATTTTCTTTTCCTTCCCATGTGCCTGTACAAGAATTAAAAAAGAGTTCGTTGTAAATTAGAAGTAGATAGTGCAGTATAAGTTTATTTTTTTCTTTGTAATCAGTGTAGCATAATGTGAAAATATTGGCTTTCTTGGAAAATCAGAAAATTAGGGACAAAACTATGACAGCATTAGAAGAAGAGAATGGGACGTCTACATTGTCTTTCTAGAACCAGTTCGTGAGGATGACCTACTTCAGGTTGGTGTGAGTGCTTGGAAATCATCCTTACTCAGTGCTTCTCTGGACTTGCGCCCTGCAGTGATGGCTGGTGGTGACATCTTCCTGTCTATGGTCTGTGTGGGCTCATTGATTGCTAGTAGGGCTGATTAATCAGGCAGACTCATACATATTGGCTACCATGGTTTTAGCAAATTATTCCAGCCTGAAATTTAAGTAATGGTTGAATTAAAAGTTGTAAACTTCGGTATTAGAATGGTAGGTATTTCCAGGTGTAAAAGTATGCCACAAAGCATAGCACTCATAACTCTCAGTTTCAGAAAACTGAGTAGATGAGAGATAGAATGAGTTCTGCAATTCTTTTGAGTTTTATGTTTGTCACTAGTTTTTCAGGCCAGCTGGCTAAGCAGGGACTATTTCTAGCCTAAAGGAAGCTCTAGGGAAGATCTTGTGATTTAGTTGCTAAGTAAGTATTTCTGCAGATGCTGTTATCTTTAGGTAATGATGCCCTACTTTGCAAACGGAACTATGCATTTATTTTGGAGTAATAATTGTATTTCTGAAATGTTGACCTTTCTAATCTGGGACTCAGGTATTAACTACTGGTATCTACAGACACTGCTCCTCATCTGTAATTGGAAGGGTTGTCCTGGATGGCGTGCACTGTTCTCTTTGGTCTAAGTGCTCACTAGGAACAGAAAACATCTAGTTTCCCAGCCAGAATAGACTTTGTGGTCTACTTTGTGTGGGGTAGAATTCCCAACGCCCATAAGATGTAGACATGGGACCCCTTTCATACATGACAGACAGCTGCACACTATAATGTGAACAAATTAGTTTCTTTTCAGATGCACTTCTTGGTTCTGAGAAGTTCTTGTTTTAAAGGGATATCATAACAAACTCTCTGGTTTGTTGCTGGTTTAAATATCTCAGATTACTTTGGGTTAAACAAGATGAAAACATATTATTTTTTCTTGCCCATGGGAACAAATCATGAAAATTTCTTTTTAATCATTCACTTGCCTTATTTGCCAAAACTCATTTAGTTTAACACTTTCGTTCTCCTCCTCCTCCTCCTTTTTCTTCTCTCTCACTCGCTCGCACTTTCTCTCATCCCCCCCACCCTTTTGAAATCCTATTTTCCACCTTGTATGAAAGTTAAGTGGTTTATGGCTTGATTTGTTTAATCCAGACAACTATTACTTTCTTGGCTTTCTTGAATTCTCTTACCTCATGCGGGCAGCAGAACTGACCACCTTGACCTTTTGGGACATGCTATGCGAACAAGAGCTGGGGTTGATGAGTCAGACTTGTTTTGAAATCCCAGCTCCAGTGTGATTGGCTGTAAATTGGGAAAATTATTCAACTTCCCTGCACCTTAGTTTCTGAACTTACTTTATAAGTACACTAAACAGAACATATAAATAATCTATTATATCATTTGGTTCAGATTAGGGGTAACGTCATTTTCTGTCTCTACTTCCTCACCTAGAGTTATTGTTGTTACTGCTTATTTCTGTTTTGTCTGCCCACTGTATAATTACTGATTTTCATCACTGCCATGAAATTTTAAAGAAGGATGTATTTCCAAGTATCTCAGAACTATAAATGTATGCCACATTGTTTCACACACACATATACAGACATATACACTAAAAGTGAAACAAATAGCTACTCTGATGTACAATTTTTAAAAAATAAAGGCCAATCTGAAACTGAAATAGTTAAGTTTGAAGATACAGAGAGGAAACGTAGGCGGTGTGAGTGGGACCTGGAATTCTTGCTTTTCTTAGTGCTATCAAAAGAATTATTAGAACATGTTCTCTGTCCTGAATATCTTATCACCTATTTTGCAATGTTTCTTTGATCAAAAGTGTTCAGAAAGATGGTTTGAAATTTGATTTTGTTACAGAAAAAAACATCTCCAGAAAATTCCAGGCTGTCATTTAGTGCACAGTATGTGGCACATCAATATAGAAATTAAAGAAAGAAAGTTAAACAACTCTTGTTGTAATTGTTAGTTGCTACCAAATTGCTTCTGACTCATTGTGACCCATAACAGAGTAAAACCCTGCCTGTCCTGGAGCATCACAACCCCCCCTAAATTCTATTTATACATAAAATCATGCTATGCATTCTCAATCCTGAATTCCAAAGTGAAGTATCATTTTATACTGGTGAATGCCAGCTTTTCACAATAAAGTCATATTCCCTAACTAGAGACCATCTTCACGTTTTCCAAGCCTGCTCTGGTTTACAAGATTCTGTTTCTTCAAAGTTCTGGATATGAAACTGCCTTGGTAATAGCAAATCCAAAAACTACTTTTCATTCCGAGTTTATCCGAATAGTAAGATTAAGGTGTACAATGAGTTCATCTGGTGTTTTCAAAAATATTTTTGAAATATAATATCTTCATAATTCCTTTATTTTCCACTACACCAAAGGTTTTCTTGTAAATAAATGAAGTTCACTGGTCAGTTCTGAAAAGGCGTTCTCTCATTCACTAACTCAGATTGATAAACCGGGTTCCGTTTCTCTAAATGTACCAAACCATTTCGCAGAAGTTATATTAACTCATATGACTCATTCACGATCACTTTTATTTTCTATGCTAATGATATAGAAATTAAAATATTTTTTAGGCCATTAGTCCAGTCCATATCTTAAAATTTGGTAATAATATTATTTAACAGGGAGTATAGATTTTCCATATGCATCTTTCCTTTTTTAAGATGTCCTTTTAATTATGAAAACAAAACAGCCACACAGGATTGCAAAATTCTATGTACATTCAAATATTAACAGTTAGGATAACCAATCGCAATGAAGAAATAATGGGGCCAATGGCTCCAGGGGTGGGGGGAGAAAGAGAGGAGGGAGCAAACAAGCCCAGGGAAAGGGAACAATAGTGATCTAAAATCAATGGTGAGGAGGGCATCAAATGCCTGGTGAGGGTTGATCAAATGCAACGTAGCTGAGGGAAAGTACTGAGAGTCAAATGACAGCCGAACATGATAATGGGACAGAAGGAGAGTAAAGAGAAATAGAGGGGAGAACTAGGAGGCAAAATACATTTATAGAGGTACAAATATAAGTATGCACATATGTAAATACATAAATATATTAATAGGGAGATAGGTCTATGTACATATATTTAAATGTTAAGTATTAAGGTAGCAGGTGGGCATTGGGTCTCTACTCAAGTACTCCCTCAACACAAGAACACTTTGTTCTAATAAATTGGCATTCTGTGAAGCTCACCTTTCTGACACAATAGCTGAAATCAAAATGGGTGCATAAGCAAAGGTGGTGAGATGGCTAATGGTGCACGGTGTGATAGTTACATAATCTGATGCCAGCTTGAAATTATTAAGATTGACGGGGTGGAGTTTAGCCTGTCAACTGAAGGGGTGGAGTTTGATCGAAGGGGCGGAGTTTAGCCTGTTGCTGCTTGATGAACTCATTTGGAGGTGCTATGGAGATAAATAGCTTGCTGGAGGTGGGACACACAGACTCCCTGCGAGACATTCCTGTTGACAAGCCACATGGAGCTACACTAGAGCCCTGGAGCTGGAGGAGCCATGTGGAGACCCACACCAGCATACAGATCCTTACACCGCCACTGGATCCACAAGACTGTCCACCCTTTGGCCTGTGATCGTCCTGAATTCAGCACCATTGCATGTGTTGTGTGAGTCTGAAAATGAATTTCTAGATTGGTGTTAGACATATGAGCTAATATCAGATTTATGGACTTGGCTGGGATGTTTTCTTAATGTACAATTGCTCTCTTATATAGAGCTCTTTCTTATATACATATGAGTGTCCATAAATTTGTTTCTCTAGTCTACCTGGACTAACATACCTGGCTATTAAAATATATAGCATCTGGAGTCTTAAAGGTTTGAAGTTAAACAAGCAGCATTATATCAGGGAAGCAACAAAGCCTACATGGAAGAAGCACACCAACCCATGTGATCACAAGGTGTGGACGGGATCAGGTATCAGGCTTCAAAAGACCCCAAGCAAACAAATATATTGATGCCAATGATGGGTGTCTGAGAGGAAACCCAAAGCCCATCTGTAGACAATTGGACATTCCCCCACAGAAGGGTCACAAGGAAGGAATGAGTCAGCCAGGGTGCAGCACAGCACTGATGAAATACACAACATTCCTCTAGTTCTTAATGTTTCCTCCTCCACACAATCATGACCCGAGTTCTACCTTACAAATCCGGCTAGACCGGAGCATGTACACTGGTACAGATAAGAGCTCTCAACACATAGAATCCAGGACAGATAAACCCCTCAGGAACAATATTTGGAATAGCAATACCATGAGGGTTGGGGAAGGTGGGGGTGTGTGTTAGACACGGTTCTCTAGAGAGATAAAACCAAACTGCTGATAATTTAATATATTTATTTATAAAGATAATTAGATATATAACAAGAAATTAACTGTTAAATCATATACAGATAAATATATAATACAAGAAATAAGCAGTTAAATTATAAAGCACTACAAATGGCTCAGTGCAACTCATGTCCGCGAGAGAAAGTTGAGAGACTAGAAGGACT
>NW_022111373.1:62417655-62442107 GCF_000313985.2 Echinops telfairi
GTTTTCGTGAAGCACCTTTTCTTTACATAAAACTCTCTCTTATACATGAGTTGCTGTGGATTTGTTTCTCCAAAGTACCCAGACTAATACAGGGGGGAAGGGGAAGAAACGGGAACTGACTACAATGATCGAAGTTTAACACCCAACCTCCCTCCCCAAGGGGACGAACAACAAAAATGTGGGTGAAGGGAGACAGTGGATGGTTTAAGATATGAAAATAATAATCATTTATAATTTATCAGGGGTCCGTGAGAGTAGAAGGGTGGGGCAAGGAGGGATAAAAGAGGAGCTAATACCAAGGGCTCAAGCAGAAGAAAATATTTTGTAAATGATGATGGCAACATATGTACAATTGTGTTTGATGCAATTGATGTATGGATTATTATAAGAGCTGTAAGAACCCCCTATAAAATGATTTATTAATAAAAATATTAAGTTATTTCCCTGAAAGTTATTCTATAATTCAATTGAAAACAGAGCTGTCTCTTAATTATAATGAATTAATGAGATCTTTCTGAAGAGCCCACCCCAGAGATATTTTTTACAAAATTTGTTCTGGGACAACATTGTCCATATTCAGTCTATTTCTAACTCTTTGCTTTTACTATTTTTCTCATAAAATATTTTACCACCTTACTTTCCCTTCTAATTTTACTTGTCTAATTCAATAATTTTTCTACTGGGTTCAAGTAATAGCTTCCCCAATGTCCACACCTCTAGACTCTATCCAAAATATTTGTTACATAGTTATCTGAATGGTAGATGCTAAGACATTCAGAGCAGTAGCATGATCTATCCTAGCACATTCTTATCCTAGCACAAGTTCCGGCAGTAGTCCTCTTTTATCTGTATATTAAAATAGAAACTCCTTAACATATGAGCATACATTTCATGACATAGCTCTAACATATCTGATCTGCTTTCAGTCTGTCTTCAAGTTCTCAAGTTCAAGCCGTTACTGATACGGAAGTACTTGTAGCTCCTAAATGTATTGGGCTTTAAATAATGTCTTTCTCTATATTTTCAATTGTTATCTTAATGCCTTTTATGTCTCCTTCCTCATATTCCCTCATGTTTTAACTTTATACTTCTGTTACGCTCAAATGCATCACTGTGTTCTTACATGCTGTTTGTAGTTCCATATCTACTTCCACACCAGAGCAACACCTTTTCATATTTGTATATTTGTTATCTAGTCTTATGCCTGAGCATTGCAGGGAATAGTTATTAAGTGACCAGAAGAATGGATAAAGTTGTATATGCATCACAAGACTGCATAAAAATGAACTAAAGGGCATTACATTTTATCACACAGTCTTTATGAAATGACCTTAAAGGAAAATCGTACCGATAGCTAATTTCCTCCAGCAGAATAATGTTATAATTGAGGGTTGTATTACTGAAGAAGGATATATCATCTGGTAAATCATAGCTTTAACCAATGAGAAAAGCAAAGATAGTACAATTAAAACCTGATCTAAAATTAATCCTAATATGCTCTACATTTTATAAATGGGTATACACATTCTAGACATATTTACTATTTAGTGTATTATAAAGCAAATGTAATGATTGCATCAAAAATTGAACTTGAATTAGCATGTCTTCTAAAGTGACTCGGAGGCTGCTAATAATGGAAAACACATATAGCAGTTGTACCATTAACATCAGTCTTCTAATTGCATACTTGCAGGGAACTTGAAAGCATTACTAAACATTAACAAAGCAGTCAACATTTAGGACAACTTCTTTTGGAATTGATGTGGCGTAGGCTTAGACCTCTGTGAAAATGCCTAAATTTGTATGCACAGCTGATAAGGGTGTAAATTAGGAAATATATTTGAAAGTAATTTAGCAATGTGGCTTAAAATTCTTCACATTGTTCATAGTGTTTGAGCTAATGTGTACCATAGTGGGAGTTGACCTTTATGGGGAAAAGCAGACATTTTTAAAAGGCTTCCTGAACAAATGTTTATTACAATGTTATATAAAATTGACAAAAGTACATCAATACAGGTTGGCTAATAAAACAGTTACATTGTTGAATGAAATATTTTACTCCTACTAAAAATAACATTTCTCTGCCTCCAAAAGTGTAGAGACATAGAAGGAGAATATGTTAAGAAACAGTTTCACATTTTGATAATTTTGTTGAGCCATGATTTTGATGGTTTTCTAACAATACTTTTGACTTACCATCTTATTTGTTGAATATAAGGGTTATGAACTTTGTCACAGATAGAACTTCATCTAAATAGAGTGTGAACATTTTTGGTATTTATTGCAACTATTTTAACCGTGCAATTTGATGCAATGGGTAAATTTACTCTACTGCTGATCTCAATGGATATTTTGATTATGTATCTAGATTTAATATTAAAAATTACACCTATCCAAAAATGAAAATGAAAATAAAAATTAAAATAGCATTTCTGAATTTATAATAATATAGTACAATATTAATGTTACAATTGTGAAAAATCAGAATACAAATCTGTGTATGTAATAGAATCTCAATTATGATATAAAAATATGGTAAAAACTGAAATGGAACTTGTTAAAATCTTAATGGTGACTGCTACTGAGTTGTAAATTTATTTTACACTTTAACTTCGAGTTCATTTATTTATAATTAAGTGTTATTTTTACAGCTGGAAATTTATTAAATTTTAAAATTATTCCGTTGTTCTTAGCAAGTTTCAGAATCCTAGAGGTATATCAATTGGTATGACTGCAGATAGATATGCTTCTCCCACTGAAAACTGATTTCTCTGAGGTTGGTTCTCACCACTTCTTCGGTTTATTCCAAGTTATACTAACATTTGCGTGTGTTGACAGCCCTTGGTTTTGTGAAGGGCATTTTGCTTCTTGAAGATGTCAGCCATCAGTCTAAATAATGTGAGCACTGAGAACCTTTAAAATGAAATTTCAAACATCTTAATACTTGCTAAAATGGTACTTGAAGAAAGGGAGACTGTCTATTGTGTTTATTTCCTATTCTATGCTTTTCTCTGAGTCTGGTAAAATAATTTAAAGGTCATGTTTCTATCCTACATATCTTTAATACAAGAAGGTCTTCCTTAATTAGGTCAGTGACATAGTGCACTTGTATGTCAGCTGTCTGTTCTTTCTGATTTTTACACTTCCTATACTATTCCATCCTTGGTCTCTGAGTGATTTTTATTTGTTAGATACAAATGTGCATTATTTCAAATCCTTGCTTTGTTTTCACATTTAGCTGCAAATGGAATAGTCATTTCATTGCAGAATATTTAAATGTATCATCTGAAAGTAAATTGATACAAGCTTTTCCAGCAGTCCCATTATAGTGTTTTCAGTAAATGACCACATAAAAATATCCGAATCTTTACTGAATCAGGTTGAGTTATCATTTTTGAAGGAAGCATCTTCCTTCAATCTGGAACCAACAAGCCACAGACAGATACTATTCTTTTTCCAGGGGTTCCTTTCATTTTGAGCACCAAGTCTAGGGAATGATTAAACTCTTTTTTGTCTGAGGGACTTTTATCTGCATAGAAAATATGCAACAATAGAGAGAATTACTTCTTCCACTCTTTTATCCATTTTAAGCTTGGCCCTTTGCTTCACCAACCCCGTTGGAATGTGTTCGTACTGCTGAAACAAAGCACATACTTAACTGTAAAGACTATGGAGTCTTTGTTACTGGTGTTCTGAATTGGATATGTTAAAATCATCATTTTGGCATGACGTCTAGTGCTTACACAGAGAAAATTTGGAACTGAAACAAGATTCAATTAACTTGTCTTTCTTGGAATGTGCTGAATGTCCCAAACCTGATGGGCTCAGCACATTTCTATAAGGTGTTTTTCTTCTTTGATACCACTACCATTGAGGGGATTCTGACTCATAGCAACTTCATGTACAACAGAATGAAACACTGCCTAGTCCTGTGCCATCCTCACAGCAATGGCCATTGTTGAAGGCACTGTGTCAATCCACTTTGTTGAGGAGTTTCCTCTTTTTGCTGATCCTCTACATTACCATGCTTGATAGTCTTCTCCAAAGACCAATCCCTCTGATAATGTTTGAAGTACATGAGATAAAGTCTCACCCTCCTTGATTCCCAGGAGAATTAAGACTATTTTTTCCCAAAATAAACTTGTCCATTCTTTAGGCAGTCCATGGTATATTCAGTATTCTTTGTGAATACTATAGCTCAAAGCAGCAATTATTCTTTGGTTTTAAAATTTAATATCAAGATTTTGCATGTATATGAGGAGATTGATAATAACATAACTTCATTTGTTTTTTTCTTTTTAACCAATTTATAACTTGTTCTAGCTTTTTGTTATTTTCTCCGTTCTTGGATTGAGAGTTTTCTATTGTTGTCATGGTTACTTCTTTTGGTATGATTTTCTTTATATAAAATGCAGGATAGTTAAATCATAGATTAATAATTAAATTAATAATTAATAGTTAAATCCATAGATAGTATCTAGATTAATAACTCATCGGGGCTATGGTGGAGAGGTTCTGGGAAACTGGAAGCTAATAATGAAGAAGAGAACGAAGGATATGTTATAAAACGGATTGTGGAGATTATTCCACAACTCTTTTTAGCATTGACTTGTATGAATTATGAATTATACATCAGTAAGGCTGTTTAAAAAAGCATCAGTAAGGCTGTTTGTCGAGTCAGGTGTACTTTTGTCCACAAAATGACATCTTTGCTCTTGAACATTATAAAGAGATCATTTATACCATATTTCCTCAATACAATGACATCTGATTTTTTTCACTGCTCCTTCCATGGACATTGATTTTAGATCCATGTAAAGATAAATATTTGACAATTTTAATCTTATCTCTGTTTATGATAATGTTACCTATTGGTCCAGTTATAAGGATTTTTGTTTTCATTGCGTTGTGGAGTAATTCACATTGAAGGCTGTAGTCTTTGACCATCAACAGTAAGTGGAGTAAAGGGTTGTATTCTCTCACTATATATATTCAGTGTGTGTGCTGATCAAATAATCTTAGAAGTATGAATATATGAAGAAGAATATGATTCAGGAGTAGAGCAAAACAACTTCCAATATACAGATGACACACCCTTACTTGTGGAAAGCCAAGAGCACTTGACATACTTAGTGGTGAAGAAAAAGCCTGTAGCCCTCAGTCTGAATTATATATGGTAGTATAGTAGCTTAAGTGTTGGATTGATAACTCAAAGGTTTGTGGTTTGATTACCCCAGCCACTCCTCAAGAGAAAGATGAGGTATCTGTGTCTGTACAGCTACAGAAATCATAGAAATTTAGGTGACTAGACACTACTCAGACAAAGTGTGAGGGTTGGAGATATGACAATACTTTGAGCAACACTCATTTACAAAGGCAGAACCATGTCTGACTGTCTGATGGCTAACATATGTCTCAAAAAAGCAGAGAGAACATGAAAACAGCACGTGTGGTAGTCACCTAATCTGGTGTCAATTTAAGGATTAAGAGTGTAGGGGTGGAGCCTAGGCTGTCAATCTGGAGATAGCCAATGAGACTTTTGTGTGGGCATGGCCTTCTCCTCTGAATTCTGGGAAATCTGGTACTTCCTCCTTGGAGACAAAAGGCACTTCTCTCTCTCTGCTCCTCCCTGGAAGACATTGCAGAACACAAGCCACCTGGATGCAACCAGACCTCAGAAACTGGAGAAGCCACAGAGAGACCCCTGCCAGCACTGAGATGCTTTCAACGCCACTGGACCCAAAGACTTTCTACCCACTGACTTGTGATCGTCCTGCATTTACTTCATTGCATGTGTTTTGTGAGTCTGAAGAGGACTTTAAAGATTGGTATCGGACATATGGGCTAATATCGGACTTATGGACTTGATCTGGACTGTGCTGGGATGTTTTCTCAATGTTCAACTGCTCTTGTATATAAACCAGTCCCTTATATATATATGTGTGTGTGTTTATGAATTTGTTTCTCTAGTCTACCCAGACTAACACAGCACATATATGTTGTTCTTGGCTTGTTATCCTTTGGGCACCCTCAAAGCAATAGGTCTGAACCAAACCAAAGTTTAGTGACTACCAATTCCCTAATCTTGGGATAGCGGTCATCTGCTTCTTCTCCCACTAGGGCTTTTCAGTTTTAATTTCAAGGGAGTATGTTAGTTCCTTAATTCTGTTACAAGTGAATTTAAGATAAAGTTTAATTAGCTTATTGGTGTTTCTAATTCTTCTGGTGTGGTCTATGAAGGGTGTTGTGCATCTCAAAAGGACACAGTCTAATGCCTCAGGTGTCTGTAGCACTTTGTTTAGGTCATCAGGGGCTGGATAGAAACTAGGTTCAAAGTACCCAATTCGAAACATAATGCCGAGTGTATTTTCCCCTTGCGGTCTATATAAGAAATGTTAAGCATTTTTTTCTCAAGTGCAGGTAACCCCACCCGGTTTGCCCACCATCAGAAGTGTAATTGCCTTTTCTGTTATAGACATGTCTCCCCTCCTTTTGAGCCAAGTTCCCAGTAAGTTTCATGAATTACTCTTGTAGGGGTGTCTGTTGACTTGAGATGATGGTAGAACATTGTTATGTGGCAGGAATTGATTGATTGTCTCCCTCTCTCCACATGGGAAACTGACCACATCTGGGGTGAGACCACCTCTCCTAAGATGGTTTTTAAGAGGTTCAAATAAGGGGATGATATATGTTTATGGGAGCGAGGCAGTCACACTACCTCATTGTTTGGGGGACCATATTAGAAGTCTATATGACCTGAGAACTGAAGCCTGATTTTGTCTTAGTTTTTATCCCTATAGATGTGGAATCATGCGAGGGTGTCTCCCCTCAAAACAGAATTTTTTCAAAACTATGCATTTAAATTTCTTTTTCAAAAAATAATTTTATTAGGGGTTCATACAACTCTTAGCACAATCATACATTCATCAATTGTGTAAAGCTCATTTGTATATTCATTGCCCTCATCATTATCAAAACATTTGCTCACCACTTAAGCCCCAGGCATCAGCTCCTCATTTTTCCCCTCCCTCCCAGATCCCCACTCCCTCATGAACCCTTGATAATTTATAAATTATTATTTAGTCATATGTTGCACTGTCTGATGTCTCCCTTCACCCACTTTTCTGTTGTCCATACCCCAGAGAGGAGGTTATATGTAGATCCTTGTCAGCAGTTTCCCCTTTTGACCCCACCCTCTCTCTACCCTCCCAGTATCGCCACTCTCACCACTGGTCCTGAAGGGATTATCCGCCCTGGATTCCCTGTGTTTTCGGTTCCTATCTGTACCAGTGTACATCCTCTGGTCTAGCCAGATTTGTAGAATTGGGATCATGATAGTGGGTGTGGAGGAAGCATTTAGGAACTAGAGGAAAGTTGTATACTTCTTCTTTGCTACCCTGCACCTTGACTGGCTTGTCTCTTCCCTGGAACCATTCCGTAAGGGGATGTCCAATTGCCTACAGATGGGCTTTGGGTCCCCACTCCGCACTCCCCCTCATTCACAATGATATGATTTTTTATTCTTTGATGCCTGATACCTGATCCCTTCGACACCTCGTGATCGCACAGCCTGGTGTGCTTCTTCCATGTGGGCTTTGTTGCTTCTGAGCTAGATGGCCGCTTGTTTACCTTAAAGCTTTTAAGACCCCAGATGCTATATCTTTTGATAGCTGGGCACCATCAGCTTTCTTCACCACATTTGCTTATGCACCCGCTTTGTCTTCAGCGATTGTGTCAGGAAGATGAACATTATGGAATGCCAGTTTAATAGAACAAAGTATTCTTGTATTGAGGGAGTACTTGAGTGGAGGCCCAATGACCATCTGCTACCTTAATACTAAACTTATAAATGTATGCACATAGATCTATTTCCACATCCTCATATATAAATATATTTACATTTGTACATGCCTGTATTTAGACCTCTATAAATGCCCTTTACCTCCTAGGTCTTTCCTGTATTTCCTTTTACTTCACTCTTGTCCCACTATCATGCTCAGTCTTCATTTGGGTTACAGTAATTCCTCTCAGTTACGTTACCCTTGGTCATTCCCTACCAGGCCTCCTACACCCTCACCAACAATTTGGATCACTTGCTATTCCCGTGTCTCTGGGTTTGTTACCACCACTACCTTTCCCCCCACCTCCCCTTCTCCCATGCCCCCCCGGAACTGTCGGTCCCATTGTTTTCTCCTCCCGATTGTTCATACAGCCTATTTTATTTAGAAAGACCTGTGGAGATAATAACTTGCACAAAAATAAGACAGAGCAAAAACAAGCAACAAAATAAAAAACAACAACAACACCAAAAAGCCAATGACAAAAAACAAAACAAAACAAAACACAACAAGAAAGAAAAGCTTGTAGTTAGTTTAAGGACTGTTTGCTGGCCTTTAGGCATGTTTTCTTGTTGAGTGTGTTGGGGCACCAAGCTCTGGCTTCAAAGTCTATTTTTGGTATTCCCTGGGGATTTCGTTGCTCTGTTCCCCTTGCTGTTCTGTTCCATGCCCTTAGTGTTTTGCCTCGGTGTGGTGGGATCAGATCGGGCAGAATTCCCACACTGTGTCTCCAATATTGTCCCCTGTAGGGCTATGGGTCAGTGAGGGATGTTGTGTCACATAGTGGGGCTGGCCATATGGTCCTTTCTGTAGATTGGCTGCTCCGAGCAGGAATATCGTCCTCAAGTGTTAGTGGGCCAGGATGTGCTCCACTCTCTCTTCCTTCCCCTTCATTTGGTCCTGTGTGCTCTGATCAGACATGTCCCCAGAGCTGCAGATTCAGTGCTATCCTCTGAAATAAATTTTTCTGGGGGGAGCATTTAAATTTCTTTTACAAAACAACCTTATCACCTTCAAAGTACTCTCTATTACACTTAATACATTTTTCAAATCCGTGATTCCAATCTCGGAAACATTTTTTCAAACTCATCAGTTTCGATGGCTGACAGCACCTCCCTTGTTTTTATATTTTCTTCTTCACTTCTTCTACATCCTCAAATTGCTGTCCTTTCATGTCCCTCTGAATTTGTGGAAACAAAAAGAAGTCACACAAAGTGAGGTCAGGTGAGTAAGGTGCATGGGGTAAGAGAGGTATTCTGTTTTTACAAAAAAACTGGCACATTAAGATGGCTGTATGAGAAGGTGCAAAACTAGTCCCCACCTGCCACAAATCAGACCTTTTTTTCTACACAGAAAGCTTGATTAATAGTCTGACCTGGTGGAACAAATTCCAAATGCCCTATGAGTTGACATTTTCATCTGTTTGGAAAGTTGCTAGACATCCAGAACAAAGTTTGTCATCAATCAACATTTCACCTTTTTTGAAATAAGAAAACCACTCACACACTTAAGGTTTTTCCATAGTGCTGTCCTTATAAGCTGTGTTCAACTTCACAAAGTGTCTGCAGTGTTTATCATGAGCAGGAAACAAAATTTCACAGCTGCCACATTTCTCTTAAATCGGCCATCACAAAAATGAGGTTTGAGTGAAAATGCTTTTAGAAAAAAGTACACTGTGACCAAAGAGAACCTTCCCAAGTGATGCCACTGGGTGCATTACCTCAGAGAAATTTCCTCAATGCTTGCCTAGCAGGGAAAAATTCATACTACAAAAGCTTTGCTCTGCTCAGTGCAATTCTGGTTGTTTTTTTGGAAGGCGGAGAATTACCTCCTCATATAAGATTGACTAACTTCACTCAGCATAATTGTTTCCAGGTCTGTTGATATCATGAAGGGTTTTGTGGTTTCAGCACTGCCTTTTAGAAATGAATAGTATTCCATTGTGTGTTTATACCGGAGTTCCTTTATCTATTCTTCACCTGATGGACATTTGAGCTGTTTCCAGCTTCTTGCTGTTGGAAACTCTGCTGTAATGAATATGGGAGAGCATATGTGTCTTTTTGTTATCTTGCATTTTTGGGGTATATACCCAGCTAAGGTATTTCTAGATTGTATTCTATTTCTATTCCCAGTTGTTTTAGGTAACACCATATTTCTTTCCATAATGGTTGTACATGTTTACAGTGCTACGAGCAGAATCTATGTACACCGTCTCCAGAACCTTTTGTTTTCTGATTTTTCAAATTGGGATATTGTTGTGGGTGCAAGGTGATGTTTCATAGTTGTCTTGATTTGCATCACTTGGATGACTAATTATCCTGAGTATTTCTTCATGTGTTGGTTAGATGTGCAAGTATTTTCTCTGGAGAATTCTCTGTTCATGTCCTTTGCCAATCTTTTAATTGGATAGTTTTTTTTCTTATCAAAGTACTGGAGAATTCTATAGATTTTAGCAATTAGTTCCTCATCTGTTTTGTCTTTGATAAAGGTTCCCCGCCACCCCCACCCCCCACCAATCTGTGGGTTCTTATCTTACTCTTTTGTTGAAGGCCTTTTCTGTGCATAAGTGACTTATTTCCAATAAGTCCAAGTCATCTATTTTGTTTTACACTGTGTGTGCATTCTTTATTATATATGGTAGTCTGTGAGCATCCTGAAATAAGGTCCTTCAGTTTGTCCCCATTTCTCAATGATGATTCTCATAGCTCTGGAGTTTACATTGAAGTTTCTAATCAACCTTGAGGTTTTTTTTTTTCGTGGTGGGTGCCTGGTGTGAGGTATGAGTCCTGTTTCATTTTCCTAAGAGTGTGCTGTTTTGTTTGAGTTGATGAAAGATTTTAATATATCACAGACTATGAGAAGAGTGGACAAATCTTTCTTGGAGGAAGTATGAGCAAGGTCTTTAGAAATGAGGACATTGAGACTTTTTTCCTCCTATTTTTCGAATGTATTGCCAGGAGAGATGAGTACCTAGAGAAGGCATTATGCTTGGTAGAACGCCAGCAACAGAGAGGAACAACCTCATTGATGTGGAGTAACGTGTCATTAATGGCAGCAACAATGGCTTCAAACATGGAATTGATTTTGAGGATGATACATGAGGGGAAAGTGTTTGATTCTGAGGTCAGTGTGAGTTGGAACTAAACTTGACAGAATCTAACAACAACAATATATCTATAAGAATTCGCTTTTCATTTTACTTTTCTAAGATTTATTTATTTGTCTCTTCAGATTGTTATTACACTTTCTTCCATTATAGAAACAAAAAGCCTGCGTCAGAATTACACTCTAAATAGAAGACGTAATAGATGGGAAAATAATAGATGTTGCAAATGAACAGAAACACATGCATTTTTGTGGATGACAAAAACTATCTAGCAACTAAGTCAAATATAAAAGTTTGGTTAATGCAATAAGTTACAACTTACTGGAAACAAATTTAAAGAAAATCAAGTTTTTCCTTGTGTAGATGCAGGTCGTATTCTTATACTTTGAAGAACAGTCTAAGGGGTTCACATTATTTAGTGGTGATTGGGAAAGATTGTCATTTTGTGACACTCCAGGCCAAGTAGCCTCAGGGTGTCACGAGATGACATGCTGGCTCAGTAAAGTGAAATCATTCTAAATGACATCTCTGAACTTCTCTGGAAAGTTGGATTTCTAATGAGAACTTAGCTACTACTGAAGCAGCACTTGGCTAAATAATAATGGATCTTTCTGCTATTGCAAGGAGTAATTTCTGGGACTTTTTCTGCCAGCATTTAAAACTCAACCACCTTACATTTAAGAGATGATTAATATAAGCATAAACGGGGCAGGTAGTTAGACCAGCAGTGCGAAGAATGTAGTTAAAAGAATAGTTTTATTATAATGGTCATTTAACATATGGGTAATATTTGGAAAAATAATGAATGTGGTTTACATATAATTCATTAACAGTGTAAATATCACAGTATTTACTCTTTGATAGTTTTTAAGTGTTTCCTAAAGGGAGGGCTACTTGATTTTGCCTTAGGAATACAATCTTTAAAATTTCTAGTCTTGAGTATAGTTTCTACCCTACTCACATAAACACTGTAAAATAACAACCAAATTACATTCAATGGCAGCACTGAAAACAATCATAAATGTTGTTGAAAGACTTTCAGAACACAAGTGTTCACTCATGCAGTAAATGTTTATTAAACTCTAGGGGGTGTGAGAATTAACGAATAGTATACATCTTAAAAAACTAATGCCACCAAGTCAATGCTGGTTCCAGTAACCCTCTAGGACAGGAGAGAACTGCCCCTGCGCTTTTCCTTTCCAAGAATGTGACTCTTAAAAAAACCCAAACCTTTTATTGAGCGCTCTTACAAAGCTTATTACAATCCATACATCAATTGTATCAGACATATTTGTAAATATGTTGCTATCATTCTTTTCTAGACAGTTGATTTCTATTGAGCCCTTGGTATCAGATTCTCTTCTCTCCCCACCCCCCAACGCTCGTGACCCCTTGAGAGATTATAAATTATTACTTCCATGTCTCACATGGACCACTGTCTCCCTTCCCCCATGGTTTCCATTGTTCTTTCCCCTAGAGGAGTGTATGGTTTTATGTCAACCAGTTTCTGCTTCTTCCCCTGCTCCCCCACCTTCACCCTGTCTCGTGTCTCTCTTCCCATTCCTGCTCCCGGGTTGCGTGTGGCCCGAGCTCTTCTCTTATCTACAGGTATGTACATGTTCCAGTGTAGTGCGAAGAGAGAGACATCACTGGGGTCATGGTGGTGGGGAGAGGAAGCCTCAAGGAACCAGAGGAATATTGTGTTTTTCATCAGTGCTTTATTGTACCCTGGTTGATTCATCCCTTCCCTGTGGCCCCTTTGTGGGGGGATGTTCCATTGTTTACAGATGGGTTTTGGGTCTCTGATCCAACCCCCCTTGTTCTCAACCATATGATTTTGTTTGTTCAGTTGTTAAGGGTCTTATGATGCCTGTTACCTGGTCCTGATGACACCTCATGATCGCACAGGCTGGTGTGCTTCTTCCATGTGGACTTGCTCTTGTTTCTCTGCTGGATGGCCACTTGTTTCACTTCAAATCTTTAAGACCCCAGATGTTATATCTTTTAATAGCTGGGCACCATCTGCATTCTTCACCACATTTGCTTATGCACCATTTTGTTTCTGTGATTGTGTCAGGAGGGTGAGCATCTCAGATTGCCAATTTGTTAGAACAATGTGTTCGTGTTCTGGTATTGAGGGAGGGTATGAGCAGAGACCGAAAGTCCGTCTACTACCTCAGTGTATTGCCATATAAATATATGTACATAAGCCAATACTTCTATTTTTATGGTTAATGTAATTATCTACTGACACCCCTACCAATTAATGTAATTACCGACAGACATGCCTCTATCTGTAGTTTTGCTTCCTAGATCATTTCTCTGTTTCCTTTTGCCTTCCTTCTTCCCCACCATCATGCTTGCCCTACTTCTGCCTCATAGTAATTCCTCTCAGCTAGATTGCTGTTGCGCCAGCACTCACAGGATCTCTATATCCACCTCATTATTGTTTTTTATTCCCTAGTTGTTTTCCTCTCCAAGACTGTGACCCTTTACCAAGCAGAAAGTCCCATCTTTCTTCAAGTTAGAAGCCCAACATGTAACTACTACGCCACCAGGACCCCTCTTATCAAAATTGTATCATGCAATTCTTAAGTAGCATGTATATTCACAATACAGCTTCAAATAGTTAAGCTCTATGGAGCAGCATAATGTGATTGAATGTGCCTGCTATGTGGGTGTTGAGGGTAATGGCTCAACATTAATCAGGCACAGTACCTCAGAGAAAGAGACGTTTGTACTCAAATTTGAGTAATGAGGATTCCATCAAGTGAAAATTTGGAGAAAGAGCATTCCATATTGAGAAACAGCAAGTGTAAAAACTTTGAAATGGAATAGAACATGAGTGATAGTTAATGTTATTTGTCAATCTGGCTGGGCTATAACTTTCACTGGTTTGTCAGATTCTGTGCATTACCATCTGTGTTCAGATGTGAGCAGCCAGTGAGTTGAAAGAGGAGTTTTCTTAGAGGTATGGCCTGCATTCAAGACGTAAATCACAGTTGTGAAAAAGCTTGCTTTCTCTCTATCTTTCATTCATCCTGTTATCCTCTGAGTTTCAGTTTTAGGGCCATGATCTGCAAAGTTTAGATTCACCAGCCCCTGTAACTATGTGAATAAACAGGAGCCTCCATTCTGGTGCCTTGTCCATGACGTTGGAACTTGCCAGCCTCCACAATTATGCAAACTATTTCTCTGGAGTAAATATCTTTCTATATGTTTTCATAGGTATTCCCCTGGCTTTACTCCTCTAGAGAACCAATAGTAATACACCTTATTATGTTCAAAGAGAAAAAAGGCAAGTCAGCATGTTCAGGGCAGAAGAAGTAATGAAAAAAATGTCAGAGAGATAGAGAGGGGGCAGGATAACTCATGCCTTTGTAAATCATGTCAGAGATAGATTATGTTTTAAAATTTATTTGTATTAGAAGTTCTGACAGATATTACAACAATCCATATTTCAATGAGATCAAGCAATCCATATTTCAATGAGATCAAGCATGGTTGTACAATTGCTGCCACCATCATTTACAAAACATTTTCTTTCTTCTTGAACTCTTTGATACCAGCCCCCCTTAATCACCTCCTTTCCCCCTCTACCACTCCCCAAGAACCCTTATTATTATATTATATATTATAATTATTATTATTTTGCCATATCTTGCACCATCCAATGTATCCATTCACCTACTATTCTGTTAATTTGTTCCCCTCAAGTGGGGTTATACAGTCATCATTGCTATCATCTCCCCTTTTCTCCTCCCCCCACCATTTCCTGTACCCTCCAGGGAATCATTACCCCTATTACAATTTCTGAAGGGTTTATCTATCTTGGATTTCATGCATCAAATAATCTTAGTTATACAAATGAGCATCTGCAAGACAAACAAGATTAATGAGGAAAAACAGACCAAAATAGTAAGGGGAGGAAATATTACATTATTAGAGGACAGGTATGTGTTTTATCAGTGCTATTCTCCACCTTGGAAATATCACCCTGTCTTGGTGGCCCTTCTGTGAGGGCCTGTCCAATTATCTTACAGGTGAGTTTTGAATCTACACTTTTTCTACACTCCTCCACATCAATTTGATTGTTTATTTTTGAACTTCTGATACCTATTACTGTTGACCCTTATGATCACACAGACTGGTGTGCTTCTTGCATGTGGGCTTTGTTACTTCCCTGCTAGATGGCTGCTTTTTTAAATTCAAGTCTTTAAGACCACAGACACTATATCTTTTGATAGCTGGGCACCATCAGCCTTCTTCACTACATTTACTTATGCACCCATTGTATGCAAACACATCTATCTTTATATGTTCACGTATATACATATCTATATAACTATATATAGAAAATTTACTGTCTTATTCTTTCCTCTATTTCTTTTTTCTTTCCTCCTGCCTCACTATCATGTTTACCCATCATTCACCTCTCAGGAATTCCTCTTGGATACATTTCAATTGATCAAACATAACCAGGAGTGCTAGAACCTCTTCATCGTCAATTTTAGATCCCTTGCTATTGTCCCTGTCGTTATTGGCTCATAGCTCCTGTGCCCCCATCTCCTCACTTCCCATTACCTACCCCCACCCCCCAACTGAAGGTCCCATTGTTGCTGTCTCTTTGGGATTGCTTTTCCTGCCTATTTAAAAAAAATAAGTAAAGAGAGAGAGAGACCATCACATAGTTCCAAGTCTAATTGTTGCCCTGACCCAGAGTAGATGAGTATCTCTCTACTATATAGTGAGCAGGTCCTGTTATGATCCATCAGTCCAATTCCCTTTTCTTTCAGGGATCAATGTCCCAGGATCTGCTTATCCAAGAGCACTTATATCCTTTTATAGTCCTCAGCGTTCATAACCAAAGGGCGCACCTTCTATAAGACCCCATTGCGCTTTCTGCAGTCAAA
Organism: Echinops telfairi; assembly: GCF_000313985.2. Classification (NCBI taxonomy): domain Eukaryota; kingdom Metazoa; phylum Chordata; class Mammalia; order Afrosoricida; family Tenrecidae; genus Echinops; species Echinops telfairi. The sequence goes on from NW_022111373.1 coordinate 62,433,513, forward strand.
TATGGAGTGGTCTAGTGTCCTACCCCCCACCCAGTTACACCTTTAGACAGTCAGTGTGGCCCCTTGTGAATATCACCCAACCAGTTCAGATGAGGTGCCAAGCGCTGCCCCCAGAGTCAGAAGTCTACAATTGCGATTCCTAAGGGACTTCTTGGGTTTGCTCCCAATGCTGGTCTGTTGCACTCCTGTCTTGTTTTGCCATAAACAATAAACAATACCCTCCCCATGGGTGGATTATTGCCCTGTCCCCTCTTGCCATCTATTTTCTTCCTTCCTTCATCTGTGGGCTTTAAAAGCATGAGAGAGAAGGAAAAGACGTCTTTCAACATCAGTGTTATCTGCATCATTTTTATTTCTTCTTTTTTACTTTTTTGATGCTGCATACAGCGGTTTGACCCATGCCAGAGTACCTGGTCCTTACCCCAGGAACTGTGCCTTATGTGCAGTTTCCTCTGTGCCTGTTCCATTTGAACTTACCTTAGTGGACTCATGTTGTTCTTGTCCTTTTGTGCTTGGCTAACTTCACTCAGCATAATATCCTCCAACTCTCTCCATGAAATGAGATGCTTCATTTTTCATTACTGCTTTTTAGGGATGGGTAATACTCCATTGTATGTATATCCCAGAGTGTTTTTAATCTATTTGTCTATTGATGGAAATTTAGGCTGTTTATAATTCTTTGCATGTGTGAACTACACTGCTATGAACATTGGAGCACAGATGTCAGGTCGCAGTCTGATTCTTATTTCTTCTGGGTATATTCCAAGTAGGGGGATTGCTGGGTCATAAAGTAACTTGATTTCCATCTGTTTTAGGTATTGCCAAATTGCTTTCCACAGTGACTATTTGTATCTGCAAGACCACCAGCAGTGGATGAGATTTCCTATCTCACCACTACCCCTCCAACATTTGTTGCTCTCTGATTTTTTGAGTTGGGCTATCATTGAGCTTGCTAGGTGGCATCTCTTAGTTGTTTTAATTTGCATTTCCTGGGTGGCTAATGATTGGGAGCATTTTATCATGTGTTTATTGGTCATTCAGGTTTCCTCCCTTGTGAAGCTTCTGTTCAGGTCTTTTGCCTAACACCTCAGTGGGCAATTCATTTTTTTCTTATTGTAGGCTTGCAGAGTTATGTAGATTTAAGTAATTAGCCCATTGTTAAATATCTTTTCCCAGTCTGTGGGCTCTCTCATTACTCTCTTGATGAAGACTTTCAATGTACACAGGTGTTTTATCTTTAGTATGTCCCACTTATCTATTTTAGCTTCCGCTGTGTGTGTATCCTTCCTTATTTCTCATAGCCCATGTGTTCCTTGCATCAAGGTTGTTAGATTTTTCCCAACTCTCTTGTTGATGATCCTAATAGTTTTGGGTTTTACCTAGAGGTCTCTGAGCCACCTTGAATTTGTTCTTGTATATGGAGTAAGGTAAGGGTCTTGCTTTATTTTACTTTAGGTAGATATACAGTTTTTTCCAGCACCATTTGTTAAAGATAGCATCCAATTACCATTTCCTGTTTTAGGGGCCCTTATCAAAGATCAATTGTCTGTATGCTGCTAACTTTATTCAGTTTTCTGTTAGAGACTGAGTTTTTGTTCTAAGCTTGAAAACTAGTTGGAGATGAAATTGTAGATGGGCAAGCTTGGGTGTGGGATGTGAGAGGTTATTATAGAAGGCCAGAAGGAGCCCAGCACTGCCTGGTAAGTGTTAGGCTGCTAACTGCAAAATGGGTCTTCCGAATATCTGTCTGGGAGAGAAAGTTGGGGCTTGCTGTTGTGATAAATTCTTACAGCCTTGGGAACCCTATATAAGGTTTCTGAGAATTGGATTCAATTCAACTGCAGTGGATTTGGTTTCTTGTTTTGTTAGTAGTCTAGACGTTTAACGATGATGGCAGGATTGGTAAATCTGTTGCACAAGACCTCTTTATAGTATGGAAAAACAGGATGCCTATTGCTTTGAGGACTAAGGTGCTCTGACCCAAGCCATGGTATTTGCAATTGCCTCATATACATGTGAAAGTTGGACATTGACTAAGGGAGACTGAAGAAAAATAGATGCATTTGAATTATGGTGCTAGTGAAGAATGTTTAAGGTACTATGGACCCCCACCCCACCCCCGCCAACAAACAAACAAACCGAACTGTCTTGGAAGAAATACAGGGAGGATGTTCCTTGGAAGCAAGGATGGCAAGATGCTGCATCACATTCTTTGGACATATTATAAGGAGATACCATTCACTGGAAAAGAACATCATAGTTGGTAAAGCAGATGGGACGTCAAAAAAGAGGAAGGGCCTCAACAAGAAGGATTGATACCATGATTGGAACAATGATGTCAAACATGAGAACAATTTTGAGGATGGCGCAAGATGAGTCAATGTTTTATTCTGTTGTACATACGATAGCTATGAGTTGAATCTGACTCAATGGCACCTAAAAATAACAATACATTGAAGATTCTGTGACACGATTAGACCCAGGATTACTTTAAGGCAGAGTCTACCTGAAGAGGATGTGTATACAGAGAATGAGGAGACAGGAGTACTCAAGCTTTATTCCTAGGATTATAATTTGAACAACTGGCTAAATAGTAGGTAGCACATTTACTAAGAAATCAATTTATAAGGGAAAGAATTCGAAGTTTCTATTTTGGACACACAAGTGAAAGATGTCTCTAATATATTCATGAGCCCAAGGTGGTACAAATGATTAATATTCTAGGTTGCTAAACAAAAGGTTGAAGTTTGAGCTCACCCAGAGGCAGCTCAGAAATAAGGCCTACTTGCAGTCTGACATGTAGGGTCACCGTGAGTCTGAAATGACTCCATGGCAAATAGTATTATATGCCTAAGTGGGTCTTGACAAATCTATCGTCTCAACAAATGCAGGAGCTCTGTGGTTAATCAGAATTTGTCTCTTATTTCTGCTGCCAGATAGAATCCTACATTGAGATCAAAATAGGAAAAAGTCACTCATGAAGTAAGTTACACATCAGGTCATTAACATGTAAGGCTCTGTTCTAGACAATGTGGAAAAGGTAATAAACAAGACAGTTCTATTTTGTATGAAAGTTTTTCTCTTTCAGGTTTAGTTTCAAGAGTGTGGGTGAAGAATGGATGACTCATTTCCGTTCTTAACTAGCTAGTACAAGGCTGGAGGTCAGTTTGTTCTCTGTTGCACCACACTTTTCTGGCATTGTCTTAGAAACACGCAGAAGGAGACTCAAGAGTTTGAATGCTGACCACCACCTGCCAAAGTCTATTAGTAAAGGATACACAATGTGCTCTGGTATTTAATATATATATTTCCTCCCACATATCTACCCTTTTTATTCTTCTATCATTTATAGTTATATAGAGTAATAGAATAAAGTACATATCTCTGAGTTTGTGATGATTAATAGGAATTGTTAGATATTAAATAATTCAGTTGAAGCCTGCCAAAGAGTCACCAAAATATTTCTGAGTAATTACTTATTACAGCTGTCTTGGAATTTCATTTACCACAAATTGAGGCTTCTTAATCTCAGAAATTACCTGGTGCTTTTCAACACTGATGTGATATGTTTGGACAACCATTACTTAATAAAGGAGAATTTCTTAATTTTCATTTTTAGTTTTAAACCAAAATGAATAGAGATGAAAATGATTCACATTTGTGTTTTGAACAAATTCTGGTCTTTATTCAAATTCAGGAAAACGAAATTTGGACGATAACACACAGTCAGCCTAGTTGGTTAGTTTCTCTTAATGACCTGCATCACCACCCTTTCTTTCCTTAACCTGGTTCCACAGGTTTCCATCTGAATGATGCCATCCTCGGGGTGAGTGGTGCCAAAATGGGATTACTGTGTGCTACAGTCATAGCCTAGTTTCCTGTCTGGTGAACCAGTGAGTTGTAATAGGGAATAGCACAGGCTTTAGTCAATTTTCATTCTGACATTGTCATCCATTGTCTGTATGACCCAAGAAAGACATTATTGTTTCTGCTTCACTATCTTCATTCATGTTTATGTGTGAGAAATCAATAAGTCAATGTAAGTTTAAGTACATTATCAATGGGCCTATCAAAGAGAATTGTGCTATCATTGGCATTATATTCAAGCACTTCAGAACCCCAATTCCCTTTCTTACTTTTTCCTTTTTTTCTGAGATGACACTAGATCAAAGATTGAACTAGGCTAAAAAAAGAAAAAGTGGGTTACCATATCTGTCCTTTGTGTATGCTGTTTCTAGAGTCTGTTGTTCATTTTAAGCTAATTCATCCATTACCAATGCTCTTACCATACAGATCCTCCACAACGAGGCTTTCCGGAAAGGCCCCTCACACTATCTAATCTACCCTCACCTGCTTACTCTCTGCTTTTTATTCTATCCTATAATGGTTTAGGCTATTAATCCATTGGCTAAGATATGATTTTCAGTGGTTTGTAAATTATGAAAACATGCTTCATTTTGTGATATGATGTGAGCAATGAATCAAACAAAAGGAGAATTAATAAAATCATTTTATTGGGCACTCTTACAGATATTATACCAATCCATAATTTAATTAGATTAAGCATAATTGTACAATTTGCTGCCATCATCAGTTTCAAAACATTCTCTTTCTTCTTGAACTTGTTGGTATTAGCTCCCCTTTATCCCCTTCCTCTTCCACCCTACCCCCCAAAAACCATTATTATTATATTATATATTATTATTTGCCATATCTTACACCATCCAATGTATCCGTTCACCTACAATTTTGTTATTTGTTTGAGAGGGGGTGTTGTATTGGCTATAAATGGATGTTCTGACAAACCTTACTCTATTTTAATTCTGTATTTTATTCTGAATTTTCCTTATCATGCTCTGAGATGGGATGTGAACCAACTGACTGCAGTCTGGATTTTGGATTCAGGAGAAACCTAAAGCTTGCTACTCACCCATGGATTTGGGCCATGCCAGCCTTCACAATTGTGTGAGTCATTCCTTGAAGTTAATTTCTCTATATATAGTTTATATAGGCTTCACTGGTTTTGTACCTCTAGAGAAGATTAAGGCATTTGGTTGTGAGAAGTTGGGATGCTATTCTGACAAATACCTACAATGCCAAACTGGCTTTGAAATCAGAGAATGGGTGGAAGCTGGATGTGTTTCATGATGTCTAATAGTAAAAGTCTTGGTAGAATTACAGATACCAAAGGAACTTCTGGTGAGGGGCAAGAAGGGAGTGAGGAGACCTTTAGCAAAGCTCTATCATCTTGGAGAGTTTATATAGCATCAACAACATAATTTTGCTAGAAATTTGGACATTAAATGTTCTTCTGATGAGACTTTAAAAGAAAATGATGAGCATGTGATTCAACAAAGGGAGAAGGAAGGCATTTTATTTTTAATGTAATGGTAAAGAACTTGTTTGAATTATGTTCAAATGTTGGTGGAAGGTGAACTTGAATGTGAAGAATTTGGATATTTAACTGAGGATATTTCTAAGCAAAACCTTAGTTATTAAGAAAATGAAAGGAAGGACACAGATTTAAAAATGAACCATATAAAATAATTTTTTAAGATTTGGAAAAATTTCATTGTAAAAACTAAGGACATATATGTTAGAATTCTCACCAAGAACAGGGCTATATAGTTGTTTGTTAAAGAGATTAAGCCTGTGGTCATGGAGCACAACTCAAAATAAGAAGAAACAGCTGAAAATATCACTTAATAATCGGTACCTGGAATGTAATGAGTATGAATCTAGGAAAATTGGAAGTCATTAAAAATGAAATGGGATGCATAAAAATCAATATCCTAGGTGTTAATTGAGTTGAAATGGATTGGTATTGGTTATTTTGAATCAGAAAATCATAGGGCTGACTATGCCAGGAACAGCATAATGAAAATGAATGGAGTTGTATTTCATTATCAAAAAAGACATTTCAAGATCTATCTTGAAGTACAATGTTGTCCTCTAGCAGGGGACACAATGGAATGTAAAGTAGACCCTGGTCCTTACAACTGGATCAATAGGTAACGCCATGATAAATGGAGAAACGGTTGTAGTTGTCAAGGATTTTGTATCCACAATCAATGTTTATGGAAGCAACAGTCAAGAGATCAAAAGATGAGTTGCTTCAGGTAAATCTGTTGCACAAGACCTTTTTGGAGCATTGAAAAGCAGGATGTTATTTTGAGGAGTAAGATGCACTTCACACAAGTCATGGTATTTTCAATTGCCTCATGATTGTGAAAATTGGACATTGAATAAGGAAGACTGAAGAAGAATCAATGCATTTGAACTGCAGTGCTGGAGGAGAATATTGAAAGTGCCATGGACTGCGAAATGGACACTCCAATCTGTCTTAAAAGAAGTAAAGCCAGAATGCTCCTTAGAGGCAAGCATGCAAGACATTGTCTTACATATTTTGGACATGTTGTCAGAAGAGACCACTCCTTGAAGAAAGACAACATGCTTGGTAAATTAGAGGGCCAATGAAAAAGAGGGAGGTTCTCAGGGAGACTGATTGGCAAAGTGGTTGCAAGAATGGGTTCAAGCAGAGGAAACATTGTGAGGATGGCACAGGATCAGTTGGCTGTTGTTCCGTTGTGGAGTGCTGTGGGTCAGAAGAGACTAGATGGCAAGGAATAACCACTTGTCTGTGATTATAATTCCATTTGTTAGACTAATGAGGCAAGGTGAGTGTAGTTGGTGTTTTGAGTCAATCTCTCTTGAGATATGATAGAGATTAAAGAAGCAAGTGAGAGAATCAGAGAAAGATATGACAAGTCACATGGAGATTGCCCAGGAGCAGAAGCTCATAAAAGCAAGAACGTTTCTTTAGAATGAACAGAAAGCTTTCCCCTGGAGCTAGCACTTTGAATTGGGATTTCTATCTTCCTAAACTATGAGCAAATAAATTTGTATTTGTTAAAGCCATTTACCTGTGGTATTTCTGTTATAGCAGCATTAGATAACTGATACATAATTCTTGATATAGATTGTTGCATATATTGTTTAAGGTAAAGATTTGGCTGCTGAAAGACTCAGACTCTTCAAGGGAAATAGCTTAAATCGGACAAAAAATAATTTTTAAAAATCTCTTTGTTAGAATCATAGTAGATAGGTCAGGTGTTGTCTAGATGGGCACCAGCACCATGTGTATATTCCAACCTGCAGAAATAGTGATGTGGCATGTAGAGATACCCTCAAAAGTACTAGAGCCTAAGTTTGTCTCATAATACTGAAGCCATATCCATTGACCAAAACCACAGTTTTATGGCCACATACCCTGCTGAATGACTCTTGGTTAGAAAGAGAAGGAGAAAAACTACTTCATGGCCCCAGGAAACCATTAAGAAAATTTGTAGAGACTAAGATACTTAAGTATTACATCCCGAAAGATGAATGTGGTTTCTTTCTCTTCTTTCTCCAATATTGAATGTACTTTGGGTTTTGTTCATTCATTTTTTATAATTATAATTCACTCTTTATTGCAATTACTATATGTATTATTTATTATATTTATTATTCAATGCTTTGTGTTTCAATTAATTAAAAGACAATCAAGAATTAAGTATACGTTTACTATTAATTTTCATATAAATTTGGTCATATAAAATGTAACCATATTTACATGATAATTAATAGCTTCATTGAGTACTAAAGGAATGTGAACAACTTTCTAAAAAAATAGGCCAGTTACTGCTGATCTAGCCCTCTGAATGAACTAGCAAGGAAAGTATGTTTCATGCTGATAAACTTGTGGGGATCAAGAATTGCTGTTTGAGGGCAGAAAGAAACATCAGCTAGTGGCTGATGGTGGGGGATAGATAAGTGCAGGATATGTGAAGCAAATTTTTAATAATTTATTTAATTCTCTAAACATGGTCATGAAATAACTCTGCAGGGCAAGAATCTATTAAGAACAATAAAGGCAATCAGACAAATCACAGCATAGAAAGGGCTCAAGGACCCATAATTGAAAAGAATTATAAGTAATGTATCAAATAATAATTTAATACTACATAAAATGTAACCTCATTCTCTAAATTTGCAAATATGCCATGTTTTTACACACATATCTTTCTCAAGATTGAGTTTAGGAATCAGAATCACAATTAAAAACTCTTTATGATTCCTATATATAGGGACTTACTCCATTCTTTCTTACTCCATTTTGAGTATGTTAAGATCACAGGACCATTCATGTCTTATAATCAGACTTGGCTTGCTTGAAATGGGACTTCAGTAAGAAAAATTCATGTGAGTTTAATCGGAAAAGATTATTGGAAGAAAGAGGAAAGACAGAGACTTCTGGAGAAAGGAAGAAGATACTAAGACAAATGGTGTCTTTTTTTTGCTTACAAAAAACCTAAAAATACTATGTTAGCTCCCCATAGTCCTTAGATAAATTAACATGAATTTAAAGAAATAAAATTATTCTCTTCCATAACCAAGGTAAAAAAAATCAAAATAAGAAAAATAACAATGATAATATACTGGTTTTTTAAATTTATTTTTAAATCATTTTATTAGGGGCTCATACAACTCTTATCACAATCCATACATACATCAATGTGTAAAGCACATTTGTACATTCATTGCCCTCATCAT
>NW_022111373.1:62443493-62496628 GCF_000313985.2 Echinops telfairi
CAATTTGGATCACTTGTTTTTCCCTTGTCCCTGGGTTTGTTAAGACCACTTCCTTTCCCTCCAACTTCCCCTCTCCCATGTCCCCCTGGAACTGTCTGTCCTGTTGTTTTCTCCTCCAAATTGTTCATCCAGCCTATCTTATTTCGACAGACCTGCGGAGATAATTACATGCACAAAAACAAGACATAGCAAAACCAAACAACAATATACAACAAAACAACATCAACAAACCAATGACAAGAAAACAAAACAAAGACAACAAAAAAGAAAAGCTTGTAGTTAATTCAAGGATTGTTTGTTGGCATTTAGGAGTGTTTTCCAGTCCAGTCTGTTGGGCCACCACGCCCTGGCCCTAAAGTCCACGTTCAGCATTCCCTGGGGACCTTGCTGCTCCATTCCCTTGCTGTTCTGTTGCACCCCTTCGTGTTTTGCCTCAGTGTGGAGGGATCAGATCGGGTGCAATTCCCACACTATGTCTCCAGTGTTGTCCTCTGTAGGGCTATGGTTCTGTGAGGGGCGTCATGTCTCATAGTGGGGCTGACCAGGTGGTCCTCTCTGTGGACTGGCTGCTCTAATGGGCATCATTGTCCTCAAGGCTTGGTGGGCCTGGATGTGCTCCACTCTCTCCTACTCCCCTTTCATCTGCACCCGTGTGCTCCGATCAGATATGTCCCTCTCCCGGAGCTGCAGATTCAATGCCGTCTTTTGAAATAAATTCTTCTTGGGGGAGGGGCAGGTGTCCACTTAGTATTTGGGATTGGGACCGGACCTCAGACCTCTCCACTGGTTCCCTACTCCACACCGGCATGTTGCATTCACATCTTGGAGCACTGGGGTGAAGTCTGGTCCCTCTTTTTCTGTGGAGATATAAACAATACCTGCCCCTTGGGTGGGTTAGTGCCCTGTGCCCCTGCTAACCATTTCTTTATTATTATTATTATTTTCCTTTCCCCACCTCCTTTTTAGTTGACTACCATGTGTATCCCTGTATTTGATCTGGTCCCTGCCATATTACCTGGTCCTCACCCCAGGAATGATTGTATATGGTAGCTTTTTCCCTATGCCCCTTCTGCATTTTTTTTTAAAAGCTTACCTCAGCGGACTCGTGTTGTACTTGTCCTTTTGTGCTTGACTTACTTCGCTTAGCATGATTTCCTCCAGTTCTTCCCATGCAGCGATGTGCTTTATACATTCATCACTGCTTTTTAGCGATGCGTAGTACTCCATTGTATGTATATACCACAGTTTTTTAATCCAATCATCAGATGATGGAAATTTGGGTTGATTCCAACTCCTTGCAATTGTGAACCGTGCTGCAATGAACATTGGAGCACAGATGTCTGACCTTGGTTTGTTTCTTGCCTCTTCTGGGTATATGCCCAGTAGGGGGATGGCTGGGTCGTATGGTAACTCGATTTCCATCTGTTTTAGATATCACCAGATCAATTTCCATAGTGGTGGTGCATACTTACAAGTCCACCAGGAGTTATGAGAGTTCCTGTCTCCCCATAGCCCCTCCAACACTTGTTGCTTTCTGATTTTTTGAATTGGGCTACCTTTGAGGGTGTTAGGCGGTACCTCATTGTTGTTTTAATTTGCATTTCTCTTATTACTAAAGATCGGGAACATTTTCTCATATGTTTGTTGGCCATTCAGATTTCTGCCTCTGTGAAACTTCTGTTCAAGTCCTTTGCCCACCTCTCAAGTGGGCAATTCGTTTTTTTCTTTTTGGAAGCTAGCAGAGTATTGTAGATTTTAGTAATAAGGCCTTTGTCTGATGTGTCATTGCTAAAGATGTTTTCCCAGTCCGTGTACTCTCTTAGTACTCTCTTGGTGAATTCTGTCGGTGTACACAGGTATTTTATTTTCAGTATATACCATTTGTCAATTTGTGCCTCCTCTGTGTTTGTATACTTCCCTATTTCTGATAGCCTATGTATTCCCTGTGCCAAAGTTCTCAAGTTGGTCCCAATTCCCTCATTGATGGCCGTAATAGTTTGGGGGTTAACTTCAAGGTCTGTGATCCACCTTGAGTTTATTCTTGTGCATGGAGTGAGATAAGGGTCTTGTTTCATTTCTCTGCAGGTAAATATCCATTTTTTCCAACACCACTTGTTAAAATGGGCATCTGCTTCCCATTTGATGTTTTTGGGCACCTTATCAAAGATCAGTTGTCTGTATGTTGATGATTTTATTTCTGGGTTTTCAGTTCTTTTCCATTGGTCTGAGTATCTGTCATTGTATCAATACCGTGTGGTTTTGATAACTGTGGCTGTATAGTATGTGCTAAAGTCAGGTAAAGCAAGCCCTCCCACTGTGTCCTTCTTGAGGAATTCTCTGCGAATTCTGGGCTTATTCCCTCTCCATACTAAGTTGGTAATCAGTTTTTCCATTTCTTTGAAGAAAGATGAGCATAATTGTATCAAGATTGTATTAAACTTATATAGTGCCCTTAGCAGAACTTACATCTTGACTATATTGAGTCTTCCAATCCATGAGCATGGGATATTCTTCCGTTTGTTGAGGTCACTCTTGGTTTCTTGTAATAATGTTCTGTAGTTTTCCTCATATAGATATTTTGTTCTTTTAGTCAGGTATATCCCTAAATATTTCAATTTGTGTTTGGCTATTGTGAAGGGTACCACCTTTTTTGATCTTCTCTTCTGTGGTCTTATCCGATGTGTATAACAGTCCAATGGACTTGTGTTTGTTGAGCTTGTATCCTGCCACTCTGCCAAACTCTTCTATTGCTTCAGTACTCTCCTTGTGGAACTTTTGGGATTTTCCATATATAAAATTATATCATCTGCAAATAACAATAGTTTCACTTCTTCCTTCCCTCGACGAATACCTTTGATGTGTCTTCTTTGCCTTATGCTGTTAGCTAAAACCTCCTGCACAATATTAAATAAGAGTGGGGACAAGGGGCATCCTTGTCTGGTCCCCTTTTAAAGTGGGATTGTGTTAGTCTTTTCTCCATTGACTACCACGTTGGCTGTTGGTTTTTCATATACAGCTTGTATTGTCTTGAGGAATTTTCCTTCCATTCCTATCTTCTCAAGTGTCTTAAACAGGAATTGGTGTTGGATGTTGTCGAATGCTTTTTCTGCATCTATTGATATTAATATGTGGTTCTTATAATTTTTCATGTCAATGTGATGAATAATACTAATGGTCTTTCATATGTTGAACCATCCCTGCATCCCAGGTCATGGTGAATTATTTGTTTTATATACTTTTGTATTCTGTTGGCTAGTATTTTGTTAAGAATTTTTGCATCAATGTTCATTAGGGATATTGTTCTGTAGTTCTCGATTCTTGTGGGATCCTTGCCCGGTTTTGGTATTAGAATTATACTAGCTTCATAGAAGGAGTTCGGGAGTTTGCCATCTTTTTCTATGTTCTGGAAGAGTTTGTGTAAGATTGGTGTTTGTTCTTCCCTAGATGCTTGGTTGAATTCTCGGGGTGTGTTTTCTTTTTGTTTCCCTCTGGGTGAGGTTGCTCTATGTGGCAATCTTGTAGTGTGACAGAACAGGAAAGAGACAAAGAGGAGAAAAAAAATTAAAAAGTAAGACCGCTTATGCTGTTGGGGAATATAGAGAAGAGGGAGACAAATGCAACAATGTAGCTGAGTCCTGATCCCCCCCTGCAGAGCTGCAAGGGTTTAGTCCCAGCCCTGAGGCGGTGGTGGCAAGCTGTGGATGTGCTGAGAAAAAGCCCCTGCGCAGATCCCCCTAGACCTTGGGGGACAAAGAGGAAAAATGGAAACAGCAACAATGTAGCTGAATCCTGATCCCTGCCGGAGCTGCGAGGGTTTGGCCCCAGCTCAAGGCGGCGATGGCAAGCTGTGGCTATGCTGAAAAAAGCTCCTGTGCAGACCTCCAGTCCTGTGGAGGGACAGAGAGCAGAAATGGAAACAAAAGCAACAGTGTTGGTGAACCCCAATCACTGCCCATGGAGCTGCAAGGGTCCAGTCCCTGCCCCGAGGCAGGTGGGGGGAAAACTGTGGCTATGTTGATACCAGGCCCCCTTACGGGCTCCAAATGTCCCCGGCTCTGGCAGAGAGAGTGGTGGGGCCAAGGTCAACCCTCAGCCGGCTTTCACTGAGGTAAGCCAAAAGCCCCAGCCCCTCAAAAGCCCGTGGGTCTGTGCCTACTTATCTTTATGATGCTCCTCCTGCGTTCCAGCAGCATTGAATTTCCCTCTAAGCAAATCTGCTGGGCTGAATTCTGCGGAGTCCCTCTGATATGTGTCACTCTGTTGCCATCTTCCCTGAAGTCTCTCTCAGCCTCACTTGGTGGTCCCCGTGGAGAGAGCCAGAGAGAGAGGTGAGGTGAAGAGAAGACCTCCATTTATTGCTAACCAAGATTTATATCTACTTAGGGGGTGTGATTACAGGTAACCACACATGTCACAGGACAGGGCTGTACAGTAGCCATTACAAGCAATAGGAGGGGTATATGCGGATAATATACTGTTATCTAATAAAAAATCATTAGAAAAAATATACTAATTATGTCTTTTATAACTATTTCCCTCCCCAGTCCAACAGTTAGTACATTGCATTTAATTGCTAAGGCTTTTATTGGTTTATTGTTGTTGTTTTCATTGGTTTCTGGGAATCAAATCCAACTCATTTTTAAGTCTTTTAATTTGCCACTGGATTTTGTTATTTCATCCCATAAGTCTTATATTTCCCGTTGGTGCTTTGCCTTTATCTCTTCTATCATTTCATTCTTTTTCTGTACTGCTTCCCTCATATCCTGTATGACTCCAAGCAGCACTCTGAAAATTTCTTTCTTTCTTTCAGTATCTGCTTCTTCTATGTACATCATTAGGTTCATGACTCCTTCCGGCATTGTCTTCTGTTTCTCCTGCTTTGTCGTTGAGACTCTTGGGGCTGATTGCTGTTTACGTGTTGTTTTAGAGGAACCCGGAGCCATCTTCCAGAGTTTAAGAGCACTGGGCTCTCTCTTGGGTGACTCAAATGAGTGCTTCTATGAACTACCTGCAGGTAGCTCCACTGAGGGGTCAGGCTACCATTGTATCTTCCTGTGGTTTCACTCTTACCCTAGCTGACCAGTATTCCATTATTTGGAATGTGAGTTGGATAGTCCTCTCATGGGACACTGGTCAGGTGGTTGTGGGCCCATGAAGGTGGTGTTTCACTGGCTGATCTCTAAGTAAGCCATAGTGGTTTGTCTCACGGTGCTTGGAGAACCTCAGGTGGCATGTGGTGTTTCCATTTGGAACGAGAGTGCTAAGGAGGGCATATGGGTGTACCCTCCTTGGTGTAGTGCACTGTAGATGGCAGGCAGAATTACCCTAGTTAGAGAAATCACCATGGAGGTTGGATGGACATTCCCACAGCAGCATGGAGCACCACCAACAGTGGGCAGGAGTTCCCCCAGTCACTTGTAGGGCCTCGGGGTGTAAGCTGGAGTTCCCTCAGCCACTTGAAGGGGAAATCCCCCAGCTGTTTGGGGTATCGTATAGGACAGGCATGATCTCCCCAGCTGTGTGTTAAACCAACAAGTGCGCAGCCTGGAGGCCGGTAATGGCTTATGAAAGGAAAGAGAGGGGGAAGAGAAGAAAAGAGAGAAAGGAGAAAACAAGGACAAGAGCAAAAATAGCAAACTAACACTCAAACTCACAAAAAAATGTAAAGACGAAACAAAAGTAAGAGCAATCATAAAAAGAAAACAAAAAACCAATCCCGAATCTGCTGAAACTGTGGCAGGAAAGAGAGAAGAGATACAAGAAGAGAAAAGATTAAAAAGTGAAAGAAGAAGAAAAGAAAGGGAAAAAATGAAGAAAATTAGATAAAGAGAAAGCTGAGCCCTGTGCCTTGCTGTGTGTAGCACTGCCTCGTGCTATGTGCAGCTGTAGCTCTCTCAACTGGGTGGACGGAGTTGCCCTAGGCAGAGCGTAGGGGGCTGGAAACCAGTAGTGGCATGTGAAAGGAAAGAGAGGGAGAGGAGAGAAACAGAAAAGAAGAAAGAAAGGAGAAGAGAAAAAAGAGAGAGAGAAGAAAGAAAGAAAAAGAAAAGAAAGCGAAAGAAGGGGAAAAACACAACCATGCTGGCTAAGATTGACTGTGATGGGAAAGAAAGGAGAGAGAAAAAATGAAAAATAAAGAGATAGCTGATCACTGATTGGCTGAATGTGGGGCCAGAGGGGTTTGAACCCTGCCCCAGGATGCAGGCTGGTGTGCCCTTTTAGTGCAGGGTCTCAGTGGTGCTGGGTGGAATTGTCTTGATTGGCAAGATCATCTTAGAGCCCCGACAGAGGTTTCCTCAGCAGGGCGGAACACTGTAGAGGGCTGTCACCGCAGTCTTATGTGGTGTGAAGTGCTCCTACAGAGGGCAGGTTGGAGTTCCCCCTGTTATTTGGGTTGAGTTGCCTTAGGCGGAAGGTAGTGGCCCACAAGCCAGCAGTGGCATATGATAGGAAAGAGAGGGAGAGAAGAGGAATAAAAAAGAAAGAAAAAGAGAAAAAAACAACAAAACTGGGCCCGTTGACACCAACTGCAGTGGGAAAGATAGAAGGGTAAGAGAATAAAGGGAGAAGAAAAAGAGTGGTAAGTAAGGAGATAACTGAGGCTTGATCACCTGACTGTGGGACTGGAGGAGTTCCAACTCTGCCTCAAGGTAGCAGGGTGGTGTGCCAGCTTGGTGTAGAGTCCCACAGATGCTGGATGGAATTACCCTTGATGGCAAGATCACAGCAGAGGCCAGGTGGCAGTTCCCACAGCAGTGTTGAGCATTGGCATCCACTGGTATAGATGCCTTCTGCTGTATGTAGCATTGCAACGGGAGTGGGGGTGGGGTGGAGGACTGGGGGGTGTTCCCTCAGCCCAGTGTAGGGCCCCAGGACAGGCAGGACCTCCCTAGTTGTGTGTACAATTACTGAGAGGGGAGCTGGAATTGTCCTAGCTAGACTGCTGAAGCCCTAATAGCTCAGAGGATTTTTGTTTTTTTCCCCTCTGGCCACCTGAAATTGAAATAAGTTATTCTGAGACTGAGGCTTGGTCCAAGGGGTCTTTGTTATGTTGATAGCTTCTGGGTTTTCTAGCTAACTTCTGGCCTTTCTTAGCATGGGCTCCCTTGTTATGCTAATATGTGTTAAAGGACTCCTTCTACCTGTTGTCTTGGAGTTAAACAATGAGCCTGGGATTTTCAGTTTTAACCAAGAAAATATTTTTTTCTTCTTTTTTATATTGGGTTTATGGAGTGCCCTGATTTGGGGCACTGACCCCCAGAGGGGGAGATACAGCTTATCAGGGAGGTTGTTTTCTTCTCGGCCAACTGGAACTGAAATCACCCCTGGACTATGACTATCTGCTTATTTTCTGCCACACTGTGACCTAATTCCGTTAAATTTCCTTACTTCTTTTTCAATTACTCCAATCTATGGCTACCCACTGATCCAGATCCCCAAGGTATGAGCTCAAGGCAGCTAATAGCACGGGAATTCTGGAGTGGGGTTCTATGATTAAGTTTCAGAGGTTCTCCTCATGTCTGGGATTATGTCCCCTTTAGTGCACCAGCCTGGGGAAATCGCTACTCGCTGGGTGCAGGAACCTCTTCAGCTGGAGCCCACGAGCCCAGCACACCAAACCTAGAGTAATTTAGTTCATTCTTGATTTGCTTTGTGAGTGGAAATAATAATAAAAAAGTGGGGTTCAGGACAGACCTTCGTACCCTGATTCTAATTTTAGGACACCACCTCCCAGTGTCCTTCACCTTACCTCCCAATTTTCTGGTCTGGCAGCAGGAACTCCGGGTGGGTGAATCTTAACTAGATGCCATCTTCTTCTGTCTCCCCCATTTTTCAGTCTTTAGTGGCGAGTTGAAACCATGGACTAACAGCAATCTCATGCACAACAAAATGAAGCATTGCTCATCCTGAGCCATCATAATCATCGCTTTACTGAGTCTATAGTTGTAGGCATCATGTAATTTGATTGACAGATGATGGTGGCTTGCATGTTGCTGTGATGCTGGAAGTAATGTCATTGGCTGAGATAGTTAAGGTTTATTGTGCCGACCTGGCTGATAAACACATGTGGGATTAATTGAAGGGTTAAGAGATTAATGGCTCAGTGAGTCTCACCTTTCTAGTTCTCGGGTCTCTTGCTATCCGGTGGTCAGAGCAGGGTGCAGCTGCCTTAGCCAGTTCCCTGATTCAGCCAGCAAGGCTCACTTCCTTTAAGACATCCCTGAGGAGAAGCCGCAAGTACCTACCCCAAAGCAGCCCTGGGTGCTGGTACACCCTTGTGGAGACTCCTGCCAGCGTTGAGATGCTTACATGGTCAATGATTTGGCTTTCCTCCTGCAGTCGGCGTCATTACATGTGTTTTGTGAGATTGAGGAGGACTTTGTAGATTGGTGTTAGACATATGGGCTAATGTTGGATGTAGGGGCTTGGGCAGTACTGGGTTGGGATGCTTTCTTAATGTACACTTACACTTTATCTAAAACTCTCTCTTAGTTTCTGTGGATTTGTTTCCTTAGTTTACACAGACTAACATAATGGCATTTTGAGTACCACGAGGGTTATCTATGGTGGACAGATTTCAATGGCTCTTCCAAACTGACAGAGTATAAGAACCTGTTGATCCACTTAAAAAAAAAAAAAGAAGTCTAGTGAAAACGTATGACTAGCAGTGGAGCATTGTCTGATATAGTGGCAGAAGATGAGCCCCTCATCTGGTGTACTTTGTCCTTAAGAACACACTCCAAATACAACTGAAGAAATGCTGCTTAGTAAAGCTTTCAGGACCTTCATTTACTGATGGGGCTTGACTCAAAATCAAAAGAAATAGTTGCAAACTTTTATTATTAATTGAAACATGGGGCACAAAGTATGAATCTAGGAAAATTAGAAATTAACAAGAAAATGGAACACATAAACATGATTGATATCCTAGGCCTGAATGATCTGAAATGGACTGGTATTGGCCATTTTGAATTGGACAATAATATGGTTTACTGTGCCAAGAATGACAAACTGAAGAGGAATGGAGTGACACTCATTGTCTGGAAGAGTAATACATTATCTAACCTGAAGTAGAATATGGTCAGGGATACGATACTATCCATACATATACAAGAAATAATCTGTTAATATGACTTGTTCAAATTTATGCACTAGTCAAAGATGCCAAACATGTAGAAAGTGGAGATTTTTATCAACTTCTGCAATCTAAAACAGATTATATGTGAAATCAACATGAATTGATATATATTAGTGATTGAAAAAGTTGCAAGAAAAGAATAAGGGTTAGTAGATGAAAAATAAGACCTTCCAATTACAGTACTGTAGGTGGGTAAACTGGGAGGAGAAACTTCCCTTTGGAAAAACAGAAAAACAAAAACACTTAACAATACATATATAGGACCCAGGGAAAGAAAAACTCAGTGTTATGTTCCTAATTGGGCTTAACTTTCTATCTAACCTTTAGTGAGTCAGGCTATGGGGCTAGCTATCAGAAAGAATAGTATCTGAGGTCTTAAAGGTTTGACTTCTTACAAGCGGCATCTAAGTGAGGTGTCAGCTGAGTCCACATGGAAAAAGCCCACCAACCGTGTGATCCAAGGATTGTAAACAACAAAATACAAACTAATAATTGGTATTTCAGCTTAAATTGTGAACACCCAATTTTCAGGAGGCTATGGAGAATAGTGGAAGCCTAAAGCCCAATTTTAAGGTCCCAATGGATTAATTGTCTGGTGAATCCTCTCTGACCATAGTTGAGGGATATGAACAGCCTTGTCCTCAGACAGTTAGGTTTAAGTGTAGTACCTTTTCATTTGATCTCCATTGTCATCTATTTTCATGTTGTTTCAGTTTTTAATATTTTCTGTTTGATTGACATTTTTCTGTGTTTTGCCTAGTCATTGTTGTTGGGCTTTTAAAATTTGTTGCTTTCTGTCTATTTTTTGGTATGATTTTCTGTTTATGATATCTAAGATAAGTAGATCTGTAAAGATCTATAGGATAGGGACATGGTATGGGAAGGAGGTGAGGGGCATGGGGAGCTAAAAACAGTAAGTATGATAAGAAAGTGTTTTGAAATTGATTGTGGTGATGATTGCACAAACCTTCATAATATGATTGAATGTTTAAATTTTATGGTTTGTGAAGTATATGCCAATAAAATAATGAAAAAATCACTATAAAGTATAGGAACTTTTATTAAACAAAAATATTAAAATTCAAAAAATAATATATAGCCTTGGTGATAGAAATGATCCAGATGATTTAACAGGATTTTGCAACACCAATGACTTATTCATTGTAAATACTTTAGGCAACAACATTAATGGTGACTATACACATGGGCCTTGATAAATAAAATACACAGGATGAATTTGGCTACTTCTATGGAAAGAGATGATGGAGAAGCTCAATATCTACAATAAGAACAAGGATCCATCATCTGGCTCATCAACTTGTGATGTTTTGAACTTCAGGTAGTATATCTGTCATATTGTCTGTTAACTCTAGAAGTCTTCAAGGGTTTGCCATCTGCCCTGTCAACCTGGCTTATACATCACAAGCCTTACCTGCTGAACTTAGGTTATTTTATCTTTGCTGAAACCAGGCTGTGGCCTTCCTATCCATATTGGCCCTGGCCCTGCAGCTACGCAAGTCAACAAAACCTCCCAAGCCAACATCAGACTCATGGACTTGGAATTTATCTAGACTTGGTCACTGTGTGAGACAGTGACCCTGCTGGTGTTTGAAATATTGGTTGCCTTACACCAGCATGGCAAGCATACAGTATGGCAAATTTATGTACTTTGGATTGTGGCATATCTCTTAAGTTTTCTTTAATATTAAACAGTTCCTGTCTTTCTTATAGAATGTCCTCAGATTTGATTTTCTGCAAGTCCCTCGGGATTAGAGTCTAATTATCCTTTTTTGAGAATAATGTGGTAGATACAGTTTTCTTTCCCCATATCTATGTCTGATTGTTTATTCTCTTTTATATCCTCATCCCCCCAAAATGACTCAAGGTACATCTAACACTAATCAGCTCATTAATGTAATAGAAATCTCATTATCAAATAGAATTATAACCATAGGCAAAGAGGTTAGATTTTACAACAAAAATAATATATCTTTTTCTTGCATTTTGTCTGTATGCATATGGTACTTTGGCCATATCTTAAGTTGATATATGTTTCTGTAGGGGTCTACACAATAAAATGAGCATTTCTTCCTATGTCAGCAACAAATTGTTCGTGAGATGTATATTGAGACTATATAAAAATCCTGCCTCTTATAAAACTGCTAATTTTAACACTCAGGTTATTCTAGCAGCTAGAATGTAGCATAAATCCGTTGTAACTCTGATGGTTTTAAAATGATGATCTTATTATTTTTTAATGATGATTTTCAAGTCCATCTTTCCTCTTAGACTTTTTGGCATTTTACTGTGAGAAATATCTTCATTTAGAAATCAAGCTCTAGGTACAATATATGAGTTTTCATTCTGGTGTATCAAGCAAAGCACAAAATTTTCCACTACAGTTATTATATATTCCAAAGATTCTGAGTCAAAGATTCAGCCAAATGGCCCTTATATGTATGAAAACCATTGGCAATGGAGACAATGAAATTATCAGTTGCTGGGAAGAGGAACTGCTAAAGAATGTCTCTTATTTGGTACTATTTAGTAAACCATACATCTTGACCAAAACTACTGTACAAAAGAGTAAAATAAGAATAGAAATATAAGAAAGATGCAACTCTGAAGGAATTTTGAGTTCTAGAATTCATTCAGGCTTAGTTCAAATACTTGCTTTGGAATTTGATAGCTTTACAACTGTGGACAGGTTGTTTAATATCTCTAAGCTTCAGTTTCCTTTAGTGTTAACTTCAGTCTATGCTGTAGGTCAGGATGGCTTCAAGGGAGGCTATTTTGTGTAGCTGCACCAGGTTATAGGCTTAAAAGGGATTCATGCTTAGTTTAGTGAATCCCTGGCTGACACAGATCATTAGATGACCACTAGTGAAAGCTTGGCTATTTGAACCAACTCAGAGATGCCTTGGAAGACAAGTCTGGCAACCTCTTTCTGAAATGTCACACACTTGAAAGCCCTATGGAGCAGTTCTACTCTGCACACACAAGGTCACTGCACGTCAGAATTCACAAGATAAAATCTAGCAACAACAATAGCAATGCTAACTTTACTGCTCTGCTGTAGCCAGATATTGGAATTCTAACTCATTTTTTTCACCAGGAGTTCCAAACTTCCTTTTTGCACTGAAAACTATGTTGCTCATCCTGGTTGTAGGACTTTGCTAAGAACAGTATAAATCATGCTGAGTGTTTAGAACAGTGACAAATGCATACCAGGAACTCCACAAATTTACCTATTTGATCACTATTGCTCTTCTAATGTTTTCTGGAAAGTATGGAAGACCGTTCTTAAAAGTCATACTTGCAATACTTTTCAATATGGAAATCTTTTACACTCTCAGCTGATTTTCTCCAGAACAAAAGCAGGAGTACTGATACAACATCGTTTGTAAAATGCAGTTTAAAGGATTGCCTTTCTACCACTGCATTACCTTCTGTCTGAAGTCCCCAGGAAGGGCAAACTTGGGACAAACTCATCATGCTTTAATATAAACAAGTTATCTCATAGACTGAGGCAAATTCTTGGGTGACAGGTCTTCTTTTTAAATGACATATGTCATTAAATATGTCATTTAACATAAATGAACAGTGTCCCCATCACAACTTCAGCTACTATGATACGTTTGTTTCAAGCATTCCTTTAAATACCTTACTTTAAGCTGCTGTTTCTTGGAATCTTTCTGGATTCTAAGACTTGTTGACTGCTCTGATTTTCAATGTTCTCTTGCCCCTTCTAGTCTTGTTTAAGTGTCTGTTTCTGACTTGGTTCACAATTGCAATGCAGTGAGTTATTTAATATGATGCTTGTAGCTAAAGCCTTGGTCATTTCCACCAAACAACCTTCCTTTTCCTGATGTGTCTGCATAAGAAGATGGGGAAAGATACTGTTTGGATTATATGATTCAGCTATAATTGATTATTAAGTAAGTTGAGTGTGAATGCCATTCTGCTGGGTATAAAATAAGCCCTCTCCAAAACTGGAAAAATGGATCTTACTACCAACAAAAAAGAAATGTCAGTAGTGGAGTGTGTACCTTGGTCTCTGAGATCCTTGCATCCTTGATCAAGGAGAAAACTTTGACACCAAAGAAGGTGCAAAAGAGCAGCAGCAGCAGAACTAGAAGCAAGATCATGAGATATAGCAGTGGGCTTCCCATCCCACAAAGCAAATAAAGATGTGGGTTTGGGGGCAGGAGACAGGCTTGTGGAGAGAGGTGCCTCTATACACAACTGGGGGAGCTGGCTTTGCTAACCCACAGAGTTGGAGCTGAGTGCCTTCAGCATGAAGCTTATAGTAAAAGGGCTTTGTAATAATCTGCTAAATGTCCTAGTAAGCCCTATGAGTGTGAGTATTGCCATTGCAATGAATTGCCTCACCCAGCCACAGAAGTTGAGTGACTAGAGTGGAGACGTAGCTGACTTCTGCCTGTGGCAATCAGCCTTGGGAGCAGGTGATGGTCAGGTGTGGTCCCCACATAATTTTCTCAAAGACTCTAGGCTTAGTTTTTGGCACAGGTATTTAAAATGTTTCCTTTTGACAATATTTCTTTATTTCCAGGCTCAACCTGTAATCATCTGCATTTGAACGTTCACCAGAATCATTCTATTTGTGTGCCTAACCTTTATTTTCTGTCTCAGCATTGCCTCAGATTCTGGGCCTACCAGTCATCCTCTTTTCACCAATTGTTATGTTACAAATATATTCAACTGCACAAATGAAAATACACTCATTTCGATTGTGTAAAATAAACACAAAAGTGATACAGGAAGTTGGAATAAAAAGATCATCCAAGATTAAAGGTGTAGAATCAGGATGGAGGTGCATTGTGAGCAAGACCTTAAAAGATTAGGTGTGTCCAAGGCTGAGTTACATTTTGTGATGCCACAAGGTGAAAACAACTAAGCATGCTGGTGACCCACAGGAAACCAAGCTGGGTGAGGAGGAAGTGCTTGGAAGAATATGTTGATCTGCCCTGGGTCTGAACCCTTGTTTCCAGATACCTGTGTGTATTTTCTGCTTCTAATTTTGGATACCTCCCAGTAGGAAATGTAAAATTTTCTTGTTGACACTTTCAGGGTCTCTTTGAGAATGAGTGCCAACTTCTAATATACACCCTCTAAATCCATTTTTTTCAGATCACAGCTAGCACTTGTCTTTTGCTCATAAAATAATATCAATCCAATTAGTCTTTAGGTTTTATTTCTTGTTCAGTTCTAAGTAGGAATTAGATAGATGAAAAGGATGGGGAAGAATACCTTATGCTAGTAGAAAATTAAAATATAATCCATTGTAAACATTTAGTAGCATGCGGTAAAACAAAAACTGAGTAAAATATGTAAATACATAAGACATAAAAGATGTGTAGTATTAAACATGAATTGTATTAAAATTTTTTTACAGTGATTTATTATAAATTAAATTTTACCTTTAGAAAAGCTGTGTCCTAAATATTTAGCTAACTAAATGTGAGCACAATGTCTACATAGAAGAACCTTCATATGGCACAGCTAAGATAAAATTTTTCCAGATGTATGGTGTATGTACCCTACAATACAGTGTGCATTGTTTTTAAATATATTTTTGCTGAGAGGCATTATCTAGTGTAAAAAATATTTGTCAGACTCATAAGGATATGTTTTACAAAATTAAATAGTTGGTAGGTGGGGAACTATCAAAATTAGAAGTACAGATTTACTGGATGGGCTGAGATTGGAATATTTCTGATTCAGTTAAGGTTTATTTTGCCAACCTGTCTGATAAACACATGTGGGATTAACTGAAGGGAAGAGAGATAAATGGCTCAGTGAGCCTCACCTTTTGAGTTCTCGGGTCTCTTGCTATCTGATGGTCAGACCAGGGCACAGCTGCCTTAGCCAGTTCCCTGCTTCAGCTGGCAAGGCTCACTTCCTGAGAGGTATTCCCAAGGAGAAGCCACATGGACCTACCCTGATGCAGCCCTGGTGCTCAAGCATCCATGTGGAGACCCTAGCCAGTGCTGAGATTCTTACACGTTCACTGATTTCGGCTTTCCTCCTGCAGTCAGCATCTTTGGGTGTGTTTTGTGAGATGGAGGAGGACTTTGTGGATTGGTGTCGGATATATGGGCTAATGTTGGACCTATGGGCTTGGACAGACTGGTTTGGGATGCTTTCTTAATGCACGCTTTATATAAATCTCTATCATACATATATGCGTTTCTGTAGATTAGTTTCTCTAGTTTACCCAGACTAACACAATTTCCTAAGATTATTTCCCTGAGATACCCCATAAACTTTTAATTGAACTTGCCTCCTGAGGTAATTTCTTAGCTAAGTAGTGGATTGACTCATAAAATAAAGACTTTTACTAGTGAGTAATGCACACCTTCTGAAATCATTTTTATGATAGCGAATAGTCAGAAATTACTCTAGAGAAGAAATGAAAATGTTAAGACATCAAAAGTAGATTATTGGAAGTGGAACATCCAGAAGGGTATTAATGAGAATGTTAACAAGTTGTGAAAAATGTAGCCAATGTCTTGGAACAATTAGCTAAATGCTATTGTTAAATGACAACCATTACTTTTTGTGTAACCTATTATCAAAAACACAATGAAAATTATTTTAAAAATTAAACATTTGACAATCACTTTCAGCATTTATTATCAAACTCACTATAGGTGGAGATGTATGATTGGAAAATGTTTTCTGGGTAAAACACTAGCACCTGGAAGGCTTCTGTCAGTTTATAACAAAAGCACTGGGGAAACACACACACTCTGGTGCATGTGCAAAGAGCAAACAAACAAAATCCCACTTCAGATCAGATGCTATGCAAATGTTTCTAATTAGCCAGTAGGATATAATAAATACACTGTATCCTATTGTGGTAGTTAGATGATTCTATGTCAACTTAAACTTTTATGAAAGTGTAGGGGTGGACTCCAACCAGTCAATTAAGTCACACTCATGATACCTTCTTGTGAGTGTGGCTTCTTAGATTCCCAGAGAAACTGGGAATCTCTCTGCCCCTTCACCTTTCTGCTTATTAGGACCCCGAGCATGGCCCCAAAGGATCCCGAGACCTGTTGGCACCTTGCCACGTTTCCACCAGCCTTGGATCTGCGGAGCTCTGCACCCTTCTGCCTGTGATCTTCCTCTTCCCTGTTCAACATTCTGCGTCACTGGCTGCACTATGTCCCTTTGAAGAGGGATTCATGGACTAACATCGGAATTATAGACTTGAGCTTGACTGGGCTGAAATGCCGTTTGATATATAATTACTTGTTGATATAAAGCTTTTTCTAGAACATAAATGAGTGTCACTGGATTGATGTCTCTAGACAACCGAGCCTAACACACCTATTATTTTGGTGCATACTAGAAAATAACTTTTGTTATGCATTTTAGGAGAGATTCTTTATACAGAATTCTCATAAAAAGAAAGTTTTCTCTGACTTCTAAAAATCACGGCTTACTTACAATGCAGAAGTTCTGTGGATGGAACTCCCCAGCCTTTATGTCAACCCCCACTCAGTCTCAATTTCATCTGTGCTACCATCTTGATAATGCTATTTGTTATTTTCAGTCTTATTGACCGTTTTGCTTCTTATCTTCCTATTTGATTATGAACTCCTAGAAGAAGATTCCATCCCTAGTTTATCTGTATCCTTTGTAATATCTTGCCTAAAATGGTTACTTACGAGAATAGGGTGTGTTGTGATCGTATACACTTGTTTATTTTGTACTGTAAGATCCATGATCATGTAATTCATAGACCTCAGTACCAATTACTTTTTTTAGTCTGTAGAAGAACTCAATAGATAGTATATAAATGACATGAAGGAGATATCATGTCTTATCATATCATATCATATCATGAAGACTTACAGCTTCACAAATAGCAGGAGAATCAATTTAAAGTTAATTCCTATGAGTAACAGGTCAGGTAAGTCTCAACTTTCTTACCAAATCTGACACTAGCTGCATCTCCTATGCTAATGTTAGGTGCCATCTAGTCATCCCTGACTTAGAGTGACCCTGTATTCAACAGAATGAAACACTGCCTGGTACTGGGCCATCCTCATAATAATCTCTCACATGGCATCCTTACATCTCTGCTAAGCTCAATAATTCATTCCAAGGGCTACACAGAACTTACAGACTATACTCACACTTACGAGTTTATTAGGGAAGCTAACAATTCAGGATCAGAAATGTTCAGTATATAATTCTTTGTTCAGAACAGCCTTTATTCCTGAAGAGCCCATAGGCAGGCCGCTCTCTGGCCCTCAGTCCTTTCACCTGGCCTCTGCCTTGCTCAGGTAATGTTACCAAGCTCTTTTTACCATTGCTTAGAAATACTTACAGGTCACTCTACTCATCCATAAGCTCCAGCCGGAAGGCACTCAGCTTTAGCTCCATGCATCAACAGATCTGGTTTCTCAGTTAAGATAATTAAACTACCCCTCTCCATAAACTTGTCTCCTGCCCGAGGAATTTGACTTTATTTAGTTCATGGATTGGGAAGTCCTCACTATCTCTTATGCTCTGACTTTTGATTCTTTTATTGCTGTCCCTGTGTCACTCTTTTGCCTCTTTTCTCGTGTCATAATTTTCTGTCCCTGGAACAAGTAGTTTCAATGTACAGAGATCGCATGGTCTGAATATTGCACTCCATTCCTGGCTCTTTTTTCTTGATGCTAACAGATCTCCACTGCCTATTTCTGAGTTGGCTCATTTCATACCCAGTAAAATGGTAAAAGTTTACTAAACTAAGTCTTTGTTAGCGTTCCAAGCTTTTACAACCACAATTATTACGTCTGTTAGTAGTCACTCAGAACTAAATATGTCCTATCAGTGTATCCCCCTACCTTCTCTTACTTACCCAAGAAGCCCTGGTCTGGTAGTGCTGTTAGGTACGTGTTGCAATGCTCACACATTGCACAGAGTTGTTGGTTCTAAATCACCAGCTACTCTGTGGGAGAAAGATGAAGTTGTTTATGCTAAAAAATATTGACCAAGACTGAGGCACCCTGTATAGGGTCATTGTGAGTCAAAATCAACTTGATGGCAGTGGGCCTCTTACTCAAATTCATCAGGAGAAAGTCACTTGGTGTGAATTACAAAAACAATGTGGCTAGAAGAGCCGTACTAAGTAATTCACAGATGGTTGTTTTACAAATCAAGTAGAATTGCATCTTACCTACATTTTATCTTATATACATGTTTGTATAAGTGCATTCAAGAAGAGAGGAACCATGTTCAGACAGACCATATGAACCATACATAATGATCCCATTCATTCTTGAATTCCAATAGTGATAACTATATAATGTTGGTATGGATCATAAAACCCCAAGGAGAGATCTAACAAGGGTGCAAACTCTACATGGAGATATAGAAGTAGATATTAAAATGCAACCAAACTATTTTCATGTTAGTGCTTAGTAGACAAGTATGATATAAACAAATTTACCAACATTACAACCATCACAATGTACTTAAGCCTCTTCACCACTGGTATCTAAGCAGATGGAAGAGAGTTATTTAAAGGTAACTCTTTGTTATAATATAAGAACTATATCGAGTGGGTTGAGGTTGCCAACTGCAATAGATTTGAATTCACAGATGCATGTGAAAATTGTACCAATGAGTTATTAGAGACAGCCATTTATAAATTATAGCTGGCCAAAAAAAGACAAAACTAAAAACAAACTGCAAATATCCCTGAGTAATATAAAATAAGTTTTATTTAAATTTTTTTATTTTTAAATATTTTTATTGACATATATTACTTATTCCAATATATCCCTTCCCTTCCCAGTTCTGTTGTTCAATCCCATTGGGTAGGGCTATGCAATCATCAATGATATCAACTCCCCTCTCCTTTCTGTTTTCCCCACACCCCATCTTACTTCCCACACTCTCCGGGAACCCTTACTCCTGACAGAATCTCTACTACATCCAGTCCCTTCTTATCAATTTGGATGTGTGTTTTATGAACTTCTGATACCTGCCTGATGTGCTTCTTCCATGTGGGCATTGTTGTTTCCCTGCTAGATAGCCACTTGTTTAACTCCAAGCCTTATAGACCCCAGATACTATAACTTTTGATAACTGGGCACCATCAGTTTTGTTCATTACATTTGCCTATGCACTCATTTTGTCTTCAGCAATTTATTCAGGGAGGTGGGTGCCATACAGTGCCACATTATTAGAACAGATCATTCTTGTACAAAAAAGTCTATGTTTCCTTGTTCCATTTACACACACAAGAGGGGGTAACCCACCCAAACTGATACTCATTTGTTTGTTTTTTATGTGAGGGGGAGAGTGCATTTGGAGTTGGTTCCACCAGGTCAGACTATTAATCAAGATTTCTGTGGTGTGATGTTGAACTTTTGTGATGTTGAACACAGCTTACAAGGATAATGCTATGGGAAAAGCTGAAGTGTACAAGTGGTTTTCTCATTTCAAAAATGGTGAAATGTCTATTGATGACAAACCTCGTTCTCAACATTTGTCAACTTCCGAATGGCTGAAAATGTCAACTCACAGTGCATACGGAGTCCATTCCACCAGGTTAGACTTTTAATCAAGCTTTCTATGTAGCGGTTCAGAAAAAGATCGCATATCCGTGTGCAACAAAAAAGGCTGATTTGTGGCAGATAGGGGACTGGTTTTGACACCACAACAATGCACCTGCTCAGGCAGCCATCCAGTGCGTTAGGTTTTGGCAAAAACCAGCATGCACTACCATGAGCCCAGTACTGCCTTTCACTGTGGCTAGACCAGAGCATGTGCACAGGTATAGCTAAGAGATAAGAGCCCACAACACACGGAATCTAGGAATAGGAATGGGAGTAGCTATAGCAGAAGGTTAGGGGGAAGGTGGGGAGAGGATGGGGAGAATGGGAAAACCGAATATGATGATCTGACACGTAACTATCACCACCCCTCCCCCCCAGGGGGACGAACAACAGAAACCGCGGGGGAAGGGAGACAGCCATAGGGGTAAGATACGAAAATGTTAGCAATTTGTAATTTATCAAAGGGTCACGAGGGTGGGGTGGGAAGGAGGGTTAAAAAGAGGAGCTGATCCCAAGGGCTCAATAGAAAGTAAATGTCTAGAAAATAATGAAAGCAACATATGTACAAATATATTTTATACAATTGATGTATGTATTGTTATAAGAGCTATAGGAGCCCCTAATAAAATGATCTTTTAATAAAAAGAAACAAAAAACCCCAGTATGCCTCTCTTGATCCATGCACCTTACTCACCTGACCTTGCTCCATGTGACTTTTTTGTTTTTGTGAATATATATACATAAATATACACATATCC
Organism: Echinops telfairi; assembly: GCF_000313985.2. NCBI lineage: Eukaryota > Metazoa > Chordata > Mammalia > Afrosoricida > Tenrecidae > Echinops > Echinops telfairi. The sequence continues at coordinate 62,463,977 of NW_022111373.1, forward strand.
ATATACACCCATATCTAGGATTTTGTTTTTTGTTTTTTCCTCTTCCTCACTATTATACTTGCTTGTCTTTCACCTCTCAGATACAATTGAATTGATCAAACACCCCCAGAGAAGCTACCCCCTCCTTGCGGTCCATTTTAGAACTCTTACTATTCCCCTGTACCCGTCATTGCTGGGTCCCACTCACCACCACCCGCTTCACCCGTCCTACGCCCTCCATGAACTGTCAGTCTGCCCATTGTATCTGTAAGACTGACCATCCTGCATTTCTTGTATAGATCAACACCAAAAACCAAAAGCAAAAACAAAATAATAATAAAATGAAAGATAGGCACAACAACAACAACATGCAGATACTGCCACCAGACTAACAGGTATCATGAAATAGAGCCACATTCATGTCCAAAAGGCGAGGTTCCCACAGGTTCACATTGCAATTTCCACAGTGCCAGATGCAGCATCTCTGTGCCCACCCACCTTACCCCCACCCCCATTTATGCCTTAGACTTTCAGTGTGGCCCCTTGTGGGTAAACCCCAACCAGTTCTGGTGGGTGCCAAGCACCGCCCCTCAAGTCAGAAGTCCACAATTGGGTTCCTCAGGGACTTCATGGCTTCGCTCCCATCACTGGTCTTTGGCAATCCCCTCCTAGTCTGTGGGAGGGTCAGACCTATTGGTCTCTCCGATCTATATCTTCAGGGCTGTCCTCGGCAACACCTGTCTCCAGCTGAGAACTGCCCCGCATTCATCTCTGAGAACAAACTGCTCCACGCAGGAACATTGCCCTTGTTCAATGGCACACTGGAATAAGGCACACTCCCTTGCTCCCTTTCCTGTGGAGACAAAAACAATACGCTCCCCTTGGGTTGGTTAGTGTCCTTAACCCCTCTCCCCCCATTGCCTTTGTTTTTCATCCCCCCACCTCTCTATGGGCCTTAAAGGAATTTTGGGATGGGGTGGGGGGTTGACTTTCATGACAGGTGCTGTCTGCATCTGTTTTGATGATGTATGAATCTTTGGGTTTGGTCTGGCTCTTGTCAGAATATCTGGTCCTCAGCTCGGGAGTTGTGTGTTATGTGTTTATGCTGGTTCTGCTGTTTGAACTTACCTCGGTGGACTCACATTGTGCTTGGCTTTCCATGAGATGAGGTGAGGTGTTTCATCATTTCAGCGCTATTTTTTAGGGATGCGTACTATTCCATTGTATGAATATACCGGATTTTAAAAATCAATTCATCTGGTGATGGAAACAGGTTGTTTACAACTTTTTTTTTTGCAATTGTGAACTGCACAGCGATGGACAGTGGTGTGGGGGGGGAGATGACTGATTGTGGTCAGTTTCTTATTTCTTCTGGGTTTATGCCCAATAGTGGGATTGCTGGGTTGTATTGTGATTCAGTTTTCATCTGTTTAGGTATCCCCATATCACTTTCCACAGTGACTGTATATATCTGAAGACACCAACAGTGGATGAGAGTTCCTATATCACCACACCCCCTCCAACATTTGTTGCTTTCTGGTTTGTTTTTTTTTAATTCAGTTATATTTGTGCTTGTTAGGTGGTATCTCATTGTTGCTTAAATTTGCATTTCCCTGATGGCTAATGTTTGGGAACATTTTCTCATGTGTTTATTGGCCATTCGAGTTTTCTCCTTTGTGAATTATCTTTTCAAGACTTTTGTCCACCTCCAGAGTGGGTTATTTGTTTTTTGCTTGTTGTAAGCTTGCACGATTATGTAGATTTTAGTAATAAGCTCTTTGTCTGATTTGTCACTAATAAATATCATTAGAGACATCAGCCTATAATTCTCTTTTCTTGTGGGATCCTTGCCAGGCTTAGGAATCAGTGTTATGCTAGCTTCATAGAATGTGTTAGGGAGCTTATTGTCCTTTTCTATCTTCTGCAAGAGTTTGAGTAGAATTGGTGTCAGCTTTTCCCTCAATGCCTGGTAGAATTCTCATGTGAAGCCATTTGAGCCGGGGCTTTTCTTAGTTTGGAGTTCCTTAATAACCTTATCTATTTCTTCTTTTGTTATGGATCTGTTCAGGTCCTTGAAATCCATATGCGAGTTTGCTTTTCCAGGTATTTGTCAATGTCCTCCAAGTTGTTGAGTTCATTGGAGTACAGTCTTTCAAAATACGGTGTAATTGTCTTTTAATTTCATTGGGGATCAGTGAAATTTCCCCTATTTCATCTCTCATCCTGGATATTGACACTGCTCCTTCCTATATTTTGTTAGCTTTGCTAGCTGTTTGTCAATTCTGTTTATCCTTTCAAAGAACTGGCTTTTTACTGAGTTGGAGTTTTCAATTGTTATTTTATTTTCCCATTTATCTCCACCCTGGTTTTTATAATTTCTTTTCTTTTTCTATTAGATGGATTATTTGGTTGACATTGTTCCAACTGCTAAAGGTTTTCTGATAGGGTATCAACCATAAGTCTCTTCCTTCTTCAAATGTGCATTTATCGCTATCTGATGACTGCCTTTGCTCTATCCCATAGGTTTTGGTATGATGCATTTTCATTTTAATTAGTTTTTAGAAACTTCCTAATTTTGCTGTTAAATGTGGGTCAATACCCACTCCTTTTTAAGAAGTACATTGTTAAGCTTCCATGTATTTGCCCTTGTTTTCTTTCCTTCCTTTTGTTTATTTCTAGCTTTATATGGTGGTAGTTAGAGAATACAGTCTGTGTGAACTGTATATGCTTGAATTTACTGAACCTTGACATGTGCCCCAGCATGTGGTTTATACTTGAATACATGCTGTGTGCACTTGAAAAGAATGTATACTTTTTTGCATTTGTGATGAGAGCTCTGAATATATCTAAGAGGTTGAGTTGCCTGATTTTAACGTTTAGTTCTGTAGCCTCTTTGCCTATCTTCTTTCCTGCTCATCTATTTTTCTTGGAGAGCAGTGTATTGAAGTCTCCTATTATGATTGTCGAGCCTGTGATTTCTTTTTTCATCTTTTGGAGGGTTTGGTTGATGAACTCCATGGATCTCTCATTGGTCGTGTATATGTTTATAATGCTCACAGGTTCTTGGTATACTGTTCCCTTAAGCATTACAAAGCACTCACAATTATTTCTTGTTATGTCCTGCACCTTGAATTCGATTTTTTCAGAGATTAGAATGGAACCCCCTACTTTCTTTAGATTTCCATTCACATGATATACTTTTCACCATCCATTATCCCTCAACCTGTGTTTGTGAGCTTGGGATGCATTTCTTGCAGACTTCTAAAGGCCGAGTTCAGACCTTTGATGTTCAGAGTAATTACATCCATCTATTGGTTCTTTGCTGCTATCTCATAACTTTTGTGACAATTATTTTCCTGCCTCCCTCTTTAGCTGTGTGTGTGTAAGTGTGGAGGATTCATACTTGCCACTTTTACTCCATTGGGTCAAAGAAGACTTGGGCATTGCCTTCAATGTCATGACTTCTAGGTCGTATTTTGTGGACGTTGGTCTTCTGTCCAAAGTGAGTTGGAAAGTGGTCTTTGTAGTGCCAGTTTTCCTTTTATGTATTCTCTAAAGAGCTTCCTATTCAAGAAAATACTAACCTTCCCTTCAATTTTGATGGAAAGTTTGGCAGGGTAGATGATTCTAGGGCTCCAATTCTTCTTCTTCAACTCTCTGAAGTTGGTACTCCATTCTCTCATCTTCTTCATGGTTTCTGCTAATAACTCTGAGCATATCTTATCTGATTACCCTTTTTTTCTCTAGCTGCCCTTAAGATTTTCTCCTTTTTCTCAAAGTTGGATATTTTGACTACTATATGCCGTGGCATGTTCTTCCTGAGATTCAGTCAAATTGATATCCTCTTTTCTTCCCGGTTGATTGTCAGATTCTCTTTTATTATATTGGGGAAGTTTTCTTCCAGAAATTCCCTTGCTATTTTGGCTGTTGAATTCTTCATTACATCTTGTTCTGTTATTGCAATTATTTGGATATTGTTTTTCTTCATAGCATTACACATTGTCTCAGGTTTTCTTCAGCTTCTTTAATTATCTTGTTTGATTATCTTTCATGTTTGCTGAATTCTGCTTTGTTATTTTCAAGGTTGCTGATATTATTCTCTGCTTCTTCCATTCTTTTGGTGAGGTCTTTTACTGTCTTCTTTGTTTCTGCTGCATCATACCTTAACTCTTGTATTTCCCTTCACTATGTGGACTCTATCCTCTCTATTATTTCATCCTTTTTCTATATGGATTCCCTCATATCCTGTATGATTCTAAGCAGCATACTATTTCTTTCTTGGCGGTTCAAAGCCTGCTTCTTCTATATACGTCACTAGGTTCAGGTCTTCCTCTGACATTGTGGGTTTTTTGTTTTTGTTTTTGTTTTTTTGCTTTCCTATACATTTTCTAATGTGGATTATTGTCAACATGTCATTTTGTTGCATCTTTGTGCCATTTTCCCAGGAGACCAGGCTAGCCAGTGTAGGAGGGCCCAGGGAGTGGCTGGCAGGTGTGGGAAGTGACAGGTGGGGGTTAGAAGCCCTGGAGGTAGTTGTTGGATGAGAGAAGTGGCCAGGGAACATGGGGGACCTGGGAAACGTCTAGTGTGTGTGTGATGTGACCAGCAGGTCTGGAGAGTCTGTAAAGGATGCAGAAGGCCGCTGGAAGATACAGGGGTTCTGGAAAGTGTCCTGAAGGCATTGAAAGTGGCCCATGACATGTGGGGGTCCCAGACCCAGCATAAAGGGGAAGGCAGAAGCTGGTGGGCTAAGAGAAACAAGAAGAGGCAGGGTGCAGGATGGGTGCAGAAAGTGGTCTGCTGGGATGGGGAGCCAAGGAAGGGCTGATAACATGTGCAAAGTAGATGAGATGAAATCTCACCATCTTGGCTCCTAAGGAGTGTTCTGGCTGTAATTCCTCCAAGACAGTGTTGTTTGTTCCTCTGGCATGTCACAGAACTTTCCAACACAATAATTAAAATGCAACAATGCTTGTGCCATCTTCCTTTTTAATTGCCCAAAATTCACATGCATATATGGCAATTGAAAATAACACCACTTGGGTGAGGAACACTTGAGTCTTTTTTTCGAATTTTAACAGCACTCTATTTTTTACCTAGATTCTCTAATTCATTGCAATGGCCAAACAGAACCCATAGAAAGTTCTCACAATAAAGAAATTTATTATGGCACTTAACAGGTTAAAATTCAGTGAGAAATAGTCAGGATAAAATTGTTCAGTCAGTACACGTTACAAAGTTCTTTCAGGGCTGCTAATAAATGCTCAAAGAGCATGCCACTCTGCTATAAGTCTCAACACGTAGGCTTTCAACTCCAACTCTCAGTGAATCCAATCCTTTCTAAATAACTTCCTAGACAACCTCCACTCTAAGTCAACCTCCTGCCCCAATGCAGTCATCTTTACTTGCTCTTTGGGCTGGGAAGTCCACCATTCTGTCTCATGCCCTGGCTCCTGATGTTGTGGTTGCAGCTGCTCCTCTGTCACTTGTCACAGCTATCTTCTGAATCAAGGTGGTTCACTGCATAGGGATCTCAAGACCCAGAGCATGTGCTCCATTCCTGGCTCTTGCTGGTGGGAAAATCCCCATCCTGCTTCTGAGATGGCTCATTTCATACTCAGTAGATGGCAATCACAGTTAACCATGTTAATAATTACTCACAGTTGAATCCAATTAATGTCTCCCCCTACCCCTCATCTTACCTAGACCTATCAGGAAAAGGTTGTTTACTGAGAGTTATAGAGACTATGACTAGATGAGCCACTTTAAATCATTCACTGTCACAGTTTTCAGCTCTTGTGCAGCAGATTTGCCCACTGCAATGCAGTGCTTGGTTTCTTCCATAGCAATGACTCTGAATCTAAGAAAAATTAAATCCTTGGCAACTTCAATCTTTTCTCTCTTTATTAAGATGCTGTCTGTTGGACAAATTGTGAGGATATTCCTTACATTGAATTGTGAGGTTTTCTTTACACTGAGTTATAATCCACAATGAAGGCTGCTGTTCTGATCTTCATTAGCAAGGGCTTCATGTCCTCATCACATTCAGCATGCAAGGTTGTGTCATTTGTGACCCCTCCCAGTGCTGAGATGCTTACACACTCACTGATTTGGCTTTCTGTCAGTGCCTTCAGCAAAAGAGAAGAAGGCCCTAAACAAGATGGATTGACATAGTGGCTGCAACAGTGGGCTTAAGTATAGGAATAGTAGTAAGGATAGTGCAAGGCTTGGCCATATTTTTTTCTGTTGTGCACAGGGTTGCTACGGGTTGAAACTGACTTGATGGTACACACCATTGGTGATGTCAATGAATCAAAGCTGAATATAGAGCATACCAGAAAGATACTTATTTGTATTTGGTTAATTACGCTAAGGCATTCAACTGTGTGCATAACACACTATGGATAATATTGAGAAGAATCAAAATTTTAGAACACTTCATGGGGTTCATGCAGAACCTGGAAATGGAACAAAAGATAGTCTTAAAATAGAACTAGGGATATGCTGTATGGTTTAAAATCAGAAAAAGTGTATGTCAGGGTTATTTCCTTTCAGCATACTTAATCAGTATGCTGAGCAAATAATCAGAGATGCTCAACTATATAAAGAAGAACATGGCTTCAGGACTAGGTTTATTAGTAACCCATGATGGGCAAATGACACACAAGAACAACATGGGCAGAATGTAGAATGGTGGGAAAACATCAAAAGAAGATTGAAGGCATACAGAAAGCTCTGTACCAAAAAGAATTAGTTGACATTTAAGCATATCAGTTGGTAGCATAGGATTAAAAACCAATGTTATTGAAAAAAGAAATTGGAGCTGCACTGAAAATACTGGTGAAAAACAAGGCTCCAGGAATTGACAAAATGCTCATTAAGATGTTTCAACAAATGTATGTAATGCTGGAAGAACTCACTAAAAGGGATCTATATTCGTGCCTATGAAAAATGGGCAAGAATGTCATGTCTGATCTCTTCATTTCTAGTGACTTCACTAGTGGGAAGGAGAATCCTTCATCTGCCTTCATGATCCCTATGAGGTAGAGATCAGATGTGCCTTCATCCTCCATCCTGCTTCATCCTACTCTGACATCAACTATACCTCCCTTCATACTTTACTTCTTTGATAGATTCAATAATCCATTGCAGTGGCTACATAGAACTCAGAAAATACTCAAAATTATGGTGGTTTATTAGGAAATCAACTGGTTACCAGTTTAGGATTAAAAAACATTAAGGATACAGTCCTTTGTCTGCAGCAGCACCTCCTCTCAGCCATGCTACTAGTCAGGTCTCTCTCTGGTCCTCAGATTTTCAGACCTGAGACTCCTTGGGCTCTGCTATGCTTGGGCAAGTGATAAAAAAGTCCTTTAGTACTGATAACTTACCAAACTACCCCACTCTGCAAGCCAGCCTCCTTCCCAAAGGTACTCATTGTTACTGCTTCCATGGGTAGGGAAGCCCACTGTTCTGTTTCATAGTATCAGTATGTTTCTGCTTCTCTTTCTCATGTTCTTAGTTTTGCAAGCTCTGGTGCCTCTGTGACTTCAAGTAGCAACCTCACTTGCACTCTACTGGTAGCACTCTTTGGTTGTGGGATTCCTCTGTTCCTGCTTCTGGGATGGCTCACTTTTATACCCAGCAGAATGAAAAACTGACCAATCCCCAAGTTAGAGTCTTGAACAATTTATCTATTTGCATGCTCCCACCTAGTCATTTGTTTGGAATTACAAAGATTATGGATATAAGGAACCATATCAAGAAATTTCACTTTATCACGGTGCCCATTACAAAGAAAGGCAATCTAACAGAATGCAAAAATTACCAAACAGTATCATTAATAGCACAGGAAGCAATCTTTTTCTGAAGATAATTATAAAAACAGTTGCAGCTATATTTTGACAGGTAATTTCTGGAAATTTTTGTTAGACTGGGTTGATTAGAAAAACAGATCCAGTGACATTCATATATGTGTAAGAAAGAACTTTATACCAGGAATCATTATATTTAAGAAAACATCCCAGTCCAGTATAACTCAAGTCCATAAGTCTGATACTAGTCCATAAATCCCTATTCAGACTCACACAGCAACATATAATGGTACAGATTGCAGGAAGATCACAGGCTGGTGGGTGAAAAGTCATGTGGATCCAATGGTGGTGGCTCTGGCAGAAACCAGGGTCATTGTCGTCCAGCAGGAAGGTGAAGTCACAGAGAGAAGGAAAGGGTTCCAGGTTTCTCCTTATGAGAAGGCCACATCACAAGGAGGCACTATCAGGCTGTGACCTGATTGATAGGTTGAATATCACTTTTATGCATCTTCAAGTTGAGATGAAATTATGTAATTACCACATAATTCAAGACAAGCTAGAAGAGGATTTTGAATGAGGGATGTGGTAGTTACATAATCTTTTGTCAACTGTGAGGGGGTGGAGTTTAGTCTTTCAATCAGGTCACAGCTTGATAACCTCATTTGGAGGTGCAACAGAGTTAAATAGCTCACTAGTGGCCAGATAGGCTCATTCCCTTTGAGATATTCCTGTTGACAAGATACATGGAGCTACACTAGTGCCCTGGAGCTGGAGAGGCCATGTGAAGATCCTTGCCATAGCTCAGGTGCTTCCACTGCCACTGGATCCACAAGAGTTTCCACCCACTGGCCTGTGATCTTCCTGTATTCAGCATCATTGAATGTTTTGTTTGATTCTGAAGAGGAATTTATAGATTGGTATTGGGCATATGGGCTAATATTGGACTTATGAACTTGATCTGGACTGGCCTGGGATGTTTTCTTAATGTACAATTACTCTTTATCTAAAGCTCTTTCCTATACACATAGGAGTGTCTATGAATTTGTTTCTCTAGTCTACCCAGACTGACACATGGGATATCATTGCTTTTGTTAGATGGATTTTCTCTGAAAGCATTAAGAAAAAAAGAAAGAAAAAATGTTTACTCATCTATTTTTGACTATGCAAAAGCATTCAATTGTGTGGATTATAACAAATTATAGATGGCATTGTAAAGAATGGGCAGGCATTCCAGAACTTTTAATTATACTTATGAGAACCTAATCATAGATCCAAAGGTAGTCATTCAAACATACTAAAGGGAGCTGCATTATTGAAAAGGAGATGATGTTTGTCTGGTGTAGACCATACTTATTATAGCTTTATGCTGAGCAAACAATATAAGAATGTGAAGAGCATGGCTCCAGGGTTGGAGGAAGTCTGCAGATTATACACTTTTGCTTGCTGATAGTGAAGAGAACTTGAAACACTTACTGATGAAGACCCAACACTACAACTTTAAGTATGGATTATACCTCAACATAAGGAAAATAAAAATAATTAAAACTAGACCAATAAGGGACTTCTTGATAAATGGGGAAAATATTGACATTGGCATTAATTTCATTTTACTTGAATCCATAATGGATACCTGTTAATGGAGAGAGGATGGGGAGACTTCATCTCACATACGTAGAACTTGCATAGGACCTGTTACAAGAAAAGATAGTCTTTGGAGGAAGACACCATGCTTAGTACCACTAGTGGGGAAAAAGTATTGATTATGGCTTCAGCTGAAGGCTCAACTATAGAGATGGTTATGAAGATAGTACAATAGTGTGCAGCATTTTGCTTTGTTCTACATAGGGTCACAATGAGTTAAAATCTATTCTTGGCACCTAAGAGCATGAAAATTCTATACAATTCCTAGTTGTATTGAATCTAATAAATGGCTATGGAAATCCTGAGGAAGGGTGAGAAATGCCATAATTTTAATCTTTTCCCAAAGCAGTGAGTGACCAATGATATGAATTCAATGTTGAAGAATGTAGCTTTAAATTATACCCACCCATAATGACAATGTTAAACAGGGGTAGGCTTCCTGTATGAAAGGCATTCATGGGTAAAATTTCAATCATGAGTCCTCCCATATGATAGATCTTCCAAGGTAAAATTTAGATCATGAAAGAGTATATTAGTGTTCTTTGATTTTTGTGTGGACATTCTTGCTTATTGGAGCTGAGTGTGAGCAGTAACTTCTTCCCAAATTTACCTTCAGGTAAGTCTTTCTTTCCCTGGAACTAGAATGAATAGCACATTGAAAGAGGCCACTTTAGGTCTCTGAACCTGGAAGGAACTCTCAGTAACAAGGAAGACATTCTCTATCTCCTACATCTCCCACTTGTACATGAAATCCCTGAGGTTTGTAAAAGTGAATTGCTTATCAGGTCCCACAGGAGAAGAGGCAGAACTGAGACTCGAGGACAGTTCTGTGTAGATTCTGTTAAGGCTTCACAGAAATGGAATCTATGGTGTCTGTACAAACCCTCATATTGAAACTTTGTTCGGGTAAAAAGTCTGTATTTCAATTTAATTAATCAACAGTTAAACAGCCATTTCCTTTGTGTGTGTTGTTAGGTGCCGTTAAATCAGTTCCAATTCATAGCTACCCTATGTACAACAGAATGAAAAAACAACCCAGTCCCACACCACCTTCACAATTGTTCTTATGTTTGAGCCCTTTGGTGCCATCATTGTGTCAATTCATCTTGTGGGAAAGCCTTCCTCTTTTTCACTGCCCTCCTACTTTACCAAGCATGATGTCCTTCTCCAGGGACTGGTCTCTCCTAACAACATGTCCAAAGTACTTGATATAAAGTCTGCCCTCCTTGCCTCTAAAGAGCATTCTCACTGTACTTCTTCCAAGACAGGTATACTTGTTCATTTGGCAGTCAATGATATTTCCAACATTCTTCAGAGCTGTAATTAAAATACATCAATTCTTCTTCAGTCTTCTTTATTCAATGTCCAACTTCCACGCATATGAAGCAATTGAAAATACCATGGCCCAGGTCAGGCTGACATTAGTCCTCAGGGTACCTGCCTTGCTTTTCAACACTTTTAAAGAGGTCTTGTACATGTCATCTGATCTTTTGACTGCTGTTTCCAGGAGAATTGATTGTGGATTCAAGCAAGAAAATATCCATGACAACTTCACTGTAGTCTTTGCTTATCATGATGTTACCTATTGGTCCAGTTGTGAGGATTTCGGCCATCATTACATGGAGTTGTAATTCATTCTGAAGGCTGCAATCCTTGATCTTCACTAGCAAATGTTTCAAGTATTCCTCACTTATAGCAAGCAAGGTTGTGTCATTGCATTTCACATATTGTTAATAAGCCTTCCAATTCTGATACCACATTCTTCATGTAAACCAGCTTCTCTGATTGTTTTCTCAGCATACAGATGAAATAAGTATGGGGAGAGGATATATATGCTTATTTAATTTTAATATTTTAATTGAGCATATCTATTAATTTAATTTTAAGGGGAAAATATATTCTAGCTCTGACTCTTGACCCCATCTCCTTCTTTTAGATCTGTAGATACTTCAGAATTTTTTTTTTCAGAATTTTTAAAAGAATTGTGGTTGTCTTCGTTTTTTTTATGAACACAATACTCTTATATTACTTTATTAAAAATCAGAGTAACAAGGCTTTGCTGAATCTATAACCAATGCTTATGGAAGCAACGGTCAAAATATCAAAATATGTGTTACATTAGGCAAATCTGCTTCATAAGACCCTGTTAGAGTACTGAAAACAATGATGTTGCTTGAGGACTAAGCTGTGCTTGACCCAAGCCAGGGTATTTTCCATTGCCTCATATACATTTGAAAGCTAGACATTAAATAAGGGAGAATGGATGCATTTGAATTGTGGTGCTGGAGAAGAATATTGAAAGTACCATGGACTGCTAAAAGGACAAGCTGATCTTTATTGGAAGAAATAAGGCCAAAATGTTCCTTATAGGTAAGGATTGCCAGACCTTTGTCTTACATATTTTGCACACATTGTCACGGGAGACCAGCCCCTGGAGAAGGACATTATGCTTGGTAAAGTGGAGGGGGAGGGAAGGCCCTCACTGACATGAATTGACCGAATTGCTGCAGCAATGGGCTCAGGCATGGGAACAAGTGTAAGGATGGTGCAGGGCAGTGCAATATTTTGTTCTGTTGTGCATAAGGTGGCTATGGGTCTGAACTCACTTGATGGCACCTAACAACAACAAGACTAACCAACCAGAAGAACATTGTTCGTCAACATTCTCATTTTTTCAGTTAAAATATATTATATATTTATTAGAGGTTTGGGAGAGCTATTTCCCTTGAGGTCTCTCCAGAACTGAGATTTGGAAACTAGATGGAAGGTGAAGCTTATAAAAGTAAAATTCATATTCACAACTCAAAACAAAAGTGCAAGTAACAGCAGATGTCTCTGCTAACAACAACAGATTTATCTAAATCTGGATACAATGAACTCCTCTTATTTCCTTAAGCAGATCTGTGCCCAGATTTGATGGAATATTTCTATCTTGTGAGTTAACAAATTAATTTCAGCTTATATTTTAATTACATAAAATGATTAATTGAAATCGTCAGCACATATTGCTGTAGATAACTCTACATAATATTTTTCATTGCCTAATCTATGACTGATATGCTAACTCATTCATTTCATTTAGTTATTTGTTTATTTGACCTCAGTGGATCTTAAAAGTGCAACAGCAAAACAATTTATAGTTAAATCACAAACAGAGAACTTCACGTTTTAGGACATTCAGGAGATTATTATTGTAAGCATTAGTTAGTTAGCTTTCTAGTCATAGGGTAGCTAATGATAAAAGATTATGTTACTTTGAGGACTAAGGTGTGCCTGACCCTAGCCATGGCATTTTCCATTGCCTCATATGCATATGTATGTGAAAGTGAGACATTGAATAAGGTATAATGGATGCATTTGAATTGTAGTGCTAGAGAAGAATATAGAAAGTATTTCAATAGTTTATATGTGTATCTATGTGTGATACCAAAAAACTTAATGTTGGAGAATTTTTACATGCATGACCACCTGAAAAGAGTGGATTAATGAGGAAAATATATTTTCATATATTAAAAAAAAATCAGATCACTCAAGTACTCCCTCAATGCAAGAACACTTTGTTCTAATAACCTGGCATTCTTTAATACTCACCTTCCCGACATGATCGCTGAAGTCAAAATTGGTGCAAAAGCAAATGTGGTGAAGTAAGCTGATGGTGCCCAGCTATAAAAAGATCTAGCACCTGGGGTCTTAAAATGTTTGTAGCGAAACAAGTGGCCATCTAGCAGGGAAGCAACAAAGCCCACATGGAAGAAGCACACCAGCCTATGTGATCATGAGGTGTCTGTGGGACAAGGTATTAGGTATGAGAAAACCCAAAGCAAGCAAATATTTTGATGCAAATGATAGTGGTAGGAGTGGCAACCCAATTCCCATTTATAGATAATTGGACATTCTATCGCAGAAGGGTCACAGGGAAAGAATGAGACAGCTAGGGTGTAGCACAGTACAGATGGAACATACAACATTCTTCTAGTTCTTTAATGCTTCTTCCTCCTCATTATTGTGACCCCAGTTCGACCTTACAAATCCAGCTAGACCAGAATGTGTACACTGGTACAGACAAGCGCTTTTGACATATGGAATCCAGGATAGATAAACCCCTCAGGAACAGCAATGGGAGCAGTGATACCATGAGGGTAGGGGGACAGTGGGGGGAGAAGGGAGAGAAATAGGCAACTGACTACAATGATGTATAATTCCGCCCCCCCCCCCCAGGGCTATGGGCAACAATAACATGGATGAAGGGAGACAGTGGGTGATGTAAGATATGAAAATAATAATCATTTATAATTTATCAGGGGTCCATCAGGGTAGGAGGGTGAGGGAGGGAAGGAAAAAAAAGAGGAGCTGTTACCAAGGGCTCAAACAGAAAGAAAATATTTTGAACATTATAAAGACAACATATGTACAAATGTGCTTGACACAATTGATATATGGATTGTTATAAGATCTGTAGGAGCCCTCAATAAAATTATTTATTTATTTAAAAAGTCAGATGTTTGACATATCCACATATTCATTCTCATTAAATACACTTTGTTTACACTTTTCCAGAAATATGTTGAAAAATAAGGAAAATGATTTTTGTTATAAATGTTATGCTTATTTACTTGCGCCTCTTCTCCCACATTTTCGAGGGCAGTATTTTATGTGAGGTTCCCATGAAGAGCTGACTTGTTTGTACTTCTGCTTCCCGAGTCTTACTAGGAAAGAACGAGTCCGTCTAGTCTTTTTCCTTCCATTTTTTCCCTCAAGTTTAGTTCTTAAGGGTCTTACAACTTTTCCCCTCAGTGATGTATCATTTTTCACACTATTTCAGCTTTCGAATTTTTTCAGCTTTTAATTTTAATGGTGATAACTAACCAATAGTCAGCTGTCTACTTAAACCTATTTGCTTGAAATTCTAAAATGTGCTTTGCTGGTTTATGGCAGTTAGCTCTAACAGAAATCACTTCATTTTGATAAAATTAAGTTCATGGAGCCACATGTTCATTCATTTGGCAGCTAGTTTGCATATACTTTGTTTAATGTATTTATCATTTAGTGCCACCTAAATTGTTTTTAAAAGATCATTTGTTTTTTTGTCACTTAGGTTTTTTTTCCCAAAATGTTTTAGGAGAAAATGTTATCCATAATTATTTCATGTTTCCATGAAATTTTGGTTCAGGCATAGAAGATAATAAAGATAGTACATTTACATAATGTACCACTTTTAGAGACAACTCAGATCTCTTGTGGATAACTTACTTTGAAAAGCTGTATGCGAGTATCTGACAGCACAGTGATTAAGTACTGGGATGCTAACTGGAAAGTCAGGGACATGAACCCATAACCTGTTCCAAGTGAGAATCCACAAAGACTCGGATGGGAACTCCTGGGCGCCTGCTCTGCTATTTAGGCTTTCCGTACGTTAGAATTAGGTGGACAGCCTGGGTTTTGTTTGGGGTTATTTTCAAATAATGAATTCATGGATCCAGAGCACAGAGATTGTTTATCTCAGGAACTCAGAAAGAATCAGAAAGAGAAGGAAAAGAAAATGCCAGGACTTGACTCAGAGGAGAAGTTGGTAACTGGGAAGTTCATAGGACTTTTCCCCATTTGTATGTGAGGTCTGGTGTGATTGTAGCCTTATTAGGGTGCCTGTTTACAAGGTGTTCGGAGTGAATTGGAATATGTGTGCGTTGTTGAGTTGGGAAGGAACATTGGTGAAGCAGGAGGTCAGCAGTTGTTACATGCTGCTAAGTACATGGTTGGCTGTTCACATGAACTAGCCACTCCATGGAGGAGGAACAAAGATGTGACAGTTTCCAAAAAGATCACAGCCTTTGAAACCTTATGGTGCACGTCTATTCTGTCCTTTAGAATTGACTCATTGGCATTTGTTTTTAATTGAGCTGGGACTGAGGAGACATTACTGGGGACTTTGTATCAGTCTACCCTGTTTCCCCATAAGTAAGACATCCCCCGAAAATAAGACCTACTTACAGTTTTGCCTCTCGCTGAAATATAAGGCATCCCCCTGAAAATAAAACCTCCCCGAAAATAAGGGTTTGCATTGTTATGATGATGTTCCAGAAGATGATGACATGATTGTCATTGAATAAGTGAGTAAATGTACCACAGATTGTTGTACTTGGAAATAATGGTAGTAACAAGAAATTCTTGAAACTGTAACATTCACAGTTTGTCTGGTTATGCTGGTTTGTAATGACAACTACTACCGTACAGTATACAGGTAATAAATTTCCTTTTTTGGTGTTCAACAATAAATGTGTACTGTATTCTTCTTCATGGAAAAATAATACATCCCCTGAAAATAAGACCTAGCACATCTTTGGGAGCAAAAGTTAATATAAGACACTGTCTTATTTTCAGGGAAACAGGGTACCTTGATAGGGGCATTGAATCGGCTTCTACTTATGGTGAGTCCATGCACAATGGAACGAAATACTGTCTGATTCTGTGTAATTATGATGCATAGGATTTTCATTGGCTGAGTTTTGGAAGTAGATCCTAGGTTTTGCATCCTACTCCAACTTAGTCTGGAAGCTCCACTGAAGCCTATTTGCCAAGAGACCCTGAGCAGCAATGAACTTTTCTGATTACTAGGTTTTGAGAGCCTGTAAAGCAGGCCAAGAGTAATTCTGGGAGACATGGCTTTATTTTTTTTTAGGGAGAGGTTATTTATAGAGGTGCAGCCCACAAGACAAGGGGTTGGTCTGCACTCTGTTCCAAGCAAGCTAGGGTGTGAACGCTGGTGGTGTAGTGGTTATGCCTCAGGCTGCTAACCCCAAGGCCAGCAGAGCTCAGCTGCTCAGCAGGAGAAAGACGGGGCTTTCTACTCCTGTGAAGAGTGACCGTCTCGGAAACCCACAGGGGCAGTTCTGCCCTGTCCTATAGGGTTGCTATGAGCCGGGATTGACTCAGAGGTACGGAGTTTGGTGTTTGCTTTTAAGGTCAGAGAGGGGAGAACGATTGGCGAGGCAAGCCTGGAGCGGAGGCATTGCAGGCTCCCTGGGAAAGAATACTCCAAGGCTGCCCGACAGTTGCAGCCTCAAAACAGTCTTGGTGATTGTGTGTCATCAGTGATCAGCTCTGGCGTATGCCTTGAACGGGAGGGGTGGTCTCAGGAGAGGCCGGGAAAGGACATGCAGGGGTGCTCCTTTACCCTATACCTGTTCAGCATCATAAGAACATGTAAGATTCCACGGACGGTGGTGGTGGCTGCACATGCAGTATATTGCCTGGGGATTAAATCCAATCCTCCCTCATGGCAGGGGAGATTTTCCACGGAACCACCATTGCCCTCTAAGCTCCACTGTGGTGTCTGTAAAATGCCAAGGTGAAAGCATTTCCCCCAAGACCGGTGGGTACCTCACTCCACAAGCAAGCCGACTTCCCAGAGGCACTCCACTTTACTTGCCCCACGGACTGGGAAGATGACTGCTCTTGCTCATGCCTTGGCTTTGGGTTTGTTGCTGCTCATCTGGTGTCTCCCCTAGATTAATGATATTCAATGCACAGGGATCTTAGAGTTTAAAGGCCGAGCTCTACTTTTGGATCTTCTCCTGATGGATAGTCAGCTCCTTACTTCCACCTCCTTAGATAGTGTATCTTATACTCAACAGAATGACCATCACACTTATTGTTCACAATCGCAGCTGAATCATGTAATACTATCAGTACCTCTCCCACCTTCTCTTACCCAGATCCATCAGACAAAAAGTCCTTTGGTGGGAGTTACCAAGATTATGGCTAGAAGATCCATTTGAAATAACTCACTGCACTGCATTCTGACATCCATAGTCAGAGGGGTTTTTTTTTTCCAGTAAGCTAAGAGAAAAATGCTACCTGATTTTGTTTCCCTAGCTCTGTGCACCATGGATAGCTGGGGGAAAGAACACAGGTCTGGACCAAGCTGACACAGAAACTTAATTGGAAATGAGTCCAAATGCATAAGAATCAAAAAACAGAAGCTAAGTAGAAAAATGATTGTTGAATCAGACAGGACTGATGTAAATATTATATCTTCAAACTACGATTTGTGTGACCGGGACAAGTGACTTATCATTTTGGAGATCTCATTTC
Source organism: Echinops telfairi (assembly GCF_000313985.2). NCBI lineage: Eukaryota > Metazoa > Chordata > Mammalia > Afrosoricida > Tenrecidae > Echinops > Echinops telfairi. Next base: position 62,481,502 of record NW_022111373.1, read on the forward strand.
CTTTTCTGTAAACTATGGAGCCCCAGTGGCATCTTGGCTGTGCATTGGGTTGTGATCCGTATTGCTGGTAGTTCAAAATCACCAGAAACTCCAAGGGAGAAAGACTAGACTTTCTATTATCATAAACAATCATTGTCTTGGAAACCCATCGGGAGTTGCTATGAGTCAGCATTGACCCATGGTAGTGAGTATATGTAAAACAGGGAATAGTAACAATTCACTGCTGATTTTTTGAGAATACCTTAACGTATGCATAGAAATTGGCAGATAACAGGTGCTTAGTAATGTTAGCCTTGACTGTCCTTATGATTATCATCTGGTCAAATAAATTAAGAAAGCAAACAAGTCAGTGCAAGCATAGCATTTGAAGGGTAGGAAAAGCCAGAAGTAAAAACCAGACAGGAAACAAAAAGTCACAAATATAAAGGGCAAGTCTGGCTTAGGAAGTCATGGGCACAGAGGGTAGCAGAGTAAAACAAGGAACAAAGTCTAAGCACCCAGAAGGAGAGGGCTTCATTTGATGTGTCATTTTGTTGAATCCAGGAATTTTAAATTTTCTTACTCTGAGCAGAGAAACCTTTTATTGCACTTAGCCTTTTGGTCCAATTAGGCTCATCAAAGTGAAAGTGAAAGCCGATTCTGCTCCTATGGCTCAAAGAAAGCTACTGAAAATCTCACCAAAGGAACTAAATATTCTGCAAAGACTAATTTGAGTACACGTAACATTGTGACTCAGTCACGGATGTTGGTGACAGAACCGTTCAATCTCTGTGTATAACCTGTTCCATTCAAGTTCAATTCTTCAGAAAATGGCAGGTGAAGAAAACAATGGCTGTGAAGACACACCACAGATCCACACGGAATTTTACCTCTTTCATTTTTTATTTCAGTATTAGATTGACTTTTGTAGCTGTCCACATGAAAGTGGAGACTTTTTATTGAATTGGTTTGAGTCTAGAACTCAACTGGAATGATATGCTACTAAAGCAAGAAGTAATAAAGGTGGCTGCCTAGGTCTTTGCCACAGGAGGAAGTTGAGATCTGAATTCCAATTTTGCTAAATTGTATTTTCTATCCCTTAAAAAGTTTTATAAGAGAATTACATGAGTAATCTTTTTAAAAAAGCTTTTCAGACATATAATTGACATACAGTTCAATGGTTTAAACATATTTAAAAGAATTGTGCAATCATTATCAGAACCAATTTTAGAGCATTTTCTTCTTTATTATACTCATTATTATTAGGCCCCCTTTTCGCCCCACCCTCCCCTTCCATAGCCCTAACACACTAGTAACACAGTTACTGTTTCTATAGATTTACCTATCTTGGGTTTCATATAAAGAAAAACATACCACCCCTCAAACCAAACCAAACCAAAACAAAAACTACCCAGACAATAACTAAATAAAACACAGAAAAACTCCAATCCTAAAGAAAGTAGAAAATAGTGAAAATTAGAACAAATTTAAAATGGGTCAAAGGGAGAACCAATCATTAGGTGTTAAATTTTAACCTAACTACATCTGCATTAATCCACTACCCAACGCATTTTATCTGATAGCAAGGCTATTCAATTCCTGATCAATGGCCAGAGGGGACTCTCCAGAGTTCATGTGGGGACTCTCCAAATGGATTTTGGACATTCACAGTCATCCATAACCTTCAGAATTGAAGCTCTAAGACAGTTCCTTCCAATGGTCTTGGATTTTATTATTTACCACCCTTGGATCACACAGACTGGTGTGCTTCTTTCATGTAGACTTAGCTGATACCCCATTTAAGTGGTTGCTTACTTTAAGTCAAGGCTTTAAGACTCTGGGCAGTATTCTTCCTGATAGCCAGGCACCCTCTCATTTTTTCACCACACTTGGCTATAGCATCCATCTCTTCAGTGATCTCTTTCCAAGGGCAAGTCTTAAGTAGGCCCACATCATAAGAACTAATTGTCCAGAGGTTAGAGTTTATGACTAAGTTCCAGCTCAAAATCTATTTATACACACACACACACACACACACACACACACACACATATATTGTTATATATATTGCTGGTTCACTTTAGAGGCATCAGTAACATTTTATTGAGGATTATTATAAATCATATCCATGGACTAAATGATGATGCTATCATTTATTTAGCCAATGGTATATAATTTAAATACTGTCAAGAAAAAGAAAGTACACATGTATAGGACAACATTTTAGACTAAAATAAATGTATTGTTGACTTATACAGATTAAAAACTTAAGTGACTAGATGCTATTTGAAAAAACAATGGAGACAGGAATTGGAGACAGGAAAAACTTCAATAAAGCTAATTTACTAAGGCAGAATTATGCTTGTTGGACTAAGAATGTCATAAAAAAGCAAAAGAAAAGTGGGTGAAGGGAGACAGTGGTTGATGTAAGACATGAAACACACACACACACACACACACATATATATTATCAAGGGTTCATGAGGAGGGGGAGGCAGAAAAATGAGCTGATATCAACGGCTCAAGTAGAAAGAAAATGTTTTGAAAATGATGATGGAAACATATGGACAAATGGGCTTGACACAATGTATGTATGTATGTATTGTGATAAGAGCTGTAAGAACTGCAATAAAATGATTAAACTATATATGTATATATTTTTAAAAAGGAATCCAAGCCCCAAACCAAACTCACTGTCACTGAGTCAATGTCAATTCAGAGTGACTGGATAGGGCAGGGCAGAACTGCCCTGAGAGTTTCCAAGACTGTAACTGTTGAAGGGGGTAGTAAACCCTGTCTTTCTTCTTGGGAGCAGCTGAAGGTTTTGAACTGCTGACCTGGTGAATCACAGCTCAGCGAGTGACTTCTATGCCACCAGTCCTCCTTAAAAAAGCAAATAGTATGAAAATTGCAAATATATGGCAGTCTTAAGTTGCCATGGATCAAGAAGTAGTTGTGTGGACAGAACAAGGGAGTGCTGCCTGGTTTAATATCAAGAAAGATGTGCAACCGAGTCGTATCCTCTCATCATACTTACTCCATCTTAACGCAGAGAAAATGAAGAAGAATGTGGCATCAGTATTGGAGGAAGGTGCATCAACTCTCTGCCATACACAGATGACACAACCTTCCTTGCTGACGTTGAGGAGGACTTGAAGCACTTGACGATGAGGATCTAGGAATGCCGCCTTCAGTATGGATTAAAAACTCAATTTAAAGAAAATAAAAATCCTCAGAACTGGACTAATAGGTAACATTATGATACATGGAGGAAAGGTTGAAGTTGTCAATGATTTAGTCTTGCTTGGATCCACAATTAGTGCTCATGGGAGCAGTCAAGGGATCAAAAGATGAGTTGCATTAGGTAAATCTGCCGCCCAAGATCTCTCTAAAGTGTTGAAAAGCAAAGATGTTAGTTACTTTGAGGACTTAGGCGCACCTCATATGTATGTCAAATTTGGACGTTGAATAATAAAAATGTAGAAGAATCACTGTCTTTGAATTGTGGTGCTGGAGAAGAACATTGAAATACCATGGACTGCCAGGAGAACAAGCGTCTTGGAAGAAGTAGGACCAGACTGTTGCTTGGCGGCCAGGATGGCAAGACTTAGTCTGACATATTGTGGACGTGCTGTGAGGAGAGGCCAGTTCCTGGAGAAGGGCATCAGGCTTGGTCAACTAGAGGGGCGGTGAAATGAAGAACGTCCTCAAGGAGATGGATTGACACTGTGGCTGCAACAATTGGCTCAAGCATAGGAGCAATTGTGAGTATGGCCCAGGACTGGGCAGTTCTGTTGAGCTTAGGTTTGCAACAGGTTGGAACTGACTCCATAGCACCTCACAAAAACAATATACCCAAACTATTTTTGAGATGTTCTCTAAATTAAGATGGGATAGACTCAAAGTAATATTTTTGCTCTGTTGGACTAGTTTTAATTTTCTTCAGCCTCAACTTGAACTTACATACGAGCAATTGATGGTCTGTTTCACAGTCAGCCCCTGGCCTGCTTTTAGCTGCTGATATAAAGCTTCTTCATCGGCTCTTCCCTCAGATGGAGTCAGTTTGATTTCTGTGTATTCCAACTGGGGAAGTCCAGATGGATGTGATGCTGATTACGTTGTTGAAAAAAGGTATTTTTTATGAATAGGTCACTGATTTTACAAAATTCTATCATGAGCTCTCCAGTTTCATTTTCATCACAAAATCCATATTTTCGAACTAGTGTTCCTTACTCAATTCCCCAATTTTTGCATTCAAATTGCCAGTAATCGTCAATGCTTGTTTGATCAATTGATTGCATGTTTGCTACATTTCAGACTATGACATTGGTAGAATTCTTCAATTTCCTCATCACTAGCTTTTGTGGGTATTGCCTAAATTTGAATCAGAGTTGTATTGATTGGATTTCCTTGAATGTGGAGAGGTATCATCCTATCAGAGACAGCCCTGCATTTTAAGAAAGATTTTGAAATGTCCTTTTTGAAGTTGAATGCAACACCATTCTGTTTGAATGTTTCATCCCCTGTTTAGTAAACCATATGATTTTCTGATTCAAAATGATCAATACTAGTCCATTTCTGCTTACTAATGTCTTGAAGGTTCATCTTATGGCTTCCATTTAATTTTTTACGGTATCTAATTTTCCTAGATTCAAATTTTGAGCATTTCAAGTTCCAGTTATTAATTGATGCTTGCAGTTGTTTTTTCTCATTTTGAATCATGCTTCGTCAGCAAACAGAGGTTCCAAAGGCTTTGCTCACACAGACTACTCTATCCTCGTCATTGCGGTCAACTCTACTTTGAAAAAACAGCTCTTGCTCAGTCATATTTTGAGTGTCTTCTGACCTGAGGGGCTCATCTTCTGGCACTTTCTCCATTATGCTTCTTTTCATCATGTTTTCAGTATCTGACAATGTCTCAGTTCTGTCCATAAGATTTTCTGTGGCTAATTCCTCAGAGGTGGACAACCAATTAATTCTTTGTAGTCTGTCCTTAGCCTGGAAGCATTGCTGAAACTTGTTCATTTTGGGTGATCCTGCTGGCATTTGAAATACTGATGTCATAACTTCCAGCATCACAGCAACATACGAGCCACCACAGTATGACAAACTGACACCCATGTGGTGGCTTTAAGCCATCGTTCTTCATTTTGTGATGTATTGTAAATGCTTGCCTCTACACTTGTGGTTATAATCTCATTATAGCATGAATTGTCTCTTTTGCTAATAAGGCAGGATTAAGGTCGGATCTACTTTGAGAACCCACCTTACTAGAGGGTGTGATTCAAGTTACCACTTTTGTTTCCTTGGTGGTATGATCTACAGATTATAAAACAAGAACTCATTTCTGGTGTGATGAATGGAGAAAAGCAGGAGACTGTGGTCATGGATTTGGCTGAGACTAGACCTGAGTGAGCATGTACAGAAGACTAGAATCAGAGCCCAGTTACCATTTGAAGAAAATTGCTGGTCAAAAACTTTTGATAACCATCCTACATGTGCTGAGAAACTGAAAAAGTTTATCTCTTGCCTGGGATTCTTAACAATTCGAGCAGGCAGCCTGTCAGCTGACATGATCCATCAGCTCCTGTAGCCTTGTGTGCCAACAGCATGTTTGAAGTGAATGAGAAGAATCCTCCAGATGGATACTCAAACATTGGATTTGGGACTTGTCATCCTCCACATGATGAAGCACTGGAAGCACTTGCTCATCTATACCTGGAAATTTGGAAGACAGCTACTTGGCTAACTGACTGGAAGAGATCCATATTTGTATCCATTCTGAAGAAAGGTGACCCAACAGAATGGTGAAGTTATAGAACAATATCATTAATAACACATGAGAGAAAAATTTTGCTGAACATCATCCAACAACACTTACACTGGTACATTGGCAGGGAACTGTCAGAGATTCAGGCTGGATTCAGACGAGGACAAGCAAGAAGGAATATCATTGCTGATGTCAGATGGATCTTGACTGAAAACAGAGAATTCTAGAAATATATTTATGTGTGTTTTATTAACTATGCCTAGGTGTTCCAGTGCGTGTTCATAGCACACAGTAGATATCCTTTAAAAGAATGAGAATTCCACAACAGTTCATTGTGCTCCTGTAGAACTTTCACATGCATCAGAAGGCAGTTGTGGAACAGAACAAGGGAATACTGCATGTTTCAAATCAGGAAAGGTGTGTATACGGATTATATTCTTGCACCACACTTATTCTATTTGCATGCTGAAAAAAATCACTAGAGATGCTGGATTATATGAAGAAGGTTGTGGCACCAAGATTTGAGGATGGTTAATTACCAGCCTGCTGTATGCAGATGACACAGCCTTGCTTGGTGAAAGTGAGGAGACTTGAAGTACTTGCTGATGAAGATCAAGGATTGCAGCCTTTGGTATGGGTTACAACTAAATTTAAAGAAAATAAAAATCCATATAACTGGACTAATAGGTAACATCATAATAAATGGAGAAGAGGTAGAAGTTGTCAAGGATTTTTCTTGCTTGGATCCATAATTAATGCTCATGAATGCAGCAGTTAAGAGATCAAAGGACACACTGGGTAAATTTGTTGCCCAAGACCTTTTAAAAGTGTTTGAAAGCAAGAATGTGGAGGAATAAGGTGCCCCTGACCTATGCCTTGGTATTTTCAATTGCTTTATACATATATGTAAGTTGGACAGTGAGTAGGGAAGACTGAAGAAGTATCGATACGTTTCAATTGTGATGCTGTGGACTAATATTGAAAGCACAATGGACTGTGGACTAATATTGAAAGCACAATGGACTGTTGAAAGGACAAACAAACTCCTGGAAGAGTACGGTGGAATTCTCCTTGTAAACAAGGATGGTGAGACTTCATCTCACATACTTTGGACATGTTTTCAGAAGGGACCGGTTCCTCAGAAGTAAAACATGCTTGGTGACCTGGAGGGCAGTGAAAAAGAGGAAGGCCCCCCACGAGATGGATTGAGTGTGCCACCAACAACGTCCTCAAGTACAAGACTGCTTGTGAGAAGAGTCAGGATCATTCTGCTGTACATATTTGTAGCTTTGAGTTGGTCCTGGCCAGATGCCACATAACAAGAACCACCACACCAACCCCCACAAACAGGACAGTCATTTCCTTAATGGTTTCGGATTTCTGTGAGATGTGGCAAGGATTTTAGAACCCTAGGATGTGAGGAACAAAACTGCATGGAGGTTATTATTGCTATCAGGGATAATGGAGTGTTACAGCATTCGGAAAATGAGACATTTGGGACACCTTTAACTTTCACCTCATTGGTATCAATCTATAAAGTAATTCTTCTAAAATAAATTATTTTTTTAATCATAGAGACTATTATAGCTAGAACTCAAATAATACCTCTTTAAATAAAAAATCTATTTCTACTTATTTGGTGGGGTTTTAGTAACATTGCCACATGAAAAATGCACATGTCACGCACTGTTTAGCATTCCTCATCAAAACTGGTTTTCCATTTAGCTATAATTCAACAGGTCCAGGTTTCTTTAGTATGAGGAAAAATGAATAGATTTTCAAATTAACATACATAAATACTAAAACATTGTATTTGATATGGTTAACCCATTGTCATCAAGTAAATTTTGACTCATAGCAACACTATAGGACAGAGTGTAATTCCCCTGTGGGGTTTCTCATTCTGTAAATCTTCACAGAAGTAGACTGCCACCTCTTTTTCCACAGAGCTACTGGTGGGTTCCAACCACTGACCTTTTGTTTAGCTGCACAGAGATTACCCACTGCACCAACAGGCCTCCTTTAGATATATTTAAACAGGAAGTCACGTGGTTTAGCTACAGGACTTACCATTATATTGATTTCTAGGGTGAAATCAACTGATCTGAGTGGTAAGTCATTGGTTTCCACCCATCTTATTTGTCTTCTCTTCAACTTAAATTTCACTTTTAAGGTGGAAAGACAAAAGATACTGCTCAAGTACTGGTGAACCCCAAACAGGGATAGAGGGAAAAATCTGAACCTAGATCTTTACACAAGAAATATATTAGTCATATAGGACATGACAATTGGCAAGTCCAACTGGAGAGAAATCCCAAAGAAATCAAACCCTCATGCCCTTCCCAACGGTTAACACAGACTTCCAGGCATTGTCTCAAGCACGGTAATTATTATCATTAAGTAGTTCAGTAAAAGAATACAATAGTGTGTTGCGATTTGAGTAAAATAATTTAACAAAAGAAGAATCTCACTAAAATGGAGAGAATTTCAGAGACAATATTTTTGTTACATTAAAACCAGGTAAAGAAAATTTCAACACATTAAAAAAGCACTTAATGATTTGTTTGAACTGAATACAAAACTAACATTTTTTTCCTATTATTCTTGTTGTCCAAAAACACAATGGAAACCTCTGTTGCTGCAGCACATTGTGGTCTTTCTTAAGAGAAGTTCCAGTGAATGGTAGTACATCTTTAGGTGTGCCTTCACCATTCAAATAACAGCCTATGCTCAAATATGTATTTCACACTATGTCACCATAGCCCAAGAGAAATCTGCCATTTTTGACAGTCGGTGACTTGTGGCTGAATCAGTGATATCTTTAGAGAGAAGTCATTATCAAGCTAGTGAACAAAATATGTATTATAAAGCAGTATATTCATCGTTACTGATTTTTTCTGCATAGGTATGATGGGTTGTAGATCAGCTCTAAAACCAACCAAACTCCCTGCCATCCAACATTGGTGCTGACTCCTGGCGGCCCTCTGGGACAGGGTAACTCTGCGCTGGGAGCTTCTGAGAGTGAAAGCCCAGGCTTTGTCCCACGGAGCAGCTGGCGAATTCCAACTGCAGAACTTTCGGATCACTGCTCAACGCTCACCAACAACTATGCAGCCAGAGCTTGTTAGAGATCAGCTCTAGCACTTAAAAATGGTCAAGATGTCATGAGATTAGCAAATTTAGACAGTAGGGATTTCCGCTATTCTTCGGAGGATGGACGAGCCATTCTGTTCTTATAAGTGGTATTACTTTGCAGAAAGATTAAAATAAAAAAATTATGAAGCAATTATGAAGTCATCTCAACTGACATTAAAGACAAAACTTAAAAACACCCATACTCCCTGCCATCGAGTCAATACCGATTCACAATGCCTTTATAGGAGAGTGTATAAAGACCACACTGAGTTTCTAAGACTAACTCTTAATGGTAGTAGAAAGCTTTTGAGGGACAAGGGCTCATTAGTTAATAGTGAGACCTTTTTTTTGGATAATAAGCATCATTAATAGACTTGATTAAATAGTTAAGGACAAATGGCATTTGAACTGTGCTTTATGGCCTTTATTAATTTTAAAATATTCCATATGGTGTTATGACACAGCAGACAAATTCACATCCCACGAGAGACCAACTAATTGTACCTATGCTAGTAGAACATCACCCTGCTAGCTGACTCAAAGACATCTTTAGGCAAACAATACCAATCACTGATTATCTGTGATAGATTATTTATACACACATTTCTATTGTTAATTGTTATATGGATGCCTCAAATTATTTCAGCTATGGGAAGGTGAAATTAGATTGTGTCAGGTTGAAATCTCATTTGAGAGAATCCCACATTTCTTTGTGACTAATGATTGATGAGGGAAGGGAAAAAACAACAGAATGAAACAGTGTTGCCACCAGAATATTTGTTATTATCCAGAAGAGGCTTTCTGATTAATGCTATGCAGACATACACAACTCCTATTATGAAATATTATGCCATTGATTTGGATATATAGCACTTAACCTAAAACAGCCCCATACTCAGATTCCAGTGAAAGGTTGGAGGTTTGAGTCCATCCAGAGTTTTCTCAGAAAAACACGGTCCTCTTTTACCTATTTCTGAAAAATCAGCCACTGAAATCCTTGTGAAGAACATTTCTGCTCTGACACACATAAGGTCAACACAGTTGAGATCGACTGTACTTCAACAGTTTGTTATTAATATGCATGATTGAAAGCGTGTTACTCATAGTAAGTTGAAAATAGCAAACTAAAATTAAAAAAAATAAAATGAAAATGAGATGAATTTCTTCACATTGTGGCTTTCCCTTTATCCTAATTTTGCTGTATGAAAATGTCAGCTTTATGTTGTTGGGAGACAGTGCTGATTTATCTATTAGGATAATTATAAATCTGATCATTGCTCAAATGAGTAACTTAGGCATCATTTAGTTAGTAGTTGCACATAAACCATTTGTGTAATTCAGATGTCCTATGCTGAGTTCTCTAGAGAAGCAATATTAGTGAAACATATATATATATATATATATATATATATATATATACATATACACACACACAAACACAGATGTAAGCTTATATATATATATACCTCACTTATAAAATATATATTTTACTTATATTTAAAATGAATGAGCTTATAAAAAATAAATACAAAAACCTCACTTATAAATATACATTTCACTTATATATTTATAAGCATCACTAATTTTGCATATATATAACATTAATGAAGCTTGTAAATAATTATATATATTTATAATATAAATATATATTTATGAGCTTCACTAATTATATATGTGTATATATATTCACTTACATACATATATAATTTGAGAAAGCGATCAAGGAAATGTCTTAAAAGGCAGGCAAATTCAACGTCCATGGTTCAGATGTGAGACTAGAGGATTCTCTTGACTTTTGTAGCTGTAGGGAGTGATGAGCCCAAGATCTGAAGGTTAGAAAAAAAGGCTCTGAAGGCCAAAATGAATGAATCCAAGGTTAGTAGGTAATATGGCAGGCTGCTGATAATTCCAAGGATTGGGCAAAAATGAATGAATCCAAGGTTAGTAGGTAATATGACAGGCTGCTAATAATTCCTAGGATTGGCAGGAAATATGGCAGGTCACTAACTTAAGTCCAAAAACCCATAAGTCAGAGGTTGAGCCAGATGCAAGATCTAGACTCAGCAAAAATCAAGAAAGCTTTCTATTACATCCACTTATATTGGAAGCAGGTTACACCCTTAAGGACACTTTCTTTGAACTGATAAAATCTAGGTTATCACAGCATTTATTCTTCTTACAACTGATTAGCTTTATTCTTCTTACAACTGATCCCATTGTAGAATAAATACATTGTAATAGATCTCACTCAATATGTAGGATTAGTAGATTTTAACTTTTAACCCACTGGAAATCCTGGCCCACTCAAATTGACACAAAAACTTAACTAACACATCCAGGACTCAGAATTCTTTTCATACATAACTGAAAATGCAACCTTTTAAAAATGCAAATCTAATCATGTATAACACATATTAAAATAGTTCACTGGCTTTCTTAAATTTCAGCATAATTAAAAAATCATTATATATATACACACACTTATACCTATATATATTAACTACCAAATATATATATATATCCTTTTTATCCTACACACTCTATTGTACCCTATAAGTAAGACCAAAATACTTGTTTCTACACTTACAGTGTTTAGAATGTTCTTCCTACTGAACCCTGCGCTCTGATACATCTTCTGTTTTCCATCGTCACCCAAACCCAGCCTCAAACATTAGGCTCTCCTTCAATCAGTTCAATATTTCATTCCAATGGCTGCACACAACTCACAGGCATTACTCATAGTTGCAGAGCTTATTAGGAAAATAACTGGTCACCATTCAGGATCAGGAACACTCACATTTCAGTTCTTTGATCAGTCATGCCCATAGACACATCTCTCTTTGGGCCTTTGTCTCTGTCATACAGTCACTTGATTCTGCTCTTTATTTATATTATCAGTTAGCTATTTAATCCCTTTGATAAGTCACAAGCACCTCATATTTACATTGTACTACCCATTAATTTGACAGAAGTTACAAAGATTATGCCATATTAAGTAATTGCACCACAATTTGTATCGCTCAACTAAAGAGGCAATTCCTCTGGGAAACCTCCCTTTACCTACCACAATGAATTTGTTTTACTTCCCTTAATGTCAATAACGCAAGCCTCTATCAGTGCATCTGAACCCCTTTTTAATATTAGTTTCCAGGGATGGCTTTACTCTGTCACACACACACACACACGCACACGCACACATATTTAAGTCATTTTATTGAGGCTCATGCAATTCTTATCACAATACATACATGCATCCATTGTGTCAAGCACATTTTTACATTTGTTGCCATCATCATTTTCATTCTAGTTGAACTCTGGTATCAGCTCCTCATTTCCCCCCCTCCCTTCCCCGGACCTTCCCTCCTGAACCCTTGATAATTTATAAATGATTATTTTTTCATGTCTTACATTGGCTGCTGTCTCCCTTCACCCAATTTTCTTTTGTCCGTCCCCCAGGGAGGACATTATATGTAGATCATTGTGATCAGTTCCTCTTTTCTCCCCCACCTTCCCCTTACCCTCCTGGTATGCTCCTCTCATTATTGGTCCAAAGGGGTTGACAGATAAACCCCTTAGCATTGGATTTCAAGCTCCTTGAAGGCAGGTGATTATCTTCTTTCCTTTTATATTCCAGCACAGTGGTTCTCAACCTTCCTGATGCCGCTACCCTTTAATACAGTTCTTCATGTTGTGGTGACCCCATATGTGGGCGTATCTGCATGTGGGCGGACCTGCCTGGAGACAGATAGAGGAGCGGTGTCTGGGTTCCTAAGACCATCAGAAATTTGGTCTTAGGCGACCCCTGTGAAAGGGTCATTCGACCCCCCAAAGGGGTGGCGACCCACAGGTTGAGAACCACTGTTAGCAGAATGCAAGGCAATATTACAAACAAAGCTACAAAGCTTTTATGAAAAGATAAACATCTGAGTTTCAAGTGCTACCCACTCAAGGCACATTTATATTTTGAAAGTGATAAATGCCTTACATTAAGAAAGTGAGTCTTACATTGTGATGAGTGAAATAAGTCAATCAAAAAAGAAAAATACTGTATTATCTCATTATTACGTAAATCAGGAATAGGTAAACATACTGAATAAGTATGTTTATTCATCCTCTCATGGTGAGAGATGAAACCCACATACACACTTTTCCTGATTTTGAACCAAGCATTATGCCGTTGTTCTGTTTACATAACTCCCTCTTACTCCATGAACAGGTTCCACATGAACAAAATGAAGTGGTCTGGAATTCCTAATCTTTCAATTTTGCCACTCATGGCTTGATTTTTTTTCTTTAGTTCTTTCAGTTTAAGATATTCTGACCATGTTCTTCCTTTTCAGTTTTCTAACTCCAAGTATAATATCATACATAAATTTTAAATGTTATATCTTAGTTTGATGAGTAGCATCTGGATTCTTTAAAGCCCTTTCTAAGCAGAAACATAATAGATGGATCTTGACAGAATGGGAGCAAAATTTGGAGCAAAACTGAAATTTGTAAAAAGTCCAGATTCACTGGACCAGTTGACAGAAACTGAGGGAAACCCTCAAACAATTGCTCTGTGATACTCTCTAACCTTGAACCAAAAGGAATTCACAAGGTCAAATTTTAGCTAAATAACAGATGGGCTCAGAAAATAAACAACCTCATTTGTAAAGACTGTACTTTTTTATTCAAAGATCATTGTATCGGGGACTCTAAGACTGTACTTCTTTTAAAAATCATCTAAATGTGATCAAATGATCAACATTTACTCTAAAGTAAAGACAAGCAGGCGATGGGAATTGAGAAAGTACATTGCCAGAAATGGAACAACTAGAACAGAAATAATGAGAATGGTGACACACTGCTATTGAACAAATTCTGTAGAAATTAGTAGATGCGAACCTGATTTTCTTTTTAAAATATCACAAATACACAACAAAACTTTTTTATCCAATAAAAGAAAAGCAAGTCAGTTTAGCTTGTGGAATTTTAGCTTTTCATCACCTTCAGAATAAAGCATATGTGCATTCCGCAATGCTGGGGTGAGTATTATGGAAATGCAATAGGGATGTGGGAAAGAAAAGCAGTTGAGACTCTGAAGACAGGACAACATCAACTAGTTGATTATTTGTTGGTTAGTCATTTAGTGACAGTGACTTAAACACAAAGGGAAAGTGTAGGGCAGACGTCCTAGGTCACTTTGGGGAACTGCATGGAATATTTGCACGGATGACTACGATACTTGATTAAATAGCTCTTGTTGTTTGTATCATTCTCCTTTACAAGATGCTGAATACAAGTATCAAGTATGACAATAAATATATGCTGTACTTATGTGAGTATAGATGAGTATAAATGTCAAGGTTACTGACCTTTGGGGAAATCAGTAAACATAAGGAAATAAATTATGTTCCAAATGAAAACTTTTGTATTAAACCGTTTACTCATTTACTTGTGTTTGATTATTTTTCACTCAATCCCATTAACAAAACACTCAACTTGCCAATATTATTTACCCAATGTTATTGATAGGGTACTTACTCTTTCCGGAACTGTGCTTCTCTCAGAGTCTATAGAGTATAAAAGAATATAAGCGCGTAAGGCAACATCATTTACCTCCAGAAACTCATTACAGAGTACAGGATACATAGAAATTAATAGGTAAGTCTTGTAAGAGGTGATGGATTTTATGTATGAGGCAAATCTTCATAGCTTTGTCACATAGCATATGGACTCTCATTAATCTGGAGAGGCAAACAGAAAGACAAGAAGACCTCTCAAAGAAACTGAGCATCATCTATGTCTCACAGGAAAAGTGGGAGTCAGAGGAGCACGACAGTAGCTCCAAGCAGATGAAAGAGCAGATGATCAAATAAATACAACACCAAACCCACTGCCATTGAGTTGATTCAAACTCACAGCAACCTTATAGAACACCCTTTGGGTTTCTGAGACTTTATATGTTTATGATAGCAGAGCACCTCATATTTCCCTCATATTTAAATACAGGATGTGTGATTTTATGATACTACAATATTAGTAAGTTTTTGATATATTTCTAAGGGTTACATTTGTACAACTATAAATCATTGAGTTTTGAAGGAGGACATGCAATATAATGCCATTTTTTAAATTGCCAATTCTTTTTTTAAAATCATTTTATTAGGGGTTCATACACCTCTTATCACAATCCATACATACATCAATTGTGTAAAGGACATTTGTACATTCATTGCCCTCAACATTATCAAAACATTT
>NW_022111373.1:62499436-62524452 GCF_000313985.2 Echinops telfairi
AGCATCATAGAATGCCAATTTAATAGAAGAAAGTATTCTTGCATTGAGGGAGTACTTGAGTGGAGGCCCAATGTCTTTCTGCTACCTCAATATTAAACCTATAAATATATGCACATAGATCTATTTCCCCCATCCTCATATATAAATACATTTGCATATGTACATCTCTTTATTTAGACCTTATAAATGCCCTTTGCCTCCCAGCTCTTTCCTCTATTTCCTTTGACTTTCCTCCTGTCCCACTATCATGCCCAGTCCCCACCAAGGTTTCAGCAATTCCTCCTGGTTACATTACCCTTTATCATGCCCTACCAGGCCTCCCACACCCTCCTCACCACCGATTTGGATCACTTGTTGTTCCCTTGTCCCTGGGTTTTTTAACACCAATATTTTTCTCCCCACCTCCCCCTCTCCCATGTCCTCCCGGAACTATCAATCCCGTTGTTTTCTCCCCCAGATTGTTTGTCCAGTCTATCTTACTTATACAGACCTGTGGAGAAAATAACATGCACAAAAACATGACAGAGCAATGGTCAATTCTTGAAGCAGAGAACAATGAAAGTATATTGATAATATGGGTGCTCGTTGATCATTCTGATACACTTAACAGATTAGTGCCAATTATCTCAAGAACATAAAGATGTGTAATTAGTTTAAGGTTAAGTATATGCTTGATAAGTATGTGGAACATTTGAAAAGATATGGCGAGTAGGCAATATGATGAATATCGCAGAGTTTAAGCACAAGGTCTACATATTAAAATATAGATATTAAATTAATTAATTCTGGAAATATTTATTGATTATATAATACATGCTTATGCACTCATTCTTACTGTATCAATTCTGACTCATAGCAACTCTGTGAGGACAGGGTAGAAAGACTAAATCTTTCCAGGACCAGAAAGCTTCACTTTCTCTTCTGGAGTGGCTGGTGGATTTGAATCACTGACCTTATGGTTAGCAATCACACTATGCCACCAGAGCTTCTTATAATATATACTAGTTGCTTTACATACAATGATGAATAACAACAAATTTTGACCCACAACATATTTGCACTAGAATTATGGAGACAAAGAAGTAAAGTGTTTTAAAAGTCTATCCTGTAGGGGGAATCTAATCTGTGGGAGGTTAGAAGAGATCTACAGAACTGATATCCAGGAGGTCAAGAAAGAAGAAAACATTTTGAAATTGATTTTGGTAGTAATTATACAATACTGCTTGCTGTGATTGAACTATAGAATGGTATGGTGCCTGGATTAGCTCCTAATACAATGGTTTGGAAAGAGATGGAAAGAAAAATGTATAAGGTGTGAGGAAACTACTCACAGTGAAATGCTGTCATATACTAATCTCAAAGGAGAGTGGTGGTAGAAAAATGGGAATTCATAATAGAACTTGAGATGGAGCATCTGTAGAGGTAGACGGAAAGACAAGAAAGCAGAAATCAAGAGGACTGAGTTTGAGAAGAGAATCAAATCAACAGACTTGAACACTAAAGCTTCCTAGAAGCTCAGGACTGAGAAGTGTTCAGTGGATTGTGGAATTTGTAAGTAATTAATGTTCTTGACTGGATCAGGCTCAGTGAGTTAAAGGGAAAAAAAACAAACTTCAATTTGGGGAGTGGCAGGTGGAGAAAAGCAAATAAATATCACCTGCTATTTTTATGAAAGGAGCCCTGGTGGTATGTTGGTTACTGTTGGTTTTCTAACACAAGGTTATGTTCAAAACCACCAGCTCCTCTGGAAAAAAAACAAAAGTTTTTTACTCTCATGAAGAGTTAAAATCTCAGAACCCCACAGGGATATCTACCCTGTCCTATAGGGCCAGTGTGAGGCATAGGTGAATCTGTGGCAATGAGAGGTCCTTTCATGAACTGTGAAGGACAGAAACAGCAAAGTATAGAATGTCATTTAATAAATCTACATTAAGATATTGCTGGTATTGAGGATGTCTTTAAATATTGGAAAGACAAGTAGATCATTTATGGGAGAGCATCCTCCAGGATGCCATAGAAAGCGGGGTCGAGGGACAAGGTAGGAGGAAGTTGGTTGCAGTTGCATATTTCTTTCACTGAATCTTGAGAGATGATGGAAATCCTGGGTCTAGGTACAAGTTAAGTCCCTGGAAAAGGATCTTCAATGAGAGGGATTGAGATAGGGGTTGGAACAATGAGCTTAAACACATTTGTGAGGATGTTGTAGGATGAGGCAGTGTTGTATTTTGTTGTACATAGAGTTACTATGAGTTACTATAGTTGGCATCCAAGAGCAATATGTACACATAATTGTAACTGGAGAAAAGCATATACTTGCTAGAGCATCTACCCAGTGATTTTCCTTTCTCTGCGAAGGGAGCCTGAAATAATTTGAGGGCATATAATTGAGATCTTGAAGAGAATGGTGAAGGTATAAAGTCATGGGCAGTTGGAGGAAGGGTTGCTTAGAAACCCTCCAAGGGATTTCCAGGTGGTTTTTGATCAGATCTGAAGTAAGAGACCATTGTCACGTGTTTTTCTAAGAAAAAGGATTTATGAGCTGGAATCTATATACATAAATATTTTGACTTGTGGTTGAAGATGCATAGGTTGGGAAAGTAAGGGAGTAAGGGAATTAAAGATATTAGCAAAAAATTGTTTCAATCCATCTTTCAAATTTTTCCTCATCAAAAACCTTGCAGGGTCTTCTATAGCAGCTTAATGTTGTGCTGAGACAGAACTCTTTTGCCTTCTGTGGTCAAATATGGCCAAGGTGGAACTTGGCTGGAATTCTCTGATCAATTGTTTTAGTGGTATAGGTAGCCTTGTACTTTTATAATACCACAAACATACTAAATTTAATAAATTGTAGTAAATTATGTTTTCCTAAGATTGGTTAAAATGATCTATGAAATCTATGTAGGTTAGCAATGGGAATGATGGCTCACAGGAACAGGTGTGGATTAAACGGTATTCAAAGATAACAACATCAGAGTCAGGGGACAAGAGGGTTTATAGGAAACCATGCTATGGAAAGCTATTAGAAATCACGACTTCTGAAATTACAGGAGACAGCACAGGCCCAAGTGTGAACTGAGCCTGGATTAGAGTGGAGTGGAAAAGCGTGCGAGCTTTTTGTTGGAAGGTCCACAGAGAAAAAGTCAACATTGCTATCATCTTTCCTTTTTGCCTCTGTCATTTTCTTTAATATCTCCATTCTAGTGAGACTTTAATTGGGAATACATTTATGGTATTTACATGCATAATGTTATGTCAAGTTTAGGGGTGGTAAAAGTTTAGGGGTGATATCTAACCTGTCAATCAGGTCCCGGCCTGTCAATCAGGTCCCTGCTTTCTTGTGGACGTGGTCTTCTCATAAGGAGGGCCCAGGGAATCTCCCCCTCCCTGTCTTCTCTCTCCTGCACGCTGGCCACCCTGAAGTGTTCAGGAGCCCTGCCATGTTTTCACAGACCTTGGATCCACATGACATTGCAATCACTGGCCTGCGATATTCCTGCATTCTGTTTGCATCATTGCGTGCGACTGCGTGAGTCTGAAGAGGGACTTATGGGCTAATATCAGGTTTAGGAACTTGAGTTGGACCAGACTGGGATGTTTTCTTGATATACAATTACTTCTTGATACAAAACTCTTTCTTACACATAATTGCATGTCATTGGAATTTTCTTTAATCAACTTGGCCCAACACAGTATTATAAGAATATAAATAAACTGAAACAAGAAGATTATCAGAAGTTTGGGCACAATGGTTAAGTGCTTGACTGCTAGCTCAAAGGCTATTGATATGAAACCACACAGTGGATCCATGGGGTAATCTGCCTAGAAAAGTCTCTGGAGGAAATTCTATTCTGACACTTGGGGTTGCTGTGAGTTAAAGCATACTGAGTGACACCCAAAAACAATAGAGTGCCTCTGAAGATCAGAGATTATCTTTTTCATATGAATAAATGATTTCATGAATAAATACAAGCATGGAGTCTATATCAAGAGGAATAAATAAACTAAGTACCCTTCAGGATATTTTTCAGTTCTTTGCAGTTCAGTTTTTACAGTACTTTTCAGTTCTTTCATGTGAGCAAAAGTTCATTATAAATGCTGTTACATAATAATAATTTAAATTCCTGCTTTCTCCCTCATTTCACAAACTGCAAAAATATGAATCTTATCTTAAAATCTTATTTTTCTGAGCATTTCTGTTGTGGATCAAGTTATTAAGTTCTAATGTTTACATTTTTTTCTATATAATTTACTGAAATCATTTTCTTTTTCTTCTTTTTTTTTTCTGAAGAATGACCAAAAACAAATATTTTACTTTTATAACTGCATAAATGTGATCCAAATGGGTCCACCACTAAGTTTTCATGTGGGTGAAATCATTTTCAAAATCACATATGTCAGCTAATTATAGTTTGTTAATCATAACTATATTGAAACAATTTTCTTAACCATAGAGCTTTCCTAAGAAGATTAATGTATAGGATTGCTGAAGACAAAATGGGTGCATAAGCAAATATGGTGAAGAAAACGGATGGTGCCCAGCTATTAAACGATATAGTGTCTGGGGGTCCTAAGGCTTGAAGCTAAACAAGCGGCCATTTAGCAGGGAAGCAACAGAGCCCACATTGAAGAAGCACACCAGCCTGTGTGGTCATGGGGTATTGATGGGAAAAGGCATCAGGCATCAGGAGACCCCAAATAAATAAATATATAGATACAAATGATAGGGGTAGGAGTGGAGACCCAAAGCCCATAATTGGACATTCCTTCACTGAAGAGTCACAAGAAAAGAATGAGACAGCCAGGATGCAGCACAGCACTGATGGAACACCCAACATTCCTCTAGTTCTTTAATGCTTCACCCCCCTCCCCCACTATCATGACCCCAATTCTGCCTTACAAATTTGGCTAGACTGGAGCACGTATGCTGGTAAAGATATGAGCTCCCAACACATGGAATCCAGGACAGATAAACCCCTAAGGAGCAGCATTGGGAGTGGCAATACCAGGAGGGTAGGAGAAGGGGGTGGGGAAAAGGGGAAAAATGGGGAACGGATTACAATGATGTATAATTCCCCTCCCTCCACAGGGGGACAAACAACAGTAATGCAGACAAAAGGAGACAGTGAAGTGAAGGTTTGAAAATAATAATAATTTATAATTTATCAGGGTCCACGATGGTGGAAGGGTGGAGGATGGAGGAGGATAAAAGAGGAGCCAATACCCAGGGTTTAAACAGAAAGATATTTTGAAGTTGATGATGGGGACATAGGTATAAATGTGCTTCATACAATTGATGTGTGGATTGCTTTAAGAGCTATAAGAGCTCCCAATAAAATGATTTATAAAATTAAAAAAAGAAAATTAATGTGTAAATATACTTAGTAAATTCTTTTAATATAGGTGACATAGTCTGTAATTTTGTGATTGATCATGGCAATGGTTTCTATTCTATGGCCTTTAATTACCACTCCACAGGTAGCAACATAAGACATGTTGATACATAAATCATGTTATTTATTTGTTTTGTTTTAATGTCCTGGGAGTCTCAGCTGACATTTCATAGCCATTCTTACATCAGTAAACCAGGAGAGAATTCTTTATTTCTCTCTTTCCACCTTTCCCTTCCCTTCCTCTTTCCCCTTCACTCCTCTACTTTCATCCTTTTCTTGTCTCTGTCCTCCCTCTCTGTATTTCTCTCTCTTGCTGAAAGTCCCTGACTTCATTATAGGTACTTTATGGAAATAGTGGTTTTTACTTGCATAGCAAAGGGTTAGATGCTACACTATGGCAAGTGTTATTCAAAATTTTAAAGTTATTATCTAAAAATGTTATTCTGAAAATTTCAGCATTTTTTGATAGGCTGCATTTTGTAAGCTCCAGCAGAAGTAATGTGGTATAATGTGTTACTAAATTGATAGTAAAATAGAATTTCAAGTTATATATTTTTTCAGTGTATATGCAAATATGGGCAGTCTTACTGCTTGCTGTGCCCACAAATTGCAGTCATTCAGAATGAAATGTAATAGGCTTCTTTGTAGGATTTGTGGGCATCATTTTCAAATCTATATTCGTGAGGAATGAACCATTCAAATCTAAATATAGGAGAGATAACTTGGAAATCTGTTTATAGAAATTTAGACAGAACATCTACACCAGGCGATAAATAAAATTAGCTCATTCAGATTGTGTTAATGTTTAAGATAAGGAGAAAGTGGTTACTGCTGCTAGATCTACAGTTAAAGTGCAATCACAAGAGGAAAAATACTTTTAGAATGTAAATATGGTAAAAAAAAAAAAGAAAATCTAAATGTTTGATCAAAAGTAAACTCTCTCAAGGGTAGAATTCTCAAAGGTGACTTACCCAAAAATCTCTTTAGATGTTCACCCTTTAGTATGAGCATTTAATCTTTTCCACTCAGCTTTGAAATTGAACTTGTTCAATCAGTCTTGTGCCATTTGAAAACAGTATATATGTTTGAGAAAGTGTCTCATCCTCTCTCTAACTACTGCCAACGGCAAAATGCCACCTCTCTGCATTTATCTTACTGAGACAAAATCAGAAGCTATGGAGGCTGAGATACTAAGGATACAAATGAATTCATAAGCCCCAACCAATTTCTGAAAACTATTTATGTATTGTGTGAATGAGCTTATTTACCTTGTGTTAGCATAACACACACACAGTTGCAATGAATCAATTTGGTGCATAGCAACTCCATGTGTGTCAGAGTAGAACTGTAATACATAGGGCTTTCCATGGCAGATTACCTTGGAAGTAGACGTCACATATTTCTCCTCTCGGAGAACCTGCAAACCTAAAAGCACATTAACTGTTTGTGCCACACAGAGGCTTCTGTTATTGGTGTAGAGAACTTAAATGATGATGGCTATGTAATTAACTGTTTGAAACTATGAAAACAACTTACATTTTCTGTTCTAGAAGTGGAAGTTTTCAGAAACTTTGCTAATGAAATTGTGATACACTTGGATTCTTACTAAAACATGAAGGATAAAGGCAAGGAATGTCCAAGGAGAAGAAAAGATGAGTATTAAATGATCATATTTTATATGAAATGAATAAATTGAAATCTATGTGCACAACTTTAAACTGGAATGCCTTATAGCCTTCAATATAGTTTATATCTTAACAAAGAAAACAAAAACCAATATGATCAATAAGAACATCATGATAATGGAGAAAGTATTGATTTTTGTCAAAGATTATATTTTACTTGGCCCCACAATCAATGCCTATGAAAGCAGCTTTCAGAAAATCAAATGACATATTGCAATGGGCAACTATACTGCAAAAATCCTCTTTAACCTGTTAAAGAGCTAAGCTGTCACTAGGAAGAATACTTTCTCCTGATCCAAGCCATGGAATTTCAGTTGCCTCATTTACATGTGAAAATTGAATAACGAATAAAGAAAACTGCAGAAAAAATGCTGCATTTGAATTATGGTGCTGGCTAACATTTTTAAAGAGATGGAAAAACTAATCATTAGCTCTATGGAAAGGAAAGAGACCAAGGATAAAGAAGAATATCGAAGTCGGAGGCATTTCACTTCCTGACTTTGAAAACTAATAAGCAACCGTGGTATTTGAAATAGCCTGGTATGGGTACAAGGACAGGAATATAGCTCAATGGACAAAGTTGAGCTACAAAGATCATTAATGAAAAACTAGGGACAGACCTAGCTTCCCTGTTACAGTACACCATCAAACAATAATGAAAGCATGGAAACAGCAAAATACTAACCAGATAACCATCAGGAGTTCCTACAATTAAGACACTTCTGTGTTTTAAAAACTTTCACCAAGAGGGTTAAAAAAGAACTCACTGGCTGTAAAAAAAAAATATGACAATGACATATTGAGTACAGGACTGTCTCTAAAATTACAGAAAATGTCAATACCTCAACAATAAAAAAGGTGAATAATTCAATTTTAAAAATGGGCAGTGGACATGAACAGACACTTCACCAAAGAAGGCAGTTCATAAACACATATGTGAAGACACGCTTGTGATCGTTTGACAGTAGAGAGATGTGAGACAAAATAGCAATGGAAGAACACTTCACCTCAGCATTGATAGCAAAGCTAAAAACAGACAACAAAAAATAGCGAGTGTGCAGAGATTGTAATGCTCATCCACTGTCATGGACTGTAAAATGGAGCATCCACTGTGGAAAATGATATGATGTTTTCCTCAAAAAGTTGGAAATAGAAATACCATATGATCCAGCAATCACCCCAACTTATATATAGCTCTTAGTAACAGGAACCACAGCACATAAGAACATGTATGTGCACATCCATGCTCATCCCTATACAAAACACCAAAAGATGTTAACAACCAAAATCCTATCATGGATAAAAAAACACACACAATAGACCCTATGTCCAGTTAAAGAATAGTTATGAATATGTAAAACACCTCATAAAAATGAATGAACAAGGAAGACATTACGTTGCGTGAAAATGATCAATCACAAAGCACACATATGGCGGACTTCTGGACCAATGGCAGACCAGGTAGACTTGCTATTCAGACCCTCAACAAAGACATCAGAGAACAAATTAAGTAGATGTGCTCAGTAATCCTAGAACCCTGAGCTTCCAAGGCTCGGATACAGAATTGGACTGAATACCAACTAGGAGAAGACAAAAGTAGGAGACAGTTGGATGAATTGTCCATTGGCATGTCCCAGCAATCATCTTGAACTTGTGCAAGTGGCATTGGGTTGAGACAACAATCTAAAAACGCAAATGCACATTGGTCATTTGATGAGAAAGGTAAGATCCTCCTGTTTTTCACAGCTTCCTGGTGGCCAAAAGGGTGCCTAACCCAACCCCCACCCTGCCAATGGTCTTTCATATTCTTCCCTTTGCCTTCCTTGTGTTGCACAGCTGCTACTCTGCCGAGGATGAAGTCTCCCCGCCAGGGACTGGGTTCCTGATGCACCACCTGTGCATCCACAGGAATGTGAACTCTGTCTCCTAAGACCAGTAGGACATGCAGGCAAGAATTTCTTCTGTAATCAAACACACTGTCCTTAACCGCCCTGTGGGTCCCAAAGAATTCCTTCTAGGAACAAGCACCCTGATATCAGCCACCCCCCAGGAGGAACCCAGACAACACTGTCAGCACAGCCTCATTTAGTACTGATCCCTCCTCCTTTCCCCTTATGGGCTGGCAGAGAGTGCTGACACATATTAGTGACTTGAGAGCCACAATTTTTCATCTTTGGGTCCAGTGTTTTCCTGAGCTCCCCCCCCCTCTTTTTTTCTTTCATTTCCCCCACTCCTTTCTTTTCTCTCTCTTCCCTTGCCTCTTTTTAAAACTCTCTTTGCGTTCCTTTTCTTTCTTTTCTTGTGATCCTCTTTCCCTCTTTCATTCTTTCTATTTTGCATTACTCTTCTATTTTATCTTCCTCTTTTCTTCCCCCTCCCTAGTTTTCCTTATTGTATTTTGCTTTTTATTCCCCGTCCCCCTTTTTTTTTGGTTATTGCATTATTTCTTTTTCTGCTCTTTTCCTTATTTCCCCTGCCTTTAAACAATATCTATTATGTCTTTTTTGTGCACCTTTGCTTCTCTCTTTATCCCACCCAATGGGAGATAGTAACCTGCCCATACAGCTAAGCCAGACCTGTATCTCTTGAAGCTTTACCTACTGGGTGAGAGCCACTACCCAATATGATACCATCGGAATAGTCAACACTAGCCGAACCATCCTCAACTGTCGTACATCAACAGTGAACAGAGAACTGTGCACACTCTCACATTCTTTTTATACTCCAAAGAAGACAGATGGTGAGTGCCTAAGCATACACTACTATAAAATCAACAATGAACTACAAATACAAAAGCATTGTAATAATCAGAAAACCTTGGAGACAATAGACACTTTGCATTCATATGAAAAAAAATCAAACATGGGAACAAGATACAGAGCCAGAAACTTTTGTGAAGAAAAAAATGGCATTGGAACTACCTGAAAGGAATGAAAAATAATTAGATTTAGGTACTTTCAACAGACTGAGAGAAAGATTTTGAACGCTGCAGATGAAATCAAGGAAAAACCTAGAAGAACCCAGAAAAACAAAATAAACGAAAGATTAGAAACCTTCAAAAAGCAGTAAGTAGAAATCCAGAAAATTAATATTAATATTTCAAAAATGTTAATATCTTCAAAGGTATTATAAAAATATAATTACAAGCTAAAAAGAGGGAATAGTGTAGTTAAAGAACACCCAAATGTGGAGGAAGTAAATAGAGTTAACTTGGATGAAGGGGAAGACAATGTATAATAAGAAGGATGCTGGCCAAAAAACAAAAAAAGATGATGGACACAAGGGAAGATAAATACAGTTACAGGCAAGAGAGCTAAGGATGTTATATACACAATCTTCCAAAACTTGTGATCTATAAGCAGTTGTGTGGATAGACATGTAAACTGAACAGATTTGGAGGGTAAGTGGGAGTATACTCACAAATATGACTCTGAAATCAGAAGAGCTAGAGTGTGCCTGGCTGCCACTGTGAACTGCTTCTAAAGGAATTACACTAGCAGGCCCTGGATAGACTGAGAGAAAAATGTGAAACAAAAATCCCAAATAATTAAAGGCCAGATTATTGGTCATATGGGGACTGGTCAAACCCCAGTACTATGCCCCTTAGTCACCCTTCATGTCTGGGATTAACATACCCATATGGCTCAATTTTCAGCCAAATAATAGACAAGTCTATAAGGAGACCCAAAACAACACACCTTAGAAAAACCAGCCATTTGAAATAAAAGGGGCAGCATTTACCTAAGAACAAAATTCCGAAAACTTAGGAAAGAAGGAGGAAGCGGGATAGATATTGTTATATTGAGGGGACTACAATTAATGAGATGGAAAAATATGAATCGTTGCATGTAAAACTGATGATCTGCCCTGTAAACTGTAAACCTTCACCAAATTTACAGTAAAAAGTTTTTAAAAGGGCAAATGCTTTTTGAGGTCACTATTTTAGAAGATGGAGAAAATCTTTTCACACATGCAAAATTCTTTGATGGTTAACGGGGGTGAAAGGGAGAGGTTGGTCAGAATTGGCTAGATGGTAGACACCTGTTTATTTGGTTTAAAAGGGAGATAATTTACAGTAAGAAGGAGGTTAGCAAAAATGATAGAGGCAGAGATGACACAGAGGAATTCAAGAGTTAAAGGAAGCAGAGGAAAATAATGTTATATAAATAACCCCACAATCACAATGACCTATAAATAGATGCATGGATAGACATGCAGACTAAATGAGTGTGGGTGGGAGAGTGGGACTATGCACATAAATATGTATATTTTACAGAACATATTTGTACATGATATTTACCTTTGTTGCAAATATGTTCATTTAAGTGGTGGAATATACAGGGTACAAAAATATTAAGATATATTATACATAACCAAATACCTTAAGGAATGGGTTGCTGGACCATGGGGCTCAGGACTATGGTTTCAGGAATATTAAGGTCAGTCCACAAAGACAACATTTTACATGTTCTTTTGATGAGCAGCAACTGGGGTCTTAAACGTTCACGAATGGCCATATGAAGTGCAAAAATTGGTCTCTCCCCGTCCAAAGGAAAGATGAGTGATGAAAATTGAAGACACCTGGGAAAAGTTAATCCAATGGATAGAGAGACTGCGTGAATATCAGTTTTCATGACCCCAAGACTAGGAGAATAAGACAGTGACCAGCGGCCACTAACAACTGTTCTGAATAATATCACATTAGAGGGTCCTGGATGGAACGGGAGAAAAAGTGTAACAAAAATTCAGAAGAAGAAAAGAGATTAGGCTTACTGGTCATATAGGGACTGGTGGAACTCCTGAGATTGTGGCTCTTAGTCACCCTTACAGTGGACTGAACTCAATTTTTAGCCAAGCTGTAGCTAAGTCTATAAGGGGAATCCACCCCTTCTCTTTCATTTTACCATACTGCGGTGGCTTGTGTGTTGTTGTTATGTTGGAAGCTATTTCACTGGTATTTCAAATAACAGGAGGATCTCCCAAGGTGGACAGGTTCCAGCAGAAAGTCCAGATTAAGAACAAAGCTTGCCACTTCCAAGGGACTGAGCCACTCAAAACATCATGAATAGAAGCAGAAAATTGTCAGAGATAGTACCAGAAGATGACCCTTCAAGTCAGAAGGCACTTAAAGTATGACTGAGGAAGACAGATGCCTTCTCACAGTAGAGTTGACTTTTGTGACCTGGATGAAATAAATCCTTTAGACCTTCATTTGTTATTGTGCACCTCTCAAAATGAGAAGAAACAGCTGCAGATATCTATTAATAATAGGTACTAGCAAAGTACAAAGTATGATTCAAGAAAAATTAGAAACAAAACAGAATGAATACAGATCAATATCCTAAAGTTTAAATGAACTGGTATGGGCTATTTTGAGTCAAGCAGTCATATGGTTTCCTATGCTGGGAATGACACAATCAAGATGTTTGGATATTAATTGTCATTCATGATCTTCATTGTCAAACAGGACATTTCAAGATATATCTTGAAGTACAATGCTGTCTCAGGATAATTTTTATCTGCATATAAGGAAATCCAGTTGGTAAAATTATTATTCAAATTTATGCATCAACCACTAAAGCTAGTATTTAAGAAATTGAAAATAATTTCCCCAAAAACTTCAGATCTGAAGTTGATTAAGCATGCAATCAAGATACATCGATAATTATAGGTAAATAAAATACACAAGTTGGAAACAAAAAAAGAGGAACAGTAGTGAGAAAATGTGGCCTTGGTGAAAGAAATGAAGCTGGAGATTGCATGATAGCATTTTTCAAGTTCAACTACTTCGTAAAAAATACCCCTTTTCAGTAACACAGAAATACATGTGCTTCTGACGGAATTTTCAGAAATCAAACATGATATTTTTGAGAAAGACCACTGGAGAAGCTCAAGATCCTCTGCTAAAACCAGGTCAGTGGCTGACTGTGCAACAGACTACTAATTGCTCGTATTTAAGTTGAAACTGAAGCTTAAGAAAATTAAAACAAGAGCATGAGAGTCTATTATACTGAAATTTTGAAAACATCTCAAGAACAGATTTGACACCTTGAACACTAATGACAGAAGACCTGATGAGCTGTGAGATGACATCAAGACCACCATATATGAAGAAAGCAAAAGATCAGTGAAAACACAAGGAAGAAAGAAAAGATTAGTGTGGATGTCAGAAGAGACTCTGAAGCTTGCTCTTAATCACAGAGCAGCTCAGGCAAATGACCACAATGATGACATCACAGAGCAGAAAAGAAAATTTCAAGGGGACTCTTGGGAAGACAAAGTAAAGTATTATAATGAAATGTGTAAAGATATAGAATTAGGGAAAAAGAATTAGAAAATAAAAAAGGAAGAACTTAGACTGAAAGAACTCAAGAAAAAAATCAAGTCTTGGGTTGCAATATGATAAGATTGTAAGGCAAATTGTTGAATGATACAGTAAGCATCGAAAGAAGATGGAAAGAATGCACAGAGGCATTGTGCTAAAAAAACAAAATAAAAAACCCAACTAACTGGTTGACATTTAAATATTTTAAGAGATAGCATATGATCAAGAACCAATGGTACTGAAGGAAGAAGTCCAAGCTGCACTGAAGATGTTAGTCAAAAGAAAGCTCCAGGGATTGACACAATAGCAATTGAAATGTTTCAACACATTGTCGAAGCACTGAAGGCACTCATTCATCTATGCCAAGAAATTTAGAAGGCAGCTATCTGGCTGGACGGAAAGATATAGATTTGGACACTTTCCAAAGAAAGGTGACCCAACAGAATCCTCAAAATAAAAATGATATCATCTATAGGTCAAATTGTGCTGAGCATCATCCAACAATGGTTACAGTATTACGTTGACAAAGGAATCACCAGAGATTCAGGCCCGATTCAGAAGTCAAGCAGTCACTGCTGATGTGGGATGGACCTTGGCTGAAAGCTGAGAACAACAGAAACATACTTACTTGCGTTTGATTGACTAGGCAAAGGCATTTGACTGTACGGATCATTAAAAACTATGGATAGCATTGAAAAGAATGGGAATTCCACAATACTCATGTATGAATTACTAACTGTAAAATACATTCTTCTCTGTAAACCTTCACCTTCACTCGATTCAAATACACATAAAAATGATATTGTTGAAGATGTATATTGGATACATTGTGGACTACCCGAAGAGTGAATAAATCTGTATAGGTCAAGGTACAAGCAGAATGTTCCTTAGGAACGATGATATCCAGATTTCATCTCAAGTATGTTGCACAGGTTATCGGGAGAGACTAGGCCATAGAGAAAGACATCTTGTTTCATAAAGCAGAGGGTCAACAATCCAAGATTTGGATTGACACGACAATGCATTCAATCACAGGAGTGTCTGTGAGGATGACAGGAGAGTCTTTCCTTCTGTTGTACTTAGAGTCCTTAAGAATGATAGCTGACAACAGCCGCAGCCATCAGGTGCTGATTCCATATGGATTTTTCAGAATGGGGAAAATGTTAAAAATTCATATTTCTGCCTTGTGGTTTCGTACTCTCATCTGGTCAAATTCTGCATGCACCTTTCTCCTAATTTGGTATACAAATTTCCCAAGATTTTAACATGTATCTCCAAATATAATTTGTGACTATAATATTGTTATCTTTCATAAAGTTTATTATAATTCATAGTAGCCCCAAATGACAGAAGAGAACTGCCCCAAAGAGTTTGCCAAAGGATGCAATTTTTACAGGGCCAGATAACTAGATCTTTCTTCCATGGAGCTGCTGGGGAATTTGGAATACCTACCCATTATGCCACCAAAGTTCTTAATAGAGAGTTAAAAAATGTTGCTAAACTTCATCCACATATGTAGATTCATTTCACTAAAGGAATGAAAACTTTGTGACAAGCACTTTTCTTTTAGTTAAACATCATTTGATTTTAGTACTTTTATAACTCACATACTCTAAATAAATTCATGCAATGAGAATGTTAATAGCAAGGTTGATGCAACATTAACTCTTAGTGACAGTTAATCCAATCCAATTTCCCAGCAGATCCAAGGAGAGATGGAAACAAAATCTATACATTATATATTTATATTTCCTTCTATTTTACCATTGTATTAAAATATAGAACAACAGTCACATGAAGGCACTGTAGAAACCATATACGTGGTGAGCAAATGAAGCATGTTCCCAGTACTCTAGTCCTCTTGCAGACTATAGTTTATGAGAGGCAACACAGTATGTCCCACAGATATTCAATCTAGGAAATAAGCAGCAAAATGAGCAAGTACAAAAACGAAGTTGGAAAGTTATAAATGAGCAATGGATCATGATCTAAGTGCATTTATTGGGTTTTCAGTGAGAAAACCCTATGGACACATTTAGACCATATGGGATGGGATCAAGCGATCATTTTATTGAAAGAGCGAAGGGCTTATAGGAGAGCTAGCATTTCTTGCGTGCTTTCTATGTAAGAAAGGGGAGAGTTTGGTCATCTCTCAGAACACTGTGGAATCTTTATCTTTGGCTATAATTGGTAGTATTTGAATATAATTGAATATATTTGATTATAATTGGTAGTGTTCTTTCATTGAAGAATTTTGAATTATTATTAAATTGAAAATGGGTATGTGATATATGTAAGTATGACATATATAAGTAGTCAAAGCTAATTTGGTATGCTTCTCTCCCTTCTTGTGTACACTTTAAAACACATATCCTATTTTAGCATATGTACTGCCGAAGCAAGTACAAAACACATGTCCATATGTCTCAGGCTTCTTGCTTTCTGTTTGTGACATTTCAAGTCAAGAAACTCTTTTTACACAAAACTTCTCCAGACCACCCTGCCACTGAGGCATTTTATGTTCTAGGATCCTGTTTCCTTGTGCATCTGTAGGCAGCGCTTTCTTTTTATCTTCTCAGCTAAATTAGTTCCTGCATGTTAAAAAAAGGGGAAGTGGTGAATCACCCCCACAGAAGTCTTTATTTGGTTTTTAAAAGTGGGTTTGTTAGGATGCTGCTGTGGTTATTATGGGAGACAATTTTAGCACTTTGAGCTATGTGTTTTCTAGAGGAAGTGCTTAAAGAAGAATTTTGAAAATGTTGAAGGTTAACATTTCAGCCCTTCTAGTTGTTAAAGGTCAGGGTGTGTTTTGTGATTAAGTTGGAGAGAATTCTTGGGTAATGTGAGTGACAGGAATTAATAAGGAAATATTACCCAGTACATACATTTCCACATGATCTTGTTTCTACAACTTACTATTCAGTATACATGGAAAATTCTTTGCATTTCATTTTTTATCAACTGGATCCTTTGTTAGAAACAACTCAAAAGGCTTTCTCTACTGCTGGTGGGTGGTTATTTTACATGCAAACAGCAGCTGTGTTACAATGCTGAGAGGGGACACTGATAAATGTCTGATCTTTCTTAAATTATGGACCTATGTGACTTGTATTTTTGCATACAATATTCCTTGATATAATACACATTTGATTTGAAGAATATAGCTATGGGTACAATGATGCTACAACTTGGAATTCAAAATGATTATAAATAGTCCTAAATAAGAAAATTTGAAAATAAAAGATGCACTAATCTATTGCAAAGTTAGCTTTCATTGTTGGTTTGTATTCCTAAAACTATTACTTTCGATTTTGAATGGACTTATTTCCATTTTGTAAGGGACCAATTATTTTGATAACATGTAGAGACATCATGTCACATGTGAAATCACTATGTCAGTTCCAGGAATATAGCAGGTGTTCAATTAGTATTGTCGAATATAGTATAGCCAAACAGGCCCTGGCTTGAAGGAAATATGAAATAGCCATGGGGTCTATCATTTCTTTCCAAAGGAGTAAAAGAGGAAATCGGAAAGCACCCGAAAATGCCAGTGACTGACAGCCTTTCCTCAAAGGTCATCTGAGGAGAACGAAGGGCTCATTACCACCGATACTATCTACATTTCAGAAATATTAATTGAATGGAATATTTGCCCACAATTCTTTCTTAAGGATGTAGGAAGAAATTTCTCTAATAGTAATTATATTTTACCAAATAAATGGACTAGTCATTGTTCTAAATGACTTATAAATGTTACTTTAAACCATCCAAACAGGGCAATCAGATCACAAAGACATTGAATAATCTTCTGGTCTTTGAAATAATAAATACAGAAGCAAAGATTTTCTCTACTGGGCATATACCCTAAAGAAATAAAGAATACAACACAAACAGACATATGCACACCTATATCATCACAGAAATTTCCATAATACCAAAAACACGGAAACAACTCAAAACCCTAGTTATTGAAAAATGGACATACAAGCTCTGGTACTTTCATATTGTGGAATATTTATACATCAATTAAAAAAATGACAACTCTCTTAAAAACCACAAGACACGGACAAAGCTAGAAAACTTTATGGGTAGCAAATATAGTTAATTTTAAAATATAAATATTTAATAAGATCAATATTCTAAGGTAAAACAAAGAAAAGAAATATGGTCAAAAGACATGACTTTGATGACCACAAGGAGGCCAGGAATGGAGGGGCAACAGGGAGAGGAGAGGAACATGGAATTGAGGAAGGAGGGAGAAAAGATGGGGAGGCGTGGCAATAGAAAGAACCACATATATGGAGGGTTTAACAGAGAATTGTTGATTTCATTTCTTGAGATGGGCGGTGTAAAAATATGTCTCTTTGAAAACAACAACAAAAAAGACCCTCCTGAAATAAGATTCCTTATTCCTCAAACCTCAATGGTGGTCTGAGTGGCTAGGGAAAAAAAAAAGAAAAAGTAAAACTGAAATGGACTTGAAGTCTTTAGTGATAAACAAGTTCATCTCAAACAAACAAACAAACAAACAACAAACAAAAAGAAGCTTGGATTTGCACCATTTTGTAACTTACTATTATTACTTGTCTCCCCTTACTCATAGAGAACGATGTAGATGACAAAGCAGAATTTGACCTGCTGACCTGCTTCTACTTATGTTAGCGTGCTGGTGGCCCTGTTGGAAAGTGTTGAACTGCAAACCCCACATCCATAGTTCAAACCCCCCTGCGCCCTGGGAAAAAGGCGAGGCTGTTTGTTCCCCTAAAGATTGATAGCCTCAGAAACCCCATGTAAGGTTGCTATAGAATCATTGGATGGTTGGTATACTTGCCTTTTCCCCACATGTCAAACTTTATTTTATAGCAACGCAAACATTATTGGAGAGGAAAATTTTATTTCAATTAGTTTTCTTATAATGGAAAGAAAGTCTCCATCTCCACAGAGAACAGAAGAAGAGAACTGTTTTATAAATACAGGACAGTGCTTGCATTGGCAAAGGGAAACCAAGTTGCCTCCCTTTTACTCAGTAGGAGTAATTTCAGGCTGGACGGGTGAACATATTTTAGAATAGGATTTTAACCAATGGGTTATTCTTGTCACTTAGCATTGCTTTTACTTCTGTAACTTCCTAGCCACAATGTTCCATTCCGATAGCTCAGCAGATTCCTGCTCTGGCTGACAACCCCTCCTGCCCTCCCATGCCATGGTTCCTCCTTCTCTCTCTAATCTCTCATCCATTATCCAAGTTTTAGCATCATGTCTTTTATTTGTAACATTCTAATCATTGTTCCTTCTTCCTGTATAGCTTCTTTATTTCTAATTCTATCACCTATAAAGCACATTGTTTAATGCATTATCTCATGTTTCATGTTTAATTTGCATTTCTTTTATATATGGTCTGTATTTCATTTTTTTGCCAACCACATTAATAGTGCATCAGGACTAAAATAATAATTTATAAATTATCAAGGGGTTATGTGGGAGGGGTTTGTGCGGAGGGGGGCGGGGAATGAGGAGCTGATGCCAAGGTCTTAAGTGGAGAGAAAATGTTTTGAGAATGATGAGGGCAACAAATGTGCTTGGCACAATTGATGCATTTATGGATTGTGATAAGAGTTGTATGGGCCCCAAAGAAAATGATTAAAAAACAAAACAACAAAAAAATAGTGCCTCAGGTCTAGAATAATGTTTCTGTCTTTAATCCAACTAAGGACACTGTTGAAGGTCAATAGCCATTATTTTGTATTACATTAACTTTACACATTAAACCAGCATCTCTTTTTGTCTCTGCTCAGGCTGCGTTTTTCAGCCTTTCCATCTGTCTCAGCAGTTTCCCACTAATGCTAATGTTCTATATTCGCTGGAGTCACGCTTGATGCGCTTTTCTCAGTCACCTCTGTGAGATTACTCACAGCACTAGGTTCTCTCATTTTTAATATTTTTGAAAGCCATCTTTCTTTTCCTTTTCCAGTGATCAGATGCATGGGACAACAGTTCTGATTCAATCCTATGCTTGATATGCCTAGAGTAGCTCATTTCTCCCAAACCAACTGTGCAGTGTCTTAAGACAACCTTTCTATTATGTTACCTTCTGGTGTAAAATCTACCATGCCTTCTTGAGCCATCAAGTTCAGATTCTTCAGCCATGTGTCTCTGAGACCGGGTCTACCTGACCTATAGAAATGTATTTTCTCTCTGCTCCCCCATAGTAGATGTAGTTTACTTTCCCCAGATGGAGTTCTTCAGTGGCTCTTGATATACACTATACTCACTCTGATTTTTCTTCCTTTTATTAAGTTGTTTTCTCAGGATTGAAGATGTCTTGACTTGTATCCTTTGCCTACTCTCCAACTGTTATTTCTAGTTGTCATCTAGTTAGTCCCAACTCGAGGTGACCCAGTGTGTGCAGACTAGAAGTGCTCTGCAGGATTTTCAATGCTGTGACAATTTATTTATTTATCTACCTATTCATCTAAATAAATCCATCGATTTACTTATTCATTCTGTTTTGCTGGTGTATAATTCACACATGATAAAATTCAATGGTACAATTGCATCAAGAAGAGCTGTACAATCATCACCAAAATTTTAGAACATTTCCTCTGTTCTTGTATTCATCATTATTAGCTCCCTATTTCCCCTCCCACACCCCCAAGGAACCATTAATCCAGTTAGTGTTTCTCTAGATCTACCTATCTTGTATTTCAAATACAGAAAAAAACATTAAAAAACTAACAACAAAGTAAAACAGAGAAAAACCTCAATCAAAAAGAAAGCAGAGAATATTATAAACTAGAACAAATTTCAAAATGGGTCAAATGACACAGTGTTAAATTTTAACTTAACTGCATCTGCAACAATCCACTTTCCAATGCAGTCTGCATGCTAGCAAGGCTACTCACATCCCTGGTCTAGTCAAAGGAGATTCACCAGAGGCTTCATCCACGTGTATTTTCCTTTCACTTAAAAAACAAAACAAAAACTGAAATAACTTTAAAATGGGTTTAAAGGGAGATAAAGGGTGAGACATTAAATTTTACCCTAACTATATCTGTCATAGTGTATTTTAAAATACTCTTCACATCTCTCAACTACGATCAGTGAGGATTTTCCAGGGGCTTAATCCATGTGTGCAAATAGGTTTGGGGCTTCCGCTGTGATCTATAGCCTTCTGCAAAGCAGGTGTTCACAATTTAACCTCTGACACCATTCCCTCCTTCGGATTTGGGTTTTATTATTTACAGCCCATGTATCACACAGGCTGATGTGCTTCTTCCATGTAGACTTAGTTGATGTCTCACGTAGATGGCTGCTTGTTTGAAAACAAACCTTTAAGACCTCTGATACTATTCCTTCTGAAATTTGGGTACCATCAACATCAAGCCTACTTCACTGATCTCTTCATGAAGATGAGCATCAAGCCATGCCTTAAGAGCTAATCATTCTTAGATTAAGGCTAGAATTAAATGCAAACCCCCAATCCATTCACATATCTATGGTTTATATATGTCTCTGGTTCAACTTAAGGGACATCACAGTTATTTTATGTTAGAGAACATTATCAATCATCTCCCTGAGGCATCCCTCCCACTGTCCTCAAATCAATTCTGCCTCATACACACCCTAAAGGACATGGTAGAACTGCCCCTGGCACTTTTGTGACAATAAATCTTAACAGGAGTAGAAAGCTTCATCTTTCTTCCAAGGAATTGGCTGGTGGTTTGGAACTGCTGACCTTAATAATGTCATTAGTTCAACCAATAGTATAGCATTTAAAACATTGCTAAGAAAAGGAAAGTATATTAGTATAGGCCAGCTATGAATCCTAATACATGAAGTGTTGACTTGTACAAATTAAACTCTTAAGTGGCTAGACACTATTTACACCAACAATGGGAGTTGGTGATAGTGCAAAACTTTCAATAATATTCATTTACAATGCAGAGCCATGCCTACCAGATTTAATTAATACATGTCACAATGAAGCAAGAATTATATTAAAAATAGTAAGTATATAGTAGTTCAGGGCCGCCATTCTTTGGGCACTCTCAAGGCAAGAGATTCACACCAAAGTTCAACAGCTGTCGCTTCTATGGCCTTAGGCTACTTTCTTCTCACACTAGGACGTCGCAGGTGAGTTGAGGCAAAGCCCTGTTCATTTAGTTGGGTTTCCACAGTAAGCCCTTCAGATGTGGCCTATGAAGGATGCTGTGTACCTCAAAACAAACAAACAAACAAACGAAGACAAAACAAGAAAAGAACCAAACAGATTCTAGAGTCCTAGTAGTTTATATATAGCACATAGACTAGGTCACCAAGGACTGCATAGAAACTAAGTCAAAAGTGTCCAATTAGGTGATTAACTTAGTACCTCTTGTATGCTATGTAAGTATTGTTAACTATTTTTTCTCCTCCCTGATTTCCTACCAATAGAACTGCAATTGCCTTCTCTGAAACATATGTACTCCCCTCCCCATATTTGTGAACGTCTTTCCTTAGGCATCTCTGGTGAGTTTGTATTGCCAACCTTCTGGCCAATAGTCAAGCGCTTAACTGTTTGTGCCACCAGGGCTCCACACTTCAATTAGATATTTCTATATCTTTCATAAAATACGATTCAATCCTATAGAGAAAACTATCATTCTTAAGTGATCATAGCAAAAATATTTATTCAATATTTTAGCTTAAAATTATTTTAATTTGGGGGGTATTTGTTTGCTTTATTTACCATTTAGGCTGCAATGCCCTTTTTATTCAGATATTATTACGTGTTCAGGAAATATTCTAGCTAAAAAATTCATCATAATTCTTATTATCCACAAACCTCTGTCTCTGCATTTTGAGAAAAGGAAAAAAGTGTTCAATTTCAGAAGGCCTGCGTTTTTCCTTGTTAAATGACTAGTAGATGTTGGGCAGAATGTTAAATATCTGACTTTTCTTTCACTTTTTTTCAGATCCTAAAATAAATAACACTGTTAGCAGTGACTCATGGACTCCTATATTTGTATCAGAATATACTTTTCAATCTGATTCATGTTATTTTTCACATATGCTATGCTCACTACAAATTCACAAGAAAGACCTTTTTCTTATGTTCTTAAAGCAGAGCTGGTAGGCAATTAGAATATGTCAAAGAGGGTTAGAAGAACAGAATCTAACTTCTCTCCAATCACCTGGTTGTGTGTGTCTCACTGATGGGGGCCACTGGTATTGTGGCTTCCGGTTTTGCTCAGCAACTGCCTGGATCATGGGCTTAGGGTGTGACTTTGCTCATTTCCTTTTTGTCACCTCACGAAGCTTGGTTTGTTTCCCTTATCGATGACCTCTATATTACTGAGCTAAGCCAGTTTCCTGCCTAGTGTCCATGACAGTGTATCTGTGGTCCCAGTTCAAATGTGAAGAAAACCAGTTGTGAGCTTGCACATGTACTGGTTTTTCAATGATATCCCCAAACTTCTAGCCCTTCTCTCAGTGCTGGTAGCATCCAGACCAAAAGGGAAGGTAGTAGGACTGACGTAATCATTTAACAGTTAGCACAGTACAAAATACCCACTTCACTGACACACAATTGAGGCATACTGCTTTTGCCTTTATAGTTGCAAAGAATTCAGAGACAATTGTGACAAGGATAGCCCTAGTCTTCTTTAAATCATACAAATGTTGGTTCCCTTATGTTAGAAATAAAGTAGTATATATCAAATGGAGAGCATGTAGTTAGGACTCAAAAACATATCATTACTCCTATTGCTCAAGGACTCCTTGGTGGCATGGTGTGTTAAACACCTGTTTGCTAACGAAAGTCTGGCATATAGAAACCGCCAACTGCTCTGTGGGAACAAGGCGAGACAGTCTGCTTCGGTAAGACCACAGCCTCGGAAGCCCGTGGGGCAGCAGCCCTCTGGCCTATGGGACCATTGTGAGTTGAAATCTAATCAGAAGCCAAAGTAGTTCTATTACTACTGCCTCATCCGTTGCTACTACTTTGTACAATGTGGGAAGTATAGCTTTAAATTTACTTTATGGTAGGGTACTATTTTGACATCTCTACTGAAATCACTCTTGTTTAATCTACTTTATCTAATTTTCCCAACAGCTCAAAATGCAAATCAAAGTTCTTGAACTTTTCTAAATAGTTGTAAGGGAAAGTATAAATTTATTGTGTTGCAAACAACTTATATTTTATAATTTTTGGCAAATACCATCTTGCATCTTGCATAATGAAATTTAAGCATTTACCTGTTAGAGGAAACTTTTTTAGTGGGACAATTTAGTGTATTATTCAGTAATTTTATATAAAACTTCATCTTTTAAAGTTATTATAAATGTCTATCCTCCCCAGGAATAATGACATTGAAACAATGGCATTTTAAATTTTTACTATTTTAAAACATCTCAACTGGAAAACAACTGTTGAAAAATATTTGTATAAACTTACTTTGATAGTTATTACAGTCGTTTTGTACAATTCAGTTGTAAGTTGGATCTGAATTAAGTCGGATAACCCCCACTTTTTTTATTCCAGCTTCTCCGATCATTTGCTCCTCATACAGACTGAATAAGTATGGTGAGAACCAGCTTGGTCCTGAAGAAAATATGACTCTGACTAAACTAATAACCCAGTAATTATATAGTGAATCAGGATAGTGTTAAAACATTATCATAAATAATTTTGTGATAATAATACTCTCTGTTCTAGGAAAATATATGGAATTGAAAATTGAACTGAATAGAGATGTTGACTGTGTTCTTAGAATCGTGAAAGATTGACTTGGTCAGTGTGAATGCTAAATTGAATGCATGTTTCAAGATGATGTGACATTGTACCCACTGCTCTTAAGCCAATTCCTCATCATGACCACTCTTCTGGAGAAAACAGAACTGCCACCTACTGTTTCCAAGGCTGTAAATCTTAAGGGAAGGCAACTGTCAACTTTCTCGTGCAGAGGGGGTTCAAACCAATAGTGTTTATCCTGCAGAGTGACTGAGGGTTCAAATTGATGACTAGTGGTTCAGTGGGGTAAGTGTTTTTTTAAATGCTAATGGTTCAGTGGGTTAAGCGTTAGGCTTCTAATGAAGAGACACATCATTCACCAGCATTTGCAAATCCCAAACCCTATGTAGGCATACTGCATTCCATAGATCCCAAAATCCTGAATTGGCATCGAAAAAACAAAACAAAACCCCAAACTGAAGGTTAAGCGTGGTTCCCAGTGATTCTAGGAAATGATACCAGGCCTCGTGCCACTGGCTTGATTCCTGACCCACGCTGCTGCACTTTTCTCCTGTGGAATGACTGGCTTCAATGGTCAATTGGTCACTTTTGCTGCCTACCAGAGTGCCCAAACCAATTTCCCACAAGAATCAGAGAACAAAATTTTTTTTTTTTTTCAATGTTGGAGAATTTTATTAAACCCCTGGAGTGTAGTGATGCCGTGATCCAAGATTTAGTGAGGTCAAAGGATAAGATACGCTGGTCTTGTACAAGGGTAGGGGAAACTTAACAGTTCCCACAAGGTGTGACCCTATGTCATCTTCACAGTTGTTGTGTTTGATCTATTGTGGTAACCACTGTGTCAATCCATCTTTGTTGGGAGTCTTCTTTTTCTTTTTTTTTTT
>NW_022111373.1:62526791-62537877 GCF_000313985.2 Echinops telfairi
GCCTGGTCCATTCTCTTCTTGTATTCCTCCTCATTTTACATTGCTCCTCTGATTTGGCGTGTCCTGATGGGGGCTGTATGCCCGTTCCAGTTCTGTGGAGACACAACCAACACTCTCCCCCCTGCCCCCCGCCCCATGGGCCAGTGCCCTGTTCCCTCCGTGCCACCAAACCAGTCTCTCCCCACCCTGTTTCTCCCTCCACCCATGCCCCCTCCCCCTCTTCACTTCCGACTCTCATGTAACTCCCCGTGTGTGTGGGCTATCCCCCCTCCATCCGTCCACGCCTTCACCCTTCCTCCGCCATACAGATGCCCACTCCTCCACTCCCGTTATGCTGATTGTACTTTAAAGTCACTCCATAGGAAAAAGATGAGGCTGTTTGCTTTTTAAAATATTCCCAGCCTTGGAAACCCTATGGAGTGGTTCTCCTTTGTCCTAGATGATTGGTATGGGTCAGAATCTGTTAGAAAATAGTAAATTCTCAGTAATTTCCCAGAGTTACAAATTACCTATAGGGAACCGAGAGACTGAGAGGCATTCTGAGGTGCTAGTAGCTACTGGTGAACCTCCTGCAGGGCACGCACACACTATCGAAGACGCCAAAGGGCAGACACAGACCGGATGACAAAACAGAGGTCCGGACACAACTGAACATAAAACACTGATGTCGATTAAAAGACTTCACTAAAATGTGAACAGAGAACCCCAGAGTGGGGGAAAATCCTTGACAATAATACAACGGACAAGGGACTAAAATCTATAGAAAACGTCAATACCTCGATCAGAAAAACATGAATAACCCAATTCACAATAGGTGAAGGACAAGAACACGAAGGACAGGCCACCAAAAATGGCATTCAAATGATCAACGCCCACACGAAGAACGCGCCTGATCTGGGAGACGCAAACCAAAGCAGGGATGAAATACACTGACAATGACCATCAGCTCCCAAACACACAGGAAATAGCCAATACTGGAGAGGCTCCAGAAAGATTAGAGCTCTCATATGTGCTATTAGGAAAGTAGATATGTACATTCACTGTGGAAAGAGATGTGACACTACCTCAAACAACTGGGCACCGAAATTCCACATGAAGTTCCACAAGCCCCCGCAATTTCTCTGCTGAACAGACGTATGCACACCGGTATTCGTCAAAGCACTGCTTGCAATAGTAACAAGATATAAACAGCCCAAATGTCCACCAGTAGAAGAAAGAAGAAAGAAATTTGGTACATACACACAGTGGAATAGTAGGTGTTTGAGAGTGTTAGGTTTTCTGTGTCGACATGGCACCTGTAAGATGATAAAGGTGGAGTTTAGCCTGTCAATCAGGTAATGGCTTGATGACCTCCCTTGGAAGTGTGACTGAGATAAATGGCTCCCCTAGGCTGGCCCCTCTGTCTCTTTCCCTGGTGGTCAGACCTGCAAGCTGCCCATTGGGCTGCCTTGCCTCAACAAGTGAGCTGTGATTGCTTCCGGCTGGACAGTGCTCTGCTCCACCTGGCTGAATCAATCATGGACTGCACTGGACCACTTCACTGTGCCGTGTTGTTCCACGCCACTGGGCCACCCCACCTGGCTGTGTCTGCTGCCTGCTAGCTGACTCCGCTCATCTTGCCACCACTCCAGATGCTGCACCTCCCACCAGCCTCACACGGTGAAGCTCCTCCATTTCCTGCTCCGCTACAATGGCGCTACTGGCCTCTGCCACACCTCATCACGTCATCATCCGACTGTCTGCTTCCATGGCCTTGGGCTAGTGACAATATGAGTTGGAAGGACCTTCAGTTGATTAACTGTCCCACAAAAGTGAGTTGGAGTGACTGACGATATCTCCACCCTGAGGGGCACGAACAACAGAAACATGGGTGAAGGGAGATAGCAGATGGTGTAAGATATGAAAATAACAATTTATAATTTATCAAGGGGTCGGGAGGATGGGAGGGTGGGAGAAGGGTGGGGTGGGGAGAGAAGCTGATACCAAAGGCTCAAGTAGAAATACAATGTTTTGAAAATGATGATGGCAACATATGTACAAATATGCTTCATACTATTGATGTATGGATTGTTATAAGAGCTGTGAAAGCCCCTAATAAAATGATTTATTTTTTTAAAAGTGAGTTGGACTTATACTGCTGTGTGGACTAATTTGTTGTTATAATCCTTTTCGCTACGTATACTTATCCTTTTACAGATATATAATCACAAGTCTCCTGGTCTTGCTTCTCTAGAGAACCCTGTTTAACACAGTGTTGCTAAAAAATAATGATGCAACCATGAAGCATATCATTAGCTTGATAGACCGGGAGAACATTATGCTGAATGGAATGATCCAGTCACAAAAAGACAAATATTATATGACAGCACTGTTATAAGGCAGAAAACAAACTACTTTCATAGTCAAGGAACAGATGGTGGAGGTTGGCACAGGGGGGAGCCTAAGGGAGGGAACATAAAGCAATGTTCTAGACAATTGACAGGTGTTAACTTGGATGAAGAGAGTGGTCCATGAGAAGACATCATCATTTCTTCCATGTGCTTTAGCTACTCCATGGTAAAGACCAGTGTTAGAGTCTCTTCTGATATCTACTTTGATCTTTTCCTTCTTTTCTAAATGACCCTTTTCTCTCTTTATATACTATGCTCTCGGTGTCATCCTACAGCTTGTCAGGTGTTCAATGAGTCAAATCTACTCTTGAGATGTTCTTGAAATTCGGGGTATTTTGAGTCTTGTGGACTTGTTTTATTTTCTTCATCTTCAAGCTGATCTTGCATGGTTGATTCCACAGTAATCACCAGGCTTAGTTTTGGCTGCTGATACTGAGCTTCTTGATCATCTCTTCATACAAAGGTAGTGTGGCAGTTTCTTAATCTGGTGTCACTTTGAGGATTAACAGTGTAGGGGTGGAGTGTCGCCTGTCAATCAGGAGATAGCCAATGAGGCCTCTGTGTGGTCATGGCCTTCTTCTAATGATGCTGGGAACTCCTATATTCCTCTCTGGAGGTGGGAGGCACTCACTCTGTTGGCTAACTCCCTGTGAGACATTCCTGTAGAGAAGACACATGGAGAGAGGCTGATGGAGCCAGACCTCTGGAGCTGGAGAAGCCACATAGAGACCCCTGTCAGCTTACATCTCCACTGGAGCCATAAGACTTCCCACTCATTGGCCTGTGATCTTCTTGCATTTGGCGTCATTGTATGTTTTTGTGAGTCTGAAGAGGACTTGATAGATTTGTATCAGATTTATGAACTTGATCTGGACTGGGCTGGGATGTTTTCTCGATATTCAACTGCTCTTGTACATAAAGTTCTTTCTTATACACATATGAGTGTCCCTGAATTTGTTTCTCTAGTCTACCCAGACTAACACATGCAGTCAATTTATTTCTGTGTATTTCATCTGGTGAAGTCCACATATATCATTGCAGTTTATATTCTTAAAAATGTTATTTGCAATGAAGAAGTTATTGGTCTTGAAAAGTTCTCTCATATGCTCTCCAGCTTCATTTTTATCACAAGGCCACATTTTCCAAGTATTGCTCCTTTCTCTTTGTTTTTGACTTTGCCTTCCAATTGCCAATAATCAACAGTGCATCTTGAGTGCATGTTTGATCAATAATGGGTTGAAGAAGTTGGTAGAATACTTCAATTTCTCCATCATTGGCTTTAGTGTTTTGTGGGCAAATTTTGTATTTACTAAGTTCCCTCATATGTATATGGCTGTTATCCTATTACAAATATCATCCTATTTCTGGACGGTCTCGCAATATTCTTTTTGCTCCCGAATGCAATGCCATTCCTTTTGAATGTGTCATTCCAGGCAGAGGGAATCATGCAATTGCTTCATTCAAAAAGGCCAATGCTAGACCTTTTAGCTCACGAAAGCCTAGAGCTTTCATAGTCCCAGTTCACTTTTGAAGACTTCATTTTTATAGATTAATACTTGGCACATTCCACATTCCTGTTAATAATACATACTTGAAGCTGTTTCTTCTCGCTTTGAGTCATGCTGCATCATCAAATGGCTATCTTGAAAGCTTTACTCCATCCACGTCATTGTGGTTGACTCTGCTTCGAAAAGGCAGCGCTTCCCCTGTCATATTTTGAGTGCCTCCAGGGGCTCATCTTCTAGCATTATGTCTGACAATAGTTTGCTCTTGTGCATTATATTTTCAGTGACCTCTCCTTTAGAGGTGGTCAGCCTATTTATTCCTTCTTAATGGTCTGGAAGCAACACTGAAGCTGGTCTACCGGTGTGAGCAACACTATAGTTATTGCTTCCAGCATCGCCTCATCATGCAAGGCAAGGCACTGGGGTACAAAAAAATTGACTTTAATATGATAATAGTTAAATAATTAAATTATGGTATAGTCACTTTTCGGTATCTTACAGAGCATTAAAATAGTGTGCAAGAGTTACATATGGATATCAATATAGAAAATTTATTGTTAGGAAATTTCAGGAAAATACTCCCCCAAAACAGAAAAAAAAAGAATGGAAAAAATATTCCATTCAATCAGTGAACGGACTAAAGCAGGGGTGACCAAATTGATATCATATCAAATAAATTTTACATAAGAATTTAAAATAGAGATCCAGAATGACATTGTATGATAATAAAAGAGTCAAACCACTAAGAAGACCAAACAATTATCAACATTTTTGCACCTAATAACAATGCTCCAACACAC
This sequence comes from Echinops telfairi, assembly GCF_000313985.2. Taxonomy (NCBI): domain Eukaryota; kingdom Metazoa; phylum Chordata; class Mammalia; order Afrosoricida; family Tenrecidae; genus Echinops; species Echinops telfairi. The sequence goes on from NW_022111373.1 coordinate 62,531,487, forward strand.
ATGAAACTGATGGGGATTACTAGCTGTCTTAGTATGTGCCAAAGGAGGAATAAACAACTTCTTAATAATATAGGGTACCTCAACACAACAATTATAATTAGAGAAAGAACATTTAAAAATGTCAATAATGACCAGGTGAACTTAAATAAAACTGTAAGCCTCTTTGGCCTAATGGATGTATAGAGAACACTGCACCCAGCATCAGAAAAATATCCAGAATCTACTGTATGCTAACAAAACAAGGAGGCAAAAAATGTCTCAACAAATTGTAAAAGATTGAAGCCATACAAAATAACTTTTGTGACCAAAATGGCATAAAGTTGGAAATCAATATCAGGGAACTAAATAATTGGAAACAAAATAATACGCCAAAATATTTGGGTCACAGAAGAAATAAAAAGGGAAATGTTAAATCCCTAGAATCAAAGAAAAAGGAAGACACGTGTATTAGTCTAGGTACTTTAGAGAAACAAATCCACAGCAAGTCATGTATAAGAGAGTTTTATGTAAAGAAAGTGTGCATCACAAAAACATCCCAACCCAATGCTGCCCAAGCCCACAAGTCCAACATTAACCCATTAACCCAACAGCAGTCCACAAAGTCCTCCACCTCACAAAACAGAGGCAAGGATGCCGACTGCAGGAGGAAAGCTGAGTCAGTGAACGAACAAGCATCTCAGCACTGGCAGGGGTCTCCACACGGCTGCTCCGACACCGAGGGCTGCATTGGGATAGGTCCATGTGGCTTCTCCTTGGGGATGTCTTGTTGGAAGTCAATCTTGCAAGCTGAAGCAGGGAACTGCAAAGGCAGCTGCACCCTGGTGCGACCATCACAAAGCAAGAGACCCGAGAACTAGAAAGGCGAGGCTCACCACCCATTTATCCCTCCGCCTTTCAATTAGACCCACATGTGATTATTGGCCAGGTTGACACAATTAACTAACTCAACACCATATATCAAAATCTGAGACACAGCAAAAACAATACTCTGAAAGAATTTCATAACAATAAATACCTACAGCGACAGCCCGGAAGAAAAGCCTGGCAATTTCCTTCCTCAGATGAACCAGCCATTGACAACCATAGGCAGCACAGCTCTACGCGGACGCATGGAAGGAACTACCAAGTCTGCTTCCCTCTGGATGCCCTCTGTTGACATTTATCCTCGTGGCCTTTGCACAGAGATTGCAAAGCTGGCATCTTCATGTGTAGGACCTGGACTGCCGGTACAGTTGAGCTGCTGACTGTAAAGACAGTGTTCAAGCCCACCAGCCAGTCCATAGGGAAAGATAGAGGTATGTGTTCCTGTCAAGATTTAAACCCTCAGAAACCCAGTACAGGGGCTCTATGAGCCAGAATTGGTCCCACGGCAGTGGGTTTGGTTGGTTTGGTGCTGAGGACAATACTAGAAGGATTGGACTTTTCTTCTCTCTTCATCCGCTGAAATTAAGCACTTAAAAATATCCTGCAGGAGTGTCAACATTTAAAGAAAATATAAGACTAATAAGATTATTTCCATAAGATTTGCAGGGAGATGTTTTGAAAATGTCCTTTTCTCCAATTTCTTTAGTATATGCGCATACAGCTAATTGATTTTCAACTCTCCTTGCCTTTGGCCCCATCATGTGGTCATTTATTTGTCTGCACCGTGTATGCTTTTTTGTAAGAACAATGAAGATTTAGCCCTTAAAACTGCATGCGTTAATCAAGACAACATTGTTCCCAAGAGGGATTGATCTCTACCCAGATATCTGTTTTGAATGCTCCCATTGTTTATTTATGCTATGCTTACAATTAAAGGACACATGTTTTTCAGTAGCTCACTGCCAAAAACCTCACTACTATTGAGTGGATTTTGACTCAAAACGACCCAGCTGATCCCGTGGGTTTGGGAGACTGTCTTTCTCACATGAGGCAGCTAATGCTTTCAAACTACTGCCCTTGGGGTTAACGGCTCCACATATAACCACTCCCCATCTGGATAAGACCCTTAAATTCCCAAACCACTCATAGCAATCCTATAGAAAAGAATAGAGCTACTCCATTCATTGCTCAAGTCTGTAAATCTCTACGGAAGCAGACTATCTTTTTCCTGCAGAGGGACTGGTGATTCTGAACTGCTGATTTTAACCATGGTGCAACCAGAACAACTGCATATTAAAACCCAGTTCTTGTTAGGTGTCCTAGAACTGGTTCTGACTCAGTGACCTCAAATGCACCAGAATGAAACGCTGCTTGGTCCCTTCCATCCTCCCAGTCTCCCTATCTTCCAGCCCTTTGTTGCTTTCAAGACGTCACTCAGTCTTATTAAAGGTCCTCTCCTTTTCTGCTGACCTTCTACTATACCAAGCACGATGGCCTTCTCCAAATTAGGTAGCAAGACAGAAAAAGAGTAACAGTGAAAAGAAATCATTTCAGGAAAAAAAAAAATCAATGTTGCAATATTTCATTTTCACACCATTGCAAATGTTGTTTTTAGTCCATGAGACTCTGAACATCTAGATACTATAATGATACGCCCATCACTCATAGATCTGACATTATTTAATTTATCTGAACAAATAAGGCACTTTTCTGGCATCTTTCTTGTCATCTGATATAATGAAAGAAATATTTCAAGTATCTGTGGTTACATATGCATTAACACCCTGATGTTAAGGTGATAACAAAATTCTTCAATTTGTCTAACCTTAGATGGTGTTTTCCTTTATTATATATATTAGAAGATCTTAAGAGACATTTTTCTTTAATTCAGTGACAAAATGTCACTCAGCCTTATACAGCTGACTAAAATAAAACTTGCTTTAGAAATGTGTTATGGTGTTATGCATGAAATCACTGATTTAGAAGATATTCCTCATGTTTTTTTCTGAATTGTAAGTCATAGATATGATAAGAAAATGTTATGTGTTTCTGTGTGGTTTTAATTTGTCAGTTGATCATTTAATGATAAATTTATGTGATCTTTGGATTAATTTTGAAGCTGATATTTTTCATGCTGTATGGAATACTTTCACTGCTTCAGTTTCCCATGAAATGTTTCAGCCCTGCATTGCCTCTTTTGAGAAAACTAGCTTTTGAAGATAGAGTTTCTGTCCTGAATTATCTCAGGAAAATTCATTCGTTTTAGCAAGCACAAATAAAGTATACTGGAGCTGTGAGTTAGAATCAACTAGATGGTCATAGTAGTTTGGTTTTGAGAGTTACAACTCGGGCTGTCACTTTCTTGACTACATTCCTGAAAGTGTGCCTTTTCAAAAGGCAAATATAAAAGATAATCAAGGTCTTTCCTTGTAGTTGGATGTTGTTCTTTTCAGTTAAAATCATATTGCTAACTTTAGTCACTTTACACAAGCTAATTAAAAATGTAATTCATTGAACAGGTAATAAATAAAATGTTTCAATAACTAAAAAACATCTCACACATGCAAGTGGTATATAAAATGTCCTTTCCTTTGTTCTCCTCTCCAATTCCCGCCTCTCCCTTATTCACTATCATTAATTTCTTTTGTATTCCTTTGGAGTTTTTAGACAAATATAACTTAATACAAATATATCTTCTTTTTTTTTCTGGCGAACACCACTATTTCTTTTTTTTTTTTATCGTTTTATTAGGGGCTCATACAACTCATCACAATCCATACATACATCAGTGTGTAAAGCACATTTGTACATTCATTGCCCTCATCATTCTCAAAACATTTCCTTGCCACTTACGCCCCTGGCATTAGGTCCTCATTTTTACCCTCCCTCCCTACGCCCCCCTCCCTCATGAGCCCTTGATAATTTATAAATTATTATTTTGTCATATCTTTCCCTGTCCGACGTCTCCCTTCACCCACTTTTCTGTTGTCCATCCCCCAGGGAGGAGGTCACATATAGATCCTTATAATAGGTTCCCTCTTTCCAACCCACTCTCCCTCTACCCTCCCAGTATCACCACTCACACCACTGGTCCTTAAGGGCTCATCCGCCCTGGATTCCCTGTGTTTCCAGTTCCTGGCTGTACCAATGTACATCCTCTGGTCCAGCCAGACTTGCTAGGTAGAATTCAGATCTTCTTATCGTTCCCTTCTTAATACAAAGTCTCCTACTAGCCCTCTTGTTTATGACCTCACTGATAAACTCACTGCCATTGAGGCAATTCCTCCTCACAACCACCCTGAAGGAGAGCGGCTCCTTTGGGATTCCAAGGCAAACTGTGTACAAGGGAGCAGAAAACTCTACTTTCTCCAGGGAGCCACTGAACTGCTTGCCTGGTGGTTAGCAGCCCAACGCATAGCTCACCATCAAGGTTCCTTCTTCCACAGTTAGTTTTATTGTATTAACTACCTAGCTTGCACATCTTTGTGTATTAGTACATGTATGTGTTGCTTAACCTCTGTTTGGGCAATATCCATCAACATATACGCTTGTGGCTCTATAAGTTTGTTTTGCTTTATTTCAAGGTTTAAAAACTGAAAGTCTCCAGAGTGAACAAACATTGGGTCTCCAGGATGCGCCCCAATCTCTGCAGTGCCTCCACATCGCTTCTGGTTTTGGCTCATTCCGGTTTCATTCACCTATCTGGTAGCTAAGCAGCCTTTCCCTCCAGCACCTGCTGTGTCTCCCCTGCTTGCTGCACTACCAGCCTCTGGACACCCAGGCCTTCTTGTGACCACCTCTCTGTGCCCCTCCAGGACTCTCGTAACACTAGCTTTAGCTTTAGGGTAATCTAGCCTGGATCCAGTGAGTACAGCTCTCAGGTTTTGTCCAGTGGGCTCTCATAAGGCTTCAATATAATAGACTTTCTGAGGATTTAATTAAAAATGTATGGAGCTTACATATATAATCATATAATATCGTGCTTGAACAATGTTCAAATCACATAATGTCCTAATTCTCAGAACATAGTTGTTATGCAGTTCACATTTGTATACTGAAAGTGTTCTAATATCTTTTCATAGCTTCTTAGTATGTGCAAAGCATTGGATTATTTAATGTAATTCTTCTAGCCCTACCCTTTGTTACTTCCATCAAATGACCTTCATTTTCTTGTTGGGTCTCACTCAGTAGGAAGATGGAGAGAGGATATACTGATTGGAATATAGGATTCAGCTGTAAGTGATTATTAACAGGGTTAATTGAGAGAGGATCTGCTTAACCAGTTAAATTCAAGGCAGAGAGTTTAGCTCAGAAGGTTATGGCGATACCTTTTGGGATTTCAAAGGGGTAATCTGCTTTGGTGAGAAACTACATGCATGAGGAAAAAGCCAATAAATTCACACCAGGAATGTGTTTCCATCATAACAATGCTCCTGTGCATTCTTTGATGGCTCAAGGATTGATCTCTGAGATTTCTGTTCAGAAGCCTTACCCCATCCATTCTATGGTTCCATACTCGCCTCCAGACACGTCTTTCTTGCTCCTCAAATTCAGTGAACATTTATAAGGAACACTATTTCATCCCTTGAAGATGCCAAATCTGACGTATTGATGTGGTGTAAGTGGAGGAGTGCAGTACTCTTCAGGGGAGCACGAGAGAGGAGGAAAGCTTCAGAAGTGTGTACACAGATTATGTGTTGAGAAAAAATAGATTCACATTTTGATATTTTTGCTTAGTAAAGGTTTATATGATTTTGTAGCAATAATTTGCGCATTTCCCCTTGTGTGAATGTGTGTGTGTGTGTGTGGACTATATATGTTCTTTTGTTTTTCTTTTCCTTCATTCACCCCTCCCCTCATCCTCCTTTAGAAATCATAAAAGAATGCCCTATGACCTTGGGATATGGAATATTTGTTAAGCAGTCTATAAATAGCAAAATATACAAAGAAAAAGAATAACTATCAAAACTAAAAGTATGTATATCAGAATTAAACACAAGTATATCAAATTAAATTATAAGTAGTAATGATACAGAGTAAAACCATTGCCTCACACAAACTGAACAATAGGTTGCTTTATAGAAAATAGAATGAACTTCTAAAAGAAAATCAGCTTGTAAAAAACATCAAATAGGAGCTTGATCAGAGTTTTGTCTTGCTCCACGTCCCCGTGTCTTTTCTCCATCCAGGTTCCACTTTCCCCGCAGGGCCTTGCTCGTGCGTCCTGCAGGCCGGGACGCAACAACTGGCGCTCAACGTGGGGCCTCATGGGGATCGCGAATCTGGACGTCGCTTCGGCAAGGACGGCCGTCCACGCATTGGATCTCTGCCTCAGAGGAGCACCGGAGATCGCCTTGGGTCCGATGCAGTCGCTTCTCAACTGCGATACGGGACTCGCACGAGGTTCAACACAGGCTGCCCGACTGTGATACAGGACCTGCATTTCGGTAAGTGAAGCGACGATATTATGGGGCAGACTTTATCTGCCCGTGAGCAATTTATTCAGGGACTGAAGGCGTCCCTCAAG
>NW_022111373.1:62543141-62545192 GCF_000313985.2 Echinops telfairi
AAAAAAAAACAACAAAAAAAACCTTTACTCTGTATTTAATGTTTTATTCTTCTTTTCTTAAAACACAATTATGTGTTTCCTCACTGCCATCAAGTCCACCTGTATAGACATATATATATCCTCCCTACATCAAGTTTCCAGACAGCCTCATTTTTCTCTTCAGTTTGAACACCAATCTTGTCGTTAGTGGTGCAAAGTTTACCTGACATCACCTTTAAGGCTCTTAGTTCTGTTTCTGTAAATTCTAGAAAGTATTTTTTATGAGATGCTACTTCAAGATACATTGAAAACAATGTGATTGGATCCAATGAGTTTCAGAAATGTTGCATTTTATATTATGAGTCTTGAAGAGTTATGTTTACATATACTTATTAAAGATGACAAAATGTCTAAGGAAACAAAGCTGCTAATTTTTATATAATTCATAATTTCCACAAGTATTTTTTCATTAACCCCTCATATGCATATAAAAAATGCTAATATATCTGAGGCAGCTACATTAGAGTGTCTTCTATGGCAGGATCCAGTTCTTAGTATAGTTTCTGGTAAATAGTAACTACTTATTACAAGGCTGTTGATTGTTTTATTCTTCCTTTATACCATTCAATATATTAAATTGCTTATAGGAATATTTTATAAGATAACTTGATATACAATGAATCACATTTACATAAAATCTTGGGAGTTCTGTGTGTCAGCCTCATCTGAATAGGCGTGACTTCAATGTCTGATGTTATTTTTAAGGAATCGGGATATTTACCAACAAAGAGCATCCTGAGTACACGACCAGGTTTTAACAGAGACTTGAAAACTTCTAGACAGGGAATGAGAAGAATTGCATATGCTTAGTTTTGGAAGAATATTAAGAAAAAGAAATGTCCAAAATTGATTGTGGTGATAATTATATGATTTTTTAAAAGGTGATTAAACTATTAAAATAAATGATATGTGAATTATATGGAGAATTCTATGCTGAGTGAAGGAAGTCAATCACCAAAGGATAGATATCGCATGAAATCACTATTATAAAAAGTCAAGAAGAGGTTTTCACACTAAAATAAACATTCTTTGACTGTTTCTATGGTGGGGAGTGGAGGGAGTGTAAATGATGGTTGGGAGGGGAGACCCATGTTAACTCAGGCAAAGGGAAAGACAATAGACAGTAAGAGGGAGGCCAGCAAAAAAATGCAGAGATGGGAATATATGAGGTTGAGTGCAAGAGTTAAAGGAAATAAATAAAGGCAATAACTGTAATAAATAAAATCCAGCAATCATGGTGATCTATGAGTAAACGCATGGAGAGACAAGTAAGCTGAATGAGTGTGGGAGGATGAGTGGGAATATATCCACAAATATACATTAAAATGTTAGGCAGGGTATTCACACATGTTTATTTACCTTTTTGGTAAATATAATGATAAATGTAGAAAATCTAGGGTACAAAGTTACACAACTTCTTAGACTTAACCAAACACCTTGAAAGAATGAATCACTGGAGCTAGAGGCTTAGGACCATAGTCTCAGGGACACCAGGGTCTATTAACTTATCTCTAAACCCCAAACCAGACTCACTGCCATCAAGCCATGCTGGGTCATAGCAACCCCATATGGGTTTCTGAGACTGTAACTGTTGGGGGAGTAGAAGCCTATACTTTCTCCTGTAGAGCTGCTGGTGGTTTCAAACTGCCAACCATGCTGATTGCAGCCCATTGCATAACCACTACACCACCAGGGTTCCTTATGGATATAACAGCGTTCACAAAGACAATGTTCTGCATTCTGTTTTGGTGAGTAGCAACTGGGGTCTTAAAATGTTAGGGCATGATCAAGGGGAATGTAATAAAGAAGTGCTTAAATCCTGGTGGGGACTGAGCATGATAGTGGGACAGGAGGAGAATCAAGGGAAATAGAGGAAAGAGCTGGGAGGCAAAGGACATTTATAGAGGTCTAGATAAAGACATGTAGATATGCAAATATATTTATATGAGGATGGGGAAATAGATCTATGAGCCTATATTTATAGGTTTAGTATTAAGGTAGCAGAAGGAAAT
>NW_022111373.1:62546204-62576778 GCF_000313985.2 Echinops telfairi
TGTTTTGAGAATGATGTACAAATGCGCTTCACACAATTGATGTGTGTATGGATTGTGATAAGAGTTGTATGAGCCCTTAATAAAATGATTAAAAAACATGTTGTGAACTGCTGTCTGAGATGCACCCATTGGTTTGACTCCATCTGGAGGAAAGAAAAGTGATGAAAATTAAAGACAAATGGAAATAATTAATCTACTAGACTAATGGATCACAGGTGCATTAATCTCCTTGGCCCCCAGACCCAAAGAGTACTGATTTAAGGGTTACTCACAAAATATTTTAGTGAAAATTCAAATCTGTAACTATTTAAATTGAGAACAGATTTCCAAGGAAATAATTTGACTATGTGTCTCTCCAAGTCATATTATGTATGTTGGACAATCTTATATTTAAAAAGATCAACTCCCAATATCTTTAAACTCTTTCCAATCTTATCTAAAATCCAAATAACTAATTTCCTCAGATTGTCATTAAAATTTAAATAATAAAAATTAAAATGTAAAATAATAATACATTCATATTTAAAATTAAGATTAGTGAAACTATAAACCTTATTACTCATTGGCAACTGATGCAATTATTAATAAGAGTGCTTTATAGAATCAGATTTATTTGATTTGAATTCTAGACTCAACATAGTTCACATAACTTTGGGTAAATGACTTGATATCCCTATATTAATGTCTTTCTAAAATGTAGAACAGAGATAATGCTATTACTTGATTTATAGGGTTTTTATGACATGATTTATGGAACACTCTAAATCAGCAAAGTTTTGCAAATAGTACGTTCTGAAAAATGTTGACTGTTATTGCTAAAAATAATAGAGGTCATTTTAAAAGTTTCTTAAAATTTCAAGTTTAAAATGATAAAAATAGTAAAAGAGTTTAGAAACAAATTACTAAGGCAAGAAACTCTGGAAATCCTAATTATGCATAACTTTGAGCAATGGCATGCTTGGAGACTCAACTAATTTTCTAATCAGAGAACTTATCTTAAAACGTGGTCAATATATATCATCTATAAAGCTGACCTCTTTTGGAGTTTTACTAATTGCTATGTGATCACTGAGGCTGAGATGCTATTTAATATTAAATTAATATTAATTTGACTTCATGTCATTTCTGTTTCTCACAACTAAATTTAAGCAAGTTGCCTTCAGGCATATTTTGATTGACACATGGTTGATTTCTTTCTAAAGAACATTTATTTAAATGTGAGAAAATATTATTATTCAGTCCCGAAAACTTACTAAAATGTTGACATGGCATTTTAATGGATAACAGTCCACTGAATTACTGTTACAAATTGTAAACAGACACAGTAATGACCAGTGATGGTGAGCCCTTAGATTGAGGAAGCACATGTAACATTCCAGCTGGGTGATTATGCAAATCCATTCAGAAACCTAGGCGTACACTAAGCTGCAAATGTGGACCGCAAAAGTGATCTGGCCCAACTTTTAGGTAGGGTTCCAATCTAAAACTGCATTAAAACCGCCAAAAAGAAAGGACTAAGGTGTTCTATTCAGCGTAGGCAAAGTACATCTTAACTCTTAAAATTGGCAGGCAAAAAGCAAGTTTCTCCATAAAAGAAGTCACCTTGTGTGTTATGGTCTCTTTCCTTCCTTTTCAGCTCCTCCTTCACCTCTGAATTTTGCTGCCAACTTTGGGAACAAATCATTCACACTGATTCCTCAAATGTTTCTTTTCAAATTGGTGGGATCACTTCCTATTTTGACAATTCAATAAGTAATGATAATGTGGCCCATTTCCCTGGAATCAAGGGCTCTGTTTTGCATAACACAATGAAATTTTTAAACAGGAAAAGGAAAAGGAAGAAGTTTGAAAATATACTGTAAATAATATCCAGGAAAAGAATAAGGACATTTGACATCCTCTAGAGAGCTCCTCTATATAACTGACGCATATGAGAAACGCAGATGTTACCAATGAAAAGAACAAAACTGAAACATTCCCATAGTTTCTCATCAAAATCACCGAGAAGGTTTCACAGGAACCATGATCTATCTTTTGTCAAAGGTAGTAAAAGGCCTTCGCTGGGGATCTGAACAATTGAAAATAAACCTTCAGTAAAGAGACTATGACATTAGTTTAAGAATACACATTTAGAAAATTGAGTTATTTGAAGGAGAATCTTAGGATAAGATTTATATTAATACTATAGTCTAGAAGTGATTAGGAGGCAAGCCATTTAAAACATTTTTCAGATCCCTTAAAACCCTTGTCTGATTCTCCACGAAACTTTACTAGCATTAGTGAGGTGATTGTTCTCTTGTCAAAGTTTAATTATCAAAATAACATTAAAGGACCTCTTAACTGTAGTACCAGTATATGCATTCTTCTCAGCAGAAAAACATACCCAAAAATCAGATCCTGAACAGCTGAGAAATATAGAGAAATCTACTCCTGACATGTATGAAAATGAGTTGTATTCAGACTTAATGATTTAGTAACAGTCAGGAAACAAGTTACATAAGTTTAGTAAAACTTATGTTATGGAGGACACTGAAAAATGTCAAAAGAATTTATTTATACTTGCTTGTATTTCTATGTCCCCATATAAGTAAAAATAAAGAATTGTTAAAATTCTTTTAGTTTACTAAAGTTTAAGAATATAATTTAAATGGTGTTTAACATTATCAAACGCTTCCTTACTTAATGTAACAACATCAGTGGTCTTCTAGTGTCTCTCCAGCAGCTGGCGACACAGGCTGTGTGCCATAGACTACTGGGACTTTAGACTCGTTTCCGAAATGCTTTTCTGCAAACAAGTAGGCACTAAGTGAGACATCAATTAAGTGCATGCAGAAGAAGTACACCAGCCTGTGTGATCCAAGGATTGTAAAGAATCAAATCCAACTCCAAAGGAAGGAATGGTATCAGAGCTTAAATTGTAAATGCCTGGATTGCAGAAGGTTATGGAGGACAGTGGAAGCTCCAAATCCATTTGCAGGGTCCACACATAGATTAAGCCTCAGTTGAATCCCTTCTGACCATAGTGGAGGAGTGTGAATATCCTTGTTATCAGACAGAGAGCATTATAAGTCAATTACAGCGGATGTAGTTACATTAAAATGTAATATCATTTGATTTCCCTTTTGATCCATTTGAAAGTTGTTTCAGTTAAAAAAAAAAGAAGGGAAGCTACACACGGATTTAGCTTCCAATGAAACCCCTTTGACTGTAGACCACCGCAGTGAACAGCCTTGCGGTCATGCAGAGTGCACTGGAAAGTGGGGAACTGCAGATGTAGTTAGGTTAAAAAGTGGGTAATTAGAGATGTAGTTAGGTTAAAAATTTAATACTTTATCCTTTGATTTCTATTTTAAATTTGTTCTAGTTTTAAGGTTTTTCTGCTTTTGTTTCAATTGAGTTTTTCTTTTTTCTGTTTTACTTTGTTTTTGTTAGTTTGTTTTCTTTTTTGGCGTGTTTTTCTGTTTCTGAAATCCAGGATAGGTAAATCTATAGAGGTAGTAAGTGGATTAATAGTTTCTTGGGGTGTGGCAGGGGAGGTGGTGGTGGGGAATGAGGAGCTAATAATGAGTACAAAAAAGAATTCTAAAATGGATTGTGGTGATGATTGTACAGCTCTTCTTAATATGATTGAGTGATTGAATTGTATGATATGCAAATTACATGCTGACACAACTGTTAAAAAAATCAGTGGTCTTTTTGTTGTTAGCGGTCATCAAGTTGGTCCCCGCACATGCACAATGGTGTTAGATTATTGGGATCTTTAGGGTTTGTAGTGATTGATTTTGGAAGTAGTTCACCAGACCTTTCTTCCTAATGAATCTTAGTCTAGAAATTTTACTGGCACATATTCAGTATCATAGAAGCATGCATGCTTCCACTGACATGGGTAGTAACTATGCATGCGGTATATTGGCTAGTAACGATAGTGTGAACATGAAAATTCTACCACTGAACCACTGCTGATCTGACTTATACTATTAAGAACTACCTTTTTAAACAGAATTTGGTGCTTCCAAAAAAGTAGACGGCAGGGGATATGGGGGGAGGGGCGCGCAGCATTAGCTGGAGATTAAGATGACCTGCCTCTGCCTCTTACTGTGTATTGTCTTCTTTACCCAAGTTAACATGGATCTATCTTCTCACTAGTTACTTACCCTCATGCAACTTCCAACCCTAGTAACAATCAAAGAATGTTTATTTTAGTGTGACAAACTTTAATTGACATTATATAATAGTGGTTTCATACAATAGCTATCCTTCTGCAATTGACTTAGTGTGTTTAGCATACTATTTGCTAGATTAATCCATGTTGTGAAGTGTTTCATAGATTTATCATTATTCTTTAATATTGTGTAGTATTTTATTGTAAATATGTACCATAGTTTGGTTAACCAACTTCCACTGACAACTGAGTTGTTTCCATCGTTTTGCTTTTTCAAATAATGCTGCATGAACACAGATGTACATAGATCTCTTCATGTACTTGTCCTTGTTTCTTCCTCGATGATAGATGCCAAGCATTGGGATTGCTAAATCATGTGAAACTTCAGTTTCCGACTTTTAAAGGAAGTGTTATACTGTTTGTCATGGTGGTTTTACTGTTTCACAGTCTCAGCAGCAGTTCATGATTGTTTCAATCTCTCTATAATCTTGCCAGCATTTGTTCTTTCCTGATTTTTTGAACTTTCTTATTGATTCTGGGGTGGAATGATAGCTTATCTTGATTTGTATCTTCTAATGTCTAATGATCAGGAATGTTTCTTTTATGTTGTTTTTTTTACCCACTGGATGCCTTCTTTGGAAAAGTGTAAGTTTATGTCCTTTCTACATTAAAAAACATAGGTTCATTGGTATATATTCACATAGTTCAATCATATTCAAAAAGATTATGTAATCATGACCACAATTACTTTTAGGACATTTCTTTTGCCTTGTACGCTTTATTAGCTCCTCATTATACAATAATTCCCCTTGTCAAGCCTCTGTTTTTGTTTGGTGCCATCCAGTTCATTCCAACTCATAGAGTCCCCATGTACAACAGAATGAACCACTGCCGTGTCCGGCACCATCTTCACAATTGTTGCTATGCTTGAGCCCATTGATGGTGCCACTGTGTCAACCCTTCTCATTAAGGGCCGCCTTCTTTTTTGCTGCCCTCTACTTTTCTAAGCATGATGTCCTTCTCCAGGGACTGGTCTCTTTTAAGAACATGTCCAAGCATGTAAGAGGAAGTCTCGCCATCCTTGCCTCTAAGGACCATGCTGACGGTATTTCTTCCAAGACAGATTTGTTTGTTCTTTTAACCTTCTGTGGTAATTTCAATATTCTTGGACAGCACCACAATTCAAATGCATCCATTCTTATGTTATCTATATTCAAAGTCCAACTTTCACATGCATATGTGGCAACTAGAAACACCACAGCGTGAGTCACCTTATTCCTCAAAGTAACATTCTTGCTTTTTAATACTCTAAGAAGGTCTTATACAACAACTTTATCCAATGCAATATATCATTTAATCAATTGATTGCTACTTCCATAAGCATTGACTGTGAATCCAAGCAATACAAAATCATTGACAACTTTAATATTTCTCCATTTATCATATTGGTTCAGGTGTGAGGATTTTGGTCTTTACATTGAGTTGTGATCCACACCGAAGGCGGCAATCTGTGATCTTCATCTACAAGTGCTTCAAGTTCTCCTCACTTTCAGTAAACATCTGCATATCACAAGTTATTAATAAGCCTTTCTCCAAACCTGCTACCACCTTCTTTGGTATATAATCCAGCTTCTCTGATTATTTTCTCTGCATACAAATTGAATAAGTATGGTAAATGGATACAACGCTGTTCCAAACCCTTCCTGATTTGAAACCATGAAACATACCTTGTTTTGTTCACATAATTTCCTTTTTATCCATGTACAAGTTCCATAGGAACACAATGAAGTGTCCTGAAATTCCTGTCTTCTACAGTTTGATCAACACAGTTGAATGCCTTGGCATAGTCAATGAAACATAAGTACATTTTCCTGCTATTCTCTGCTTTTCGTCAAGATCTGTCTGACACCAACAATGATATCCCTTGAGCCAAGTCCTCTTCTGAATTTGGACTGAACCCCGTGCAGTTCCCTGTCTGGGGTAGAGTTGGAGAAAAATTTGGAACTCCAAATCACAAAAATACCAGACTTTCTGGTCAGATGGAAACCGGCAGACCCCGTTACCTGTGGCCTTTAGTTATTCTTCATGTCTGGAAATGAACTAACCCCTTGGCTTACTTTTCAGTAATATAATAGACAGGTCTGTGGAAAGGACAGGAGAAGGAGGTGGGTATCTCCTCCTGTAATATTTCCAGTCTAGGACACCATGCAGCAGTTTCCTCTGCCCTGTGAGGTTGCTATGGGTCAGAATCAACTCGAACGCAGTGAGCAGGAAGGAAAGATAGAAGGTATAAGAACACTGGAGAAGTATGCACTATAGAATAATCAACCATATGAGATGAGAAGAGCAGCATTTGCCCAAGGACAAAGTTCCGAAGGGTTAGGAAAGGAGGAATAATACTAGAAAGAAGGGTTAGGAAAGGAATAATACCAGAAAACACTAAGAGGTAGTGGGAGAAGAGATATCTTATTGTGGGAATTTCAGTCAATGAGGTCACATAAATGGGTATGTATGAATTGTTAAATGGAAACTTATCTTCTCGGTAAACCAATTTGTAATTAAAATGTTTTAAAATTACTACTCTTCAAACATTTATTTTGAAATGCCTAAAAAGACAGGAGAGAGTAAAATTTTATCTCTTGGTGGTTGGAAAGAGTATAGCTCCAGGTATTGAATGGAAAAGAAATTGCTGTGGTAAGTTGCTGATAGAACTTGTTGGAAATCTGCCCTCAGGAAATTACTAGAAATTTCCCTTTATAGTTAAATATTCTGATAAAAACTACCCATAAAGCTCCTGCACTCTGGGAGCTGCTAGCTGTTGTACAGTACAGGAACTGGGTGCTAGAGAAACTCGTGAGTTTGAGAAGCTAGGTGCTAAGGAAGCTACTTGCCTCGCAGGAGCTTGACAAATTAGTCTCTGTGATTGGGAAGAAAACCTCCTGCAATGTCTCTCCAACATCCTCTACTTGACAAAGCCCAATATCATGTCAACTGGCAAAGGAAATAGATTTGAGTATTCCATATCCATGGTCACAGAGCAGTTTGCGAAAGATAAATTTGGGGTTGAGAGGCCATTCACTGGTAACTGGCACAGTGTCAGTGAAAAATAGTTGCCTTAGGAGTGTCTTTTTTGAAGTCAAATGAGGAGGTATTTTTTGAGAACACAGACTGCTAGCATGAACTTGCCTTCTCTTCTCCGGACAACAGTGGGTTGCTGACTGCGCTCCCTTAGGATGCTACCTGACTCGTTTCCCACCCTGCTGTTTCAGCTAGGCTCCACTCTTCTCTCTGTTTTCCAGTAATTAGCCTCTTTCCTGGTGGTGTAGTACACTAGGCATTAAGCTGCTAACCAAAGGTCACGGGACTTTCTGTGATAGTAAATATTTAAAGTCTGGGAACCAGAACGGGGCTGTTCTAGCCTGTACTATCTATCAGGCCACTATGAGGTGGAATCAACTCAATGGCAGTGGAATTCATCCAGTCCTCTGTATTTGCAATTAGTCTTGCCTACCTGCTCGGAATTTACGTTCCATCCCAACACCTTCTTTGGTTGCCTTTGGAGAAGTTTAAGTGTTTCTAGTCTTCATGCACATTATCATATTGAAAAGCAAGGATGATACTTTGAAGTCTAAGGTGCCTTTAACTAAAGCCATGCTATTTTCAGTGGCCTCATAAGCATGTGAAAGTGATTAACATGGGTTGCCAAAAGAATAAACAAATCTGCCTTGAAAAGGAGTACATACAACCCACATGCTCCTTAGAATCAAGAACCTTGAGACTTCCTCGTACATACTCTGGATTTGTTCTCAGAAGAAACCAGTTCCTGGAGAAGGCCATCATGCTTTGTACAGTAGAGGGACAGTGAAAAAGAGGAAGGCCTTCAGTGAGATGGATGGACCCAGTGGCTGCAACAGTGGGCTCAAGCACAGGAAGAACGGCGAGGATGGCAAAGGACTGGCAGTGTTGGATTGTGTTTCGCATAGGATGGTTAGCAGTCAGAACTGACTCAATGACGCCTTCAAACAACCTGAGTGGGAATTGACTCAATGGTGGTGAGCTTGGTTTTGTTGGATGTAGGGTGGCTGTGGGGCAGAACTAACTCGATGGCACCTCATGCCACACATTTTTAAATATACTTGTTCATGTGCTAATTCTGTATCCAATCCCATACAAAATGAAACAGAAGAACAATATTATAAGAAATGATATAGTAATTAATCGAGTACTCTGATTGATGTATGGGTTTGTGAACTTTGGGTGATTGTGTGGGAACATATTTGGCCTGATGATTTATGATTCTATAGTGCTGAATATCAACACCTACTGAGACAATCTTTTAAAAAACATAATAACCAACCGATTACATGGAACTGTGTGTGACCTCCTCCCTGGGGGACAGACAACCGAAAAGTGGACGAAGGGAGATGTCAGACAGGGCAAGATATGACAAAATACCCATTTATAAACTA
Organism: Echinops telfairi; assembly: GCF_000313985.2. NCBI lineage: Eukaryota > Metazoa > Chordata > Mammalia > Afrosoricida > Tenrecidae > Echinops > Echinops telfairi. Next base: position 62,554,836 of record NW_022111373.1, read on the forward strand.
TCAAGGGCTCATGCAGGAGGGGGGTGCGGGGAGGGAGGGGAAAAATGAGGACCTAATGTCGGGGGTTTAAATGGAGAGAAAATGTTTTGAGAAGCGATGTACAAACGCGCTTTACACAATTGATGTGTGTATGGATTGGGATAACAGTTGTATGAGCCCCTAATAAAATGTTAAAAAAAAAAACCCAAAAAACAAAACAAAACAAAAAAACCCATAATAACCTTTGTAGTTGTTTTCAGGGTTCCCCTACTTGGATTTGACCATCTTCCTTGAGATAGACAAATTTTTTAGCATGATGTGTATTATGCCAAATATTTTATGATCTTACAAATGTATATTTATTTTTCCATATGTATATATATATATATATATATATATGATATCACGGACATTTCATGAAAATAATACATAGAGCTATAATTTAATTTTAAAACAGCTGTCATATATTCCATGCTGTGAATGGTTCAGGCTCCTACTGATGATCTTCAATTATCTACTAATTATTGCCAATAAAACCAATGTTTGTAGGACATATTGAAGCTTTAATATTTGTAAAGAGATAATACCAAAGTGGTTGAATTTTATAAAATGACAAGCTTTGTCTTGAGAAAATTTATGAAAAAGGGTTTAAAAATTAAAAAGGTTTTCCAGCAAATTGTCCTTCAGCTTCATGCTCTTGTTTCTGATTAGTAAATGACAATGTTGATTTGGATTTTATTAAAATATTTTGTTTTGAAGATGCATCTTGTGATCAATCATTATTTACTAAAGAATAATGTTAAGAAAACTTTACAGGATTTGGTGCCTTAAAAAGTCATGTTGAGTATTGCTTAACATTTTGTGGTTGTATTTAAGTTTATTTTTAATGACATTCCACTGAATTTTAAGTGATAGATGTTATTTAGTGCTAATATTAGAGGAGGAAGAGATTAGAATTTCCAGGAAAGGAAATATAGAATGCTAAGCAGTTAAGTAGCATTTAGTCCAACATTTGTGAAATTTTAAGTAGCTTTTCATATTTTATTTTACAACATGACATTCAAATTGGATGAATGTGACAGATACTTCATGTAGGCTTATAACTTTCTACTATTGTATAAATTAGCTAATGTGACTCTTTCTAAGTGTCACAATCTTCTCTATGATTGAGGCTGAGCCTATAGCTAATCATTGTTTTTAATTGGTCATTTAATAACAATTTAAGCTGTTAGTCCTAGTCTTACTGGGATTGTTTCAGTAGTTGTAAATAATGCTTTTTCATTTTTTCCCTATTCTAATTATATCAATTCAAGGCATTTCAGCTTAAATAATATTAAGGGAGACTCATTAGGACTGATATAAATGGAATAGACATCTATATGGTCAAATTGGCTAGCTATACTTCTAATAACCATTATTTCTGTATCTGGGCTAAAATGTGAAAACAGATGTAGCAGCAATTAGTACTAATGTTTTAAAAAGTTGCATTATGTAGCAGAAGTTCTGGCAAAACTTCAGGAGAACCCATATTTAGCACTGATGGATAGATGTAGCACTTTGAAAATAGCCACCAATCAACCCTTTAACAAAAATAGTAAAGGAAATACTATTGGAGTCCCATTTTTTGTCAAGGACATTCTATTTTATTAATATAAATTTGCTTTAAAAATAAATGTTCATTTGGGAAAGTGGGCAACAAGCATTATAAAGTATGGCATCTCAATAGTGTTTTAAAAATATTGCAACCAAAATTTGGATATGGGATAGAAAAGTTTTACTCAGCAATTTTTAAAAATAAAATGATTCTTCACAGGACATGGTATACAGAAAACACATTAGGAAAAATCACATTACATAAAAATTACCAATTAGAAGTTTTAAAATGTAGGCAGTAAAATGAGTATTGATGGACACATATAAGCTTCAAATGGAATACTATGCTTATTCTGTATTTATTCCTATAAACTTGAAACACAAGTACAGCATACAAACTTTAATAGCGATTATTGGGAAATGAAACATTTTAAATAATTATACTAAAAAGAAGGCATGCCTTAATATTATTGATCTAAATTTGTATTTGTTGTTGTTGGATGCCATTGAGTAGGTTCCAACCCAGCTGAGACTATGCACAGCAGAAAGAAATAGTGCCTGATCCTGCACCATCCTCATAATCAGTCCCATACTTGAGTCCATCATTGCCCCTCTACTTTACCAAGCATGATGTCCTTCTCCAGTGACTGGTTACTCCTGACAACATGTTCAAAGTATGTAAACTGAAATCTGGCAATCCTTGCCTCTAAGGAACACCCTTGCTTTTCAATACTCTAAAGAGGTCTTGTGCAGCAGATTTACCTAATGCAACCGGTCTTGTGATCTCCTGACTGCTGCTTCATGAGTATTGATTGTGGATCTAAGCAAGACAAAATTCTTGACAACTTCAATCTTTTCTCCGTTTATCATAGTGTTTAGTGGGGTTTTCTAGAGAAGAAAAACCAGGACATTTATGATTTTGTATATGTATATGTTTATATAGCAAGATGGAATATAATAGCTAATTAGTTCACACAGCAGTAGAGAGGGCTCAGTTCCACTCACTTTCATGGAACAGTTAATATACTAAAGGTCCTTAAACTCACACCACTTGCTGCTTCAAGGTCCATGATGAAGACTGTGGAATCTTCCCTAAGACAAGAATAGAAGATTCAGTCTGCAGGCAGCAGATGGCAGGGTGGAACCCCTGTGAAGTTTCAATCTTTAGTGATGCAAGGTGACATGATCCATGGGGTGGCTTGGTCTACAGGTAGTGCAGCACATGGTTGAGTCCAAGGACTTGCTCAAACAGCAGCACACTGGTCCAATCACCAGGAAGAAAGAGAGAAGGAGGCTGGCCTCAGAAAGCATTTATCTTGGTTGCCCTCCAATTAAGCTGTGACCTGGTTAAGCTCTGCCCATATGTTCCTATGGAAGTCTAGTTGGCACAGTAAACCTACCACAGTCCACCCCTTGCCAACATGGCCATATATAATTTCCATACATTAATAAAAATTATGCTTACATACAACATCATATAGCTAGTATACACAAAAATGAAAATACAGTGAACCTATTTGTATCTGGTATATTGTATATGAACATTAGAAGGATATTCAATAAGTACATATAATGAAATACTGACTGAGTTAGTTAATTGTGCCAGCCTGGCTGATAATCACATGTGGGGCTAATTGAAAGGCGGAGGGATAAATGGGTGGTGAGCCTCGCCTTTCTAGTTCTTGGGTCTCTTGTTTTGTGATGGTCGTATCAGGGTGCAGCTGCCTTAGCAGTTCTCTGCTTCAGCTTGCAGGATTGACTTCCTACATGACATCCCCAAGGAGAAGCTACGTGGACCTACCCCGATGCAGCCCTGGGTGCTGGAGCAGCTGTGTGGAGACCCCTGCTAGTGTTGAGATGCTTGTTCGTTCACTGACTCAGCTTTCCTCCTGCAGTCGGCATCCTTGCCTCTGTTTTGTGAGGTGGAGGACTTTGTGGACTGGTGTTGGGTTAATGGGTTAATGTTGGACTTGTGGGCTTGGGCAGCATTGGGTTGGGATGTTTTCGTGATGCACCTTTTCTTTACATAAAACTCTCTCTTATACATGAGTCGCTGTGGATTTGTTTCTCCAAAGTACCCAGACTAATACACTGACAATCACAAACCTTGCTTTTACAGTTGATCCTGCAATTGTAATTGATAGGTAGAATTACCTTCTTCTACTATCCATTCTGTATTTCTGTTGTCTTCAGCCAGCATCTCTGCTGGTCATGGTCCTTTGTCTCGTGGGGTGAACCAGACCTTCATTCCTGAGGTCTGGATCCTGCAAGGATTGGGTTGCTGTAGTTTACCATTTATTTTAATCATAGGGCATGTTAGTAATAAGAGATGGCCTAGAGAATCTCCCAGATTCCCGACCTATTCTTCTTTACCTCCATTATATAGCACCAGTCCAATTTCCGCTTGGTAATCAGGATTAATCACACCAATAAACACAGTGACACCCTTCTTTACCTGTTCATCCAAAGGCATAGGGAGCCCAAAATGGCCAGGGGGGCATTCTTAGCTGCCAGTTCAGTTGAATCAGTGCTGTTTCCTGATGGGTGTGTTTCTTTCTTTGGAACCAGGACCTCCAGGCTTGAAGAGTGTAAGGTTTCTGGGACAGGAAGCAAAAATGCTGCAAGTGGATGACTAGGTGTAATAGTGAGTGGTGTCACTCCAGCTTCTCGCCCTTGGTTCCTGGACCCACAAATTCTGGCTTTTGGAGACACAGTATATATTGGCCGCTGATTTTCAGCATATAAAACCTTCTGGAGAACATTGCCCTAGTCCTGCGAGGTATTGCCACCTAACTGGTGCCATGATTATGTCTTTAGGAAGCCAGTCCATCATTCTATCAAGCCAGCTGCTTCCAGGATGATGAGGAACATGGTATGACCAGTGGATTCCATGGGCATAGACCCATTGTCACACTTCATTTGCTATGAAGTGAGTTCCTTGATCTGAATCAATACTGTGTGTAATGCCATGCTGGTGGATAAGGCATTTTGTAAGTCCACAAATGGTAGTTTTGGCAGAAACATTGCGTGCAGGCTAGACAAATCCAGATCCAGAATAGATGTCTATTCCAGTAAGAACAAAGCACTGCCCCTTCCATGTTGGGGCAGTAACTAACCTGCCACCAGGTTGCTGTTTGATCTCCCCGAGAAATGGTCCCATTTCTTGGACTCAACGGCTTCTGCTGCTACCACATGGGGCATTCAGCAAGTCAGCCTCTGTGAGTCCTTGTTGCTTCTCCCTGCCACCAACAGCATGGTGAAGCAGGTCTCAAAGGAGCCTCAAGCACTAGTGATGCATGGTAAGACAACAGGTTCAATGGGTTGGCTTGGCCCACAGGTAGTATAGCACAAAGTTGAGGCAAAGGAGTAGCTCAAGCAGCAGCTCACTGGTCCAATCACCAGGGAGAAAGAGAGAGGGAGGCTTGTTTCAGAAAGTATTTATCTCGGTTGCCCTCCAATCAATCTGCAACATGATTAAACTCCGCCCAAATTTTCCTACAGGAGCCTAGTTGCACAATAAATCTAGCTATCACAAACATGATGTTATATATTGGTCCAATTGTGAGGATATTGGTATTTAAATTGATTCTTAATCCATACTGTTATGTTCGATTTTTATCAGCAAGTGCTTCAAATTAGCCTTACTTTCAGCAAGCAAGGTTGTGTCATTTGCATATCAGAGGTTGTTCATTAACCTTCCTCCAATCCAGATCCCACATTCTTCTTCATGTACTCCAGGTTCTCTGATTTTCTCAACATACAGAGTGAATAAGTATGGTGAGAAGATAAAATCCTGAATCACACTCTTCTTGAATTTAAACCATGTAGTATTCCCTTATTCTGTTTGCACAACTGCTTCTTTATTCATGTACAAGTACCTCAAGAGCACAATGAGGTATTCTGGAATTCCCATATCTCTCAAGGTTATCCATAGTTTGTTATGATCCACACAATAGAATGCTTTGGCATAGTCAATAAAACACAGGTAAACATTCTCTGTTTTGAGCCAATATCAATCTGACATCAGCAGTGATATTTCTTGTTCTAAGTCTTCTTCAGAATCTAGCCTTGAACCTCTTGCAGCTTTATGTCTATGTACTGTTGCAACCATTTATGGGTGATCTTCAGAAAAAGGTTTACTTGCATGTGATATAAATCATATTGTTCTATAATTTGAGCATTCTATTGGGTCAAATTTCTTGGGAATGTGTACAAATATGGATCTTGTGGAAGTTACATAATCTCCTGTCAAAGCGTGAGGGCCTGTCATTTGGTCATAGCCAATGAAGCCTCTGTGTGGCATGGCCTTCTCTTGAGGAATAAAGGAACGCCAGTCATCCTGTTGAAAAGTCACATGGAGCTATGCTGATGGAGCCAGAGCCCTGGACCTGGAGGAGACACGTGGAGGCCCACAGCAGCACTGAAGTGCTTCCATCGCCACTGAATCCACAAGACTTTTCACCCACTGCCTTGTGATCTTCCATTGCATGTGTTACATGAGTCTAAAGAGGAATTTATAGACTGATCTCCAACATCTGGCTAATATTGACTTACAGACTTGATCTGGATTGGCCTGGGACGTTTTCTTAATATGCAAAATTACTTTTTGATTTAAAACTCTCTTTTACACACATATGAGTGTCTATGAATTTGCTTCTCTAGTCTACAAGGACTAACACATTATGGTACCTTGAGAGTGGGGTACTAGAGAAACAAATCATGAAGATGGAGAGTGGATGCTTGTGTGACCTTTGCTTCATGATAGTTTTTCTTCTTTGGCTAGACAGAGGTCAGATATGGTCATGCAGTTTACTGGGCTGTTTTCTGGAAGGAGTATGGGAAGTTAAGATTTTGATTATTTTGTTTGGTTGTTGGCTTTGGTTATTCCTGTTTGAAATGGTGAAAATGAATGCGATTAATGTATATTTTGAGTTCAGAGGGCAAAATAGCCCCTTGGATTTCTCAGAGACCATGCTGCTTAATGAAAATGGCTGACCGAAGGTCAAAATGGCTGACAGAAAGCCTGCCCCTGGCCTGATTCAGTCAGAAGCCTAAGGCCATATTTTGTATCAATGGAATAGTTTAGATAAGGATTAAGATAAGATAGACAAATGTTGAACTTGACTGTTTAGGGACTGAGTTTAGGATCTGCCTGTATCAGGTTTTCTGTTTTCTTTTGACTATGTTATACAATGATTAATAGAAATGATTATTGGGGAGTATGCAAATAGAGAGTTTGAAGGCCAACTTGCCTTCGGCCTTTAATTTGTATCTTCAAATGGGTTAGGACATGCCTGTAAAGAAGATTCTGAAAAGCTAAGCCCCACTCTGTCTTGAGTGCTCAGGACATTCAAAGGTGAAGAGACTTGCTTAGGGGGCTGTTGACAGATTGAGGGGGAAAAAAAGGAACTCTGAATTTTAAGATTTTGAACTAGTGGTTTGTTCCAGAAGCTGAAAAAAAATGTGGAGCCATTGAAGGTACTCTCTGTTTTAGGACTGATTGTTAAAGAGAGCCTGTGGGTAGGCTGCAATGCTTTCTAGGTGACCACCTGAATCCACTTGTTGAGTGGAAATGAGACAGACACAGCAACAAAGAGATTGGTTGAGTCTGGCCACTAACACACATGGACCCTTTCCATAGGGACTAGAGGAGAAAACAAGAGCAGGTTGACTGGTCTGAAGTTCATGACTTAGCACAAGGGGCCTAGGGGTTTTGAGAATTTGTGATGGGGTTCATGGTGTAAAGGCAAGGCAACCAATGGGCACCCTGGTGAGGCTAAGTGAGGCTGCCCACATTGAGTTGACCAGAACCCAACCAGATGAAGAGAAGATTTTCATCCTGTGAACTGGTGTATATTGCTGCTGCCTTTATGGATGACCTGTCTTGATTTGACTTTGTTTCTGGATGTGGCTTTCACAAGGTTTCAATTGGAATGAAGATTCTTTACATCACAAAATATGATTGTCTCTTCAGTGCACAGGATTGATGTAAGTGGGCAGTAAAGAAATTGGATACCCAAAGGGGGAGAATAAAAGCATGAAATAGCTGGCTTACAAACTTTCATAGGTGGGGGAATATAACCATAGGATTAAGGTATAGGTGTTACTTAACTGCAATTGTTAGGCATAGAATATTGTTGTGCTGTTCACTTATAGAATATTATGTTTAAATGAGGCTTTAGCACATATTGAATTTTGTGCATGTCGGTTTTATCCTATTAGGTACAGTTATGAGTTTATTATTTTGTTTTAAAAATATGTACCACTAAAGAGGTGTGTAAAAGTGTCAAGCTGACAAGGGGTGGTCTGTGGCAGTTACATAATCTCCTATCAACTTGTGAAGGGGTGGAGTGTAGCCTGTCTATCAGGTCATAGCCAATGAAGCCCCCATGTGGGCATGGCCTTCTGCTTAGGATTCAGGGACCTCCTTTCTTCCTCCCTGGAGGCAGGACACACACACTCTGTGCTTGACATTCATGTTAAGCCACATGGAACTATGCTGATAGAACCAGAGCCCTCGAGTGATAATAGATACCTGCAGACCCACGCCAGTGCTGAGATGCTTCTACCACCATTGGATCAACAAGACTTTCCACCCATTAGCCTGTGATCTTCCATTGCATGTGTTGTGTGAGTTTAAAGAGGAATTTATGGATTAGTCTCAGACATAAGGGCTAATGTTAGACTTATGGACTCGATCTGGACTGGGCTTGGATGCTTTCTTAATATATAATTACTCTTTATTTAAAGCTCTTTGATATAAAGCTCTCTCTATCATATATATAAGTATCTCTGGATTTGTTTCTCTAGTCTATTCTAACACATATCTCTTCCAGTAGGTTGGCCAAGTAGCTGTCTTCCAAACTTCCTGGCATAGACAAGTGAGTACTTCCAGTGCTTCATAGACTTGTTGAAACATTACAATTGATACCACATCATTCCTATACTCTTGATTTTGGTTACTGCTGTCAGTGAAGCTTGACTTCTTCCTTCAGCTCTGTGTTAGTCTGGGTAAACTAGAGAAACAAATTCATAGACACATATGTATATAAGTAATAGGTTTTTATACAAGAGCAATTGAATCCTGAGAAAACATCCCAGCCCAGTCCAGATCAAATCCATAAGTCCAATATTAGGCCATTTGTCCAATACCAATCTATAAAATCCTCTTCAGACTCATGAAACACGTGCAATAATGCTGGGTGCAGGAAGATCACAGGCCAATGGGTTGGAAGTCTTCTGTATCCAGTGACGTTATAAGCATCTCAGCATTGTAAGGGATCTCTATGTGGCTTCTCTGGCTTCACAGGTCTGTTTGCATCAGGATAGGTCCATGTGGCTTCTCCAGCTCCCAGGGCGGAGTGCCACATGTCTTGTCAGTAGAGAGTCTCTAAGGGAGTGAGAAGAGAGAAGGAAGTATCTCCTGTCTCCAAGGAGGAAAATATAGGAGCTCCCAGAATTCTCAGGGGAAGGCTATGCAGACACAGAGGTCCAGAGGTCTCATTGGCTATGACCTGATTGCCAGACTAGACTCCACCCCTTCACTTTTAATCCTCTCAAGTCCCAAGTCGACATCAGATTATGTAACTACCACAAGCACCAATGTTTTTAGCTCATATGTTACCTCCTGAAATGGTCGAATGTCGAGTAGTTCTTTTTGGTGCAGTGACTCTATTTATTCTTTTTTTCTCCTTTGGAGGCTTCTTGAATCATTTAATATTTTGCCCATAGAATCTTTAAATAGTCAATCTTGAAACTTGAATTTTTTCTTTAGTTCTTTCAGTTTGATATGTTGAGACAAGATGGCTGCCAGATAACATGCACGGGAATACCTCCTCTGTTACCTCTAGAGAAGTCAAGGAGGACGGATATCCTGTACTTCCTGGCAACAAGAACTTCAACATAAAGAGAAGGAGACTTAAGTTTCTTAAAGTGGGAGAACAGTAAAGCCTGCTTACTGGTTCCCCTTTCTTTGTGGCAGGAGTCACTTCTATGAGCCTTATTTCTCCTCAGCAAGGATACTTCTTGGTCCCTAAGCAGCCCAACCAGCGCAATCTCCCTGGCCTTAAAGAGATAGCTCTGCATGGGCAGTTAGGCACTCAGACCGTTTTGCTTTTCTTTCTTTTCTTCCCCTACTCTTCCTCCTTCTTTCCTGCATTGGGCTCTGGTGCCCTCCTCCACCACTTGTCCCACCTCTGCCATATAACACACATATAAATAAAATAAAATTATCAATGAGCAGGTTTCTCATCCGCACGGCAGTTTTACTTTCTACTATATATATATATATATATATATATATATTTTTTCAGTTTCTGTACTTTTATTCTATTACAACACTTTCATATTTTCAGATTATCTCCCACATCCTTCTTGCAGTGCCTTCTTCCTGCGAGGCTCCACCCTCCTGAGAATATCCTTTCCTTCTAGGCAGTCCTTGAGATTCTTGTCCACCCACTCAGCCAAGGGCTTTTCTTTTTTAATCCCCTCTAAGTGTACTGACACATCTACATTCACGTTGCTGTAGCAACATAAATTAGCATCCACATCCAGGCCACACCTCTTCTTTTGTCTCTTGTATCCCTCCTCTCTCTATAGTTCCATCCACTATCTTTCTGTTTTCTCTTTTTTCCTACTGTAATATATTTCAGTGGAACTTATTAATTCTGATTACCTCTCTTAAAATGTATTTTCCCATTATTTTTACAAATTTGTAGACTTCTCCAGAGAGTTGTTTATCATTACTACCATTGCGTTTATTTTACTCACGCTCTTCTTACCCCCACCTTCCACAATTACCCATATCTCTCCTATTTTTCTTCATATATGTTTTAGCTCCTATTAATTCTGTAGCCTTGGGAGAACAGAGCCACAGTCATGTTGTCAAAAAACCTAACTATCACAATATTGTCTAGGCAATGTTCTTCTTGTTAATCTTATATAGCTGTGCTTAGCTTAGTGCTGTTATAGATTTTAAAAATAATAATGATAATAATAACATATTAGAGGTTCATTCATGATGTCAAAATTAATTGAAATGAATTCTTTTTGATAAAAAATACATATAAATATAAACAAATATTGACTGGAATGAGAAGGTTGGAAACCAAAAAAAATTTGTGTTGAGAAAAGTGGCCTACATGATGGAATCAACACTGGAGATAATATTTTGCAAAACCAACAACATGCTCATTGAAAAATACCTCTTTGAACAGCATAAGCAGTGCCTATACACCCTGTTATACATAACTCACAGAGAACAATAAACTATGTCTGTGGAAAAGATACAATGGAGAATTCTTATACCAAAGTCAGAACAAGTCCTGGAACCCACAGCAAAATTGACTATGAATTGCTTATATCCCAGTTCAAACTGAAGCCTAAGAATGAAAGCAAGTCCACAAGGACCAAAAGATAACTGACAGTACATCCCACCTGGATTTAGAGACCTGCTCAAGACTAACTTCAGAAATGACATCAAGGACATCATGAAGAAAAGGAAAGGACCTTTAAAAAAACAGAAAAGGAAGAAAAGACCAAACAGGAAGTTATGAGCCTCTGAAATTGACTGTTGAATGTAGACATGCTACAATGTCGGCAAGAAATAATAGAGAGAATTGAGCAGAAAAGTCCAAAGTGTGGTTTGAGAAGACTCATTACAGCATTATCATAAAATATAGAACAACTTCAAGGTAGAAGCTCAAAAAGGAAGAACACACTAAGTATTTCTCAACCTAAAGGAACTAAAAAATCAAATAAAATCCAGCCTCCAGCTGAAGTACTGTAGAATGACCTGGGCAAGAAAGGCATCGGTGACATTAGTGAGCTGGAATGCACGAGTGTTGGCTGCATGAGTCCGACAATAATATGGGTCACCATGCTGGTAGTGACGAATTCAAGAAGATGAAATGCATTGTGTTCGTCATCAAAAAGAACATTTCAAGATTTATTTTATAGCGCAAATGCTGCAATATGATAAGTTTGTAATTTTGTACCGTAAGTTTGTAGTCTTCAATAGGATAATAGCTATACTCCTACAAAGAAAACCAGCTAATCAACTATTATTCAAACGTACGCACCAACCACTAAAAATAGTGATAAAGCATTTAGAATATTCCATGAATTTCTTCAGTATGAAATTGATCAAACATACAATCAAGAAGGATTCAGACTTAGGAGTAATTGGAATATGAAAGTTGGAAACAATGAGGAAGGTTCAAACTCCAAAATCAAACTAATTGCTATCCATTAAATATTGACTCATAGCAACCCTAGCACAGGATAGAACTGCCACGTGAGTTTCCCAGACTGCAACTGTTTCAGGAGTAGAGAACCCAGTCTTTCTCCCAAGGACCTGCAGCCCAATGTGTAAGCACTACACTATCGGGGCTCCTTTTGAGGAGGGTTCCATAGTTGGGAAATTGGCTTTGGTAATAAAAACTAAGCTAGAGGTTGCATAATATGATTTTGCAAGACCAATCATTGATAGGATAAAATATATCAACATACAAGGAAAACCCAGTTAATAAACCATTATTCAAATTTATGCACCAGCAAATAAAGCTAGTGATGCAGAACTTGAAGAATTCCGCTGATGTCTCCAGTTTGAAATTGATCAACCGTGTAGTCATGATGCATGGGTAATTATTGGAGAATGGAATTCAAAAGTTGGAAACAAAAACAAAGGAACAGTAGTTGGAAAATATGTTCTTGGTGATAGAAACTGAGCTGGATATTGCATGATAGAATTTTTCAAGACCAACAACTTCTTCATCAAAAAGTACCATTTTTCAACAACAGTAATCAAGACTGTACTCGTGGACTTCTCCAGATAGAATACACAGAAATATAACCGACTACATCTGTGGGGAGAGATGATTGAAAAACTCATTATCAGTAGCTAAAATTAGGTCAGGGACTTACTGTGCAACAGATCAGCAATTGCAAATATGTACGTTCAGATTTAAGCTGAAGACAATTAACACAAGTCCACGAGAGTGAAAATATGACCTTAAGCTTATTTCATGTGAATTTCAAAACCATCTCAAGAACCGATTTGATGCATTGAACACTAATGGCAGATGACCCAATGAGCTGTGGAAGGATATCAAGACCATCATGCATGAAGAAAGCAACAAGGCCAGCAAAAAGATAGGGAAAAAAGTAAAACTCAAATTGGCTGTCAGAGGAGACTCAAACTTGCTCTTAATCATAGAGTAGTTAAAGTAAACCGAAGAAATGATGAAGTAAAAGAGCTGCATGGAAAATTTCAAAAGGCAGCTTGAGAAGGCAATTTAAATAATATAATGAAATGTGCAAATACCTAGAGCTAGAAAGGAAGAATATGCCCAGTCTGTCTTAAATGGAAAGAAATATAGAAAAAATTCAAACCTCGAGTTTGAATATTGAAAAATTCTAGGGGAAAACATTGACCGATACAGGGAGCATCAAAAGAAGATGGAAAGAATACAGACTCACAGTTCCAAAAAGAATTACTCAGCATTCCAGCATTTCGAGGGGTAGCATATGAGCAAGACACAATGGTACTGAAGGAAGAAGTCTATGCTGGATTTAAAGCAGTATTCAAAACATGGCTCCAGGAATTGACAGAACACAAATTAAAAAGTGTCGAAAACTGATGAAACACTTTCTATGCCAGGAAATTTGGAAGGCAGCTACTTGACTGACTGGAAAGATCCTTTTTTGTGTCCCTTCCAAATAAAGGTGACCCAGCAGAATGCACAGATTGTAGAACAATATCATTAATATCCCATTCAAGTAAAGTTCTGCTGAAGATCACTCAACAGTTGCAATAGTCCTTTGACAAGTTCGGGCCAAATTCAAAAGAGGACCTGGATCAAGGAAATCAGTGCTGATGTCAATGGATCTTGGCTGAAAGTGAGGCTACTAGAGAGATATTTACTTGTGTTTTATTGACTATGCTAAGGTATTCAACTGTGTGGATTGTAACAAAAACAAATAATGGATAGCCTAAAGAAGAATAGGAATTCCAAACACTGCATTATGCTCACATGGAATTTTTACATGGATCAAGAAGCAGCTGTGTGAACAGAACAAGGGAATACTACCTGGCTTAGAATCAGGAAAGATGTGCATCGGGGCTGTATCCCTCCCATCATGTTTATTCAATCTGTATGCTGAGCAAATCATCAGAGAAGCGTGATTATATGAAGAGCAATGTGGCATCAGAATTGGAGGAAGACTTATTAAAAACCTGTGTTATGCAGACGACAGAACCTTGCTTGCCGAAGGTGAGGAGAACTTGAAGCACTTGATGGAGATCAAGGATTGCAGCTTCCGTATGGATTACAACTCAATGTAAAGAAGACCAAAATCCTCACAACTGAACCAATAGGTAAGATCACGATAAAAAGAGAAAAGATTGAAGAAGTTGTCAAGGATTTTTGTCTTGCTTAAATCCACAATAAATGCTCATGGAAGCAGCAGCTCCTGGATGATACCAACAGCTGCATTGCAGTGCATAAATTTCCTGCACAAGACCCCTTCAAATTGTGGAGAAGTAAGGATGCTACATTGAGGACTAAAGTGTACCTGACCCAAGCCATGGTAATTTCAGTTGCCTCATTGGCATGTGAAAGTTAACCATTGAATACGGAAGATGGAAGAATGCTGCCTTTTTAATTATGGTGCTGGCAAAGAGTATGTAAAGAGTCAGGGAGGGCCAAAAAACCAAACAAATTTGTTTTGGAAACAATAAAGCCAGATTGCTCCTTACAAGCAAGGATGACAAGATCTCAGCGTCTCTACTTTAGACATGTTACGAGAATAGTGTCTGCAGGACATCTGTATGGTAGAGAGTTAAGGAGAAAGAGGAAGGCCCGCTACAGGATCTACTGACACAGGAGGTACAACGGTGGGCTCAAACACAAGACCAATTATGACGACACAGGCCCAGGCAGCGTTGAGCTCTGCTGAACATAGGTCCCTATAAGTCAGAACTGACTTTCTGGCTCCTAACAACAACAACAACAACAACAACAACAACAACAACAACAATGACTTCTGCATTGCATATAGTTATTTTTAACAACTTAACTAGAAATTATACGCATGTTTAAAACATTGGTTAAAACCATTGCAAGGGTCCACGCAGAATAGACCATAAAATGATCATACGTAAGTTCCCGTTGAAGCTGAAGAAAATGAAAACAAACCTACAAGAGTCAAAATTCAGCCTTGAATATATCCCATCTCAATATAGGGACCGTCTCATGCACATATTTGGCACGTTGAAAACCATTCCCCAAAGATCTGACAAGTTGTGAGATGATATCATAAAATCATATATTGGAAAAACAAGGGATAATCAAATAGAAAGGAATGAAAGTAAAGACCAAAATGGATGCCAGAAGAGAATCTAAAAGGGGTTCTTAAACCCACAGTAGCTCAAGCTAATGGGAGAAATGATGAAGTAAAAAAGCTGAGTAGAAAATTTCAAAGGGCAGTCAGAGAATACCAAGTATTATAGTGAAATGTGCAAAGACCTTGGGTTAGAATATAAAAAAGGAAGAACGCTCTCCGCGTACATTAAACTGAAAGAACTGAAGAAACATGCAAGCCTCAAGTTACAATATTGAATTTTATGGGCAGAGTATTATAAGATGCTAGAAGCATCAAAAGAACACAGGGGAATAGACAGAGTCTACCAAAAGAATTGGCCACTATTAAATTATTTCAAGAATTGAAGTCAGAAGTCCAAACTGCACTGCATGCATTAACAACAACAGCAACAACAAAAAACCGACCAGACACCGGGACTGGAAGGGACACCAGCTGAAAACGTTCAACCAACTGTGGCAGTGCCAGAAGCAGAGTCTCTACGTAGCAATGTGGAACACCGTTACCAGGCAGATGATGGGAGGAGATACGTATCTCCATCCATTCCAAAGAACATTGACTCAACACAATATGATAATCATGGAACAATATAATTAATATTACATGCAAGCAATTTTTTCTGAAGATAATTTAAAAAATGATTGCAGCCACATATCAGCAAGGAGTTGTCAGAAAATTAAGCTGACCTAAGAGGAGGATATGGAATGAAAGATAAAAGCGCTGACATCATGTGGATCCTGGCTGAAAGTAAAATTTACTAGAAAGATGTTTTCTCGTGTTTTATTAAGTATGTAAAGGCAATCAATTGCAAGAATCATAACTAACTATGAATAATATTGCAAAGGATTGGAAGTCCATAATATACAGGTGTGCTCATGAATAATCTGTATATAGCCCAAGAAGCAGTCATTCAACTAAAAGAAAGTGATAACACGTAGTTCAAAATAAGGAAAAGTTCATGCCAGGGTTGCATCTTTTCACTATATTTATTGCATGTGTGTACTGAAGGGAAAAGTTCAAGGTGCACTGAAAGTATCAGTCAAAAACAAAGATCCAGGAATTGATAGTATACCCATTAAAATGTTTCAACAAGCCAATAAAGTAGTGGAAGTAATTGCTTGTCTATGCCAGAGAATTTGGAAGAGATCCATATTTCTCCCCATTCCAAAGAAAGGTGACCCAACAGAATGAATAAATTATAGAACTCTGTGATTGATTGATATCACATGCAAATACAATTTTGCGGGGAGGGGAAGAATAAAAAAAGTAAAATTTTGCTAATGACTATCCAACAATGATTGCAGCAGTATATTGACAAAGAACTATCAGAAATTCAAGCAGGATTTAGAAGAGGACTTAGAACAAGGGATATCATTGCTGTTGTCAGATGTATCTTGGCTGAAAGCCGAGAATCTGAGAAATGTGTTTACTTACACTTTATGGACTATGCCAAGGAATTCAACTTTGTGGATCATAAACAACTCTGCATAGTCTTGGGAAATATGGGGTTTCCAAAATACTCCATTGTGCTCATGAAAAATATGTACATGGATCAAGAGGCAGTTGTGTAAGCAGAACAAGAGAATTTACCATCGTGTGTAGTTAAAAACTTTACAGTAAGAAACCTTTCAAGCAAGAAGAGAAGAGGCAATTGTGCATAGGACAAGGGAATGGTTTAAAATCAGGAAGGAGGTGCATTAGGATTGCATCCTCTAACCATACTTATTAAATCTGTATGCTGAGTAAATGATCAGAGGAGCTGGATTATATGAAGAAGAATGCAGCATCGAGATTGAAGGAAGGCTTATTAATCTGCAATATGCAGATGACACAACCTTGCTAGCAAGGAAGACTTGAAGCACTTTTCCATGAAGATCAAGGATGATAGCCTTCATTATGGATTACGATTCAATGTAAGAAAGCCCAAAATCCTCACTACTGAACCAACAATGATAAATGGAGAAAAGAAGAAAGTTGTCAAGGATTTTGTCTTGCTTAGATTCACAGTCAATGCTCATGGGAGCAGCAGTCAAGAGATTACAAGATTACAAGATAAAAATCTGCTACGAAAAGTCCTCTTTAGAGTATTGCAAAGGAAGGCTGTTACTTGGAGGACTAAAGTACCCTCCCTCTGACCCATGCCATGTACAGTCAATTGTCTTGTATGCATGTAAAAGTTGGACATTGAATAAGGAAGACTGAAGAAAAGTTGATGCATTTATATTGTGGTGCTGGAGAAGAATATTGAAAATATCATGGTCTGCCAAAAGAATAAATAGATCTGTCTTGGAAGATGTATAGTCAGAATGCTCCTTCGAGCCCACATGGTGAGATTTGTCTCATTTGATTTGGACAGATGGCCAGGAGACACTGTTCTCTGGAGAAGGACATCATGATTGACAACGCAGAGGGGCAATGACAGGAGGAAAGTTCTTGACAAGATGGATTGACACCGTGACTGTAACCATGGGCTCAAATATAGGAACAATTTTGTCTGTCTCAAACCTGGCAGTGTTTTGTTCTGTTGTGCATAGAGTTGCAATAGGTCAAGATCAACTTCACAAAACCTAACCATGAGTTAGTATTGATATTACCTAAACACAGCAATATGGTATCACCAGAAAATTTGAGATATTGCCTGCATTGATTCGTTTGTTTTAATATGTAAGCTTGAAAAAACTCAGCTTGCTTCTAGAAGGAAACCAAACCCATTGCCATTGAGTCAATTCCAACTCATATTCATCATTTTTGGACTTCTGAGATTGTAAATCTTTATGGGATCAGCTAGAGGTGTTGCACCACTGACCTCTGGTGAGCAGTCCCATCTTCAGCCCAACTTGGTAATCTAAGGTATTGTAAAACAAATTCAACCTCTCCCCCTTCTATTCTGTTTGAACGGTGAAAATCTAGAGGGGGATTTCTTCCTCTCCTTTTCTCAAACAAGACCTTTGAGATTATTTCTCAGACAGTTCATTAAATCACTGTTCAGGAGAGATCCTATCACTTGTGCTATATACACTTGAGATGAGTATTTTCCAATAAAACTCATGGTTATATCTACATCTGTAGAGATTTTCATGTGATGCATTGTGGAGAAAAAATAATGATTTTTCCCACACAATTCCAATGACCTTTCCTCTCATACTATGAAGTCAATGGGTTGCTTTTCAAAAAATCATTTTATTGGGGACTCTTACAGCTCTTATCACAATCCATACATCCATCCATTGTGCCAAGCACATTTGTACATATGTTACCATCATAATTTTCAAAACATTTTCTTTCTATTTGAGCCCTTGGTATCAGCTCCTCACTTCCCCCCCTCTCTCATCCACCTTCCCTCATGAACCCTTGATAAATTATAAATTATTATTATTTTCATATCTTCCATTATCTGTTATCTCCCTTCACCCACTTTTCTGTTGTTTGTCCCCTTGGAGGGGTGTGTGTGTTATTTGTCGATCATTGTGATTAGTTCTCCCTTTCTACCCCTACCTCCCACCTACCCTCCTGGTATCGCTAATCTCATTACTGGTCCTGAGGGGTTTATCTGTCCTGGATCCCTGTGTTGTGAGCTCTTGTCTGTACCAGTGTACATGCGCTGGTCTAGCTCGATGTGCAAGATAGAATTTGGGTGGAAGATGCATTAAAGAACTAGAGGAAAGTTGCATGTTTTGTCTGTGTTATACTGCTCCCTGACTGGCTCGTCTCTTTCTTGTGACATTCTGTAAGAAGATGTCCAATTGTTTACAGATGGCTTTGGGTCTCCACTCTGCCCTCCCCTTCATTCACATCAATATTATTTTTTGTTCTGGGCCTTTGATGTCTGATACCTGATCCCATTGACACCTTGTGATCACACAGGCTGATGTGCTTCTTCCATGTGGGCTCAGTTGCTTCTCAGATAGATGGCCGCTTGTTTATCTTCAAGACTTTAAGACCCCAGATGCTATATCTTTTGATAGCTGAGCACCATCAGTGTTCTTCACCACATTTACTTATATATCCATTTTGTCTTCAGCGATCATGTTGGGAAGGTGAGCATCACAGAATGCCAGGTTATTAGAACAATGGGTTCTTGCATTGAGGATACTTGAATAGAGGCCCAATGTTCTTCTGCTGCCTTAGTACTTAACATAAAAATTATGCACATAGATCTATTTCCCTATCATTATATATAAACATATGTACATATGTACATGCTTTTATTTAGAAACAGATGTATTTGAATTCACAAAATAAAACATTTGAGGTCATTTTAGAATGGTTACTGATATGTTGCCTTTAAGCATATATAATATTGTACTTATGATTAGTCCCAGAGAAGCGCTGGTGGTGTAATGGTTATAAGTTGAACTGTCATCCCCCAAGGTCAGAAGTTTGAAACCACAAGCTGCTGTACAGGAGAAATATGAGGCTTTCTACTTTTGTAAAGAATTAGTCCTGGAAACTCACAGGGGCAGGTCTCCATTACCTTATAAGGTCACTATCAGGTTGGCATAGATTTGATGTCAGTGATTATTTTTGTTCTTGTTAAGATAAGCCAAAGGGTAATAATAGGCTTTAGAGATAATTAGATTGGGAGGTGAAGTTGTCTAATCATAGTCTTATGTCATTTCTCCTATTTGGCATTTATAGTAGTCTTAGCACATCTTTCTAAGTACTCAAAGGATTTTAGGAACTTCTGAGTTAATTTATTACATAAGAGTTTAAGTCTTTTAGACAGGAAGATTGAATGATATTGCACACAATGTTTGAAGATAATACTAGCAAAAACAACAAACTTTCTAAGAAAAAATGATATAAATTAGTGAATAGGATTTCAGTACATTTATTCACTGAATTGAAACCAATGCATTGAAAAGCTGTTTTATGTTTATAACCATTTTATGTTCAATTGTTTAAATAAGTTTTAGTTTCCAGCTTAGGTTTAAAATATTTTTAAAATATAAAATTAAATAAAATTATAATTGACTCAACAGCTTTCAGCTTTAAATTATAAAATATTTAGGTATAAAATGCAGAAAATAATTTAATGTGATTATTTGTATTCTAGTAAATATTTACCATATGCTTATAAGGAAAACATTTTATTGCTATTTTGTGTTATTAATAGCGATCATTCATTATGCAGTATAGCGAATTCTGCAGTTATTTTCAGCACATCACCACAAGGGGGCAGGGTTTACTAAGAAATTAAAATACAGAGCAGTGAATTGGGTGATTAACATCCTTGATGCTGATGACACTTTGTGCCTATTGGACATTTAATTCAACTGTTAAAAAATAAATACCAAATTATTATGAGTAGAGGTGGTAAATTCTTTTTAGCTGATAAATTGTTTCTGTGTACAGGGCATATTGTAATGTCTTCCATCAATATTGAAAAACACTGACTTGACCAGTACAATAAAAGTGCACATCTTAAAGAAAAAAAAAAGAAAGAAAAGAAAAACAGTCTTAGAAAATATTGGTAGATTTGGTTTATTTTGTGTGTGTTTGATTACAAATAAAATGCACAGGAAGTGTATTATAAATATTAAATAGAAGTTAGACTTGCCACGAATATGTGTTTTGATTATACACAATAGTAGTTGAATGATGGTGAGATAAAGTAACTGTCTAATAGTGTTTTAAAATGAGAAACCAAAGCATTTAAGCATGGGTACAACTGTATAAGACTGCTTTCAAGTACTGAAAAGCAAGGATGATACTTTTTTGAAAGTTTTTTGTTTAAATCCTTTTATTGGGGGCTCTTACAGATATTATAACAATCCATACTTAAATTAGATCAAGCATAATTGTACAATTACTGGCACTGTAATTTTCAAAATATTCTCCTTTTTTGAGCTCTTTGATATCAGATTCCCTTTATTCCCACCCTCCCTCACCCTGCCCCCCAGCTCTCCTATTCTTATATTATAGATAGTTATTATTATTACTGTCATATTTTACACCATTCACTGTATCTGTTCCCCTACAATCCTGCTATTCATTCCCCTTGAGTAGGGTCATACAGTCATCTTTTGTATTGGTTCCCCCTTTCAGCCTCCTCCCCCTCTCTTCCTGTTTCCCTAGGGAATCGGTGTTCCCATTACTTTTCTGACGGGTTTATCTATGTTGGATTACATGCATCTAACAATCTTCATTATACAAATGAATATTTGCAGGTCTAACAAGCTTAATGTGGTAAATCTGGGACTTATAATACTTATAATAGTAAGGGAGGGAATATTAAAGAACTAGAGGATAATTATGTGTTTCTTCAGTGCTATATTCCTGGATATATCTTCCCTACTGCATAGCAGTTTTGAGAGGGACTATCCAATTATCTTACAGTTGGGTTTGGGGTCCCCACTTTGTCTATGCTTCTTTTAGTCAATTTTATTGCTAGTTTTTTAACTTCTGTTACCTGATACCTGATCCCATCAACACCTCATGATCACATAGACTGGTGTGCTTCTTCCTTGTGGGCTTTATTGCTTTCCTGACAGATGGCTGCTTGTTTAACTACAAGCCTTTAAGATCCTAGACGCTCTATCTTTTGATAGCAGGCACCATCAGCTTTCTTCACCACATTTGCTTATGCACCTATTTTGCCTTCAAGAAGGTGAGTATCATACATTGCCACATTATTAGAGCAAACCGTTCTACTGAGGTAAGATTTAAGTAAAGGCCCAAAGTCTGCCTGCTTCCTTATTGTGTGTGTGTTCACATATACATATACGCATTGACTAATACACCTATCTTTATATATATATATATTTGATTATTACTTTCTAGTTCTTTCTTCTGTTTCTTTTTTTCAATCATTTTATTAAGAGCTCATACAACTCTTTTCACAATCCATATATACATCAATTGTGTAAAGCACATTTGTACATTCATTGCCTTCATCATTCTCAAAACATTTGCTCTCCACTTAAGACCCTGGCATCAGGTCCTCATTTTCCCCCCTCTCTCCCTGCTTCCCCCTCCCCCTCCCTCATGA